>NW_022170403.1:15745968-15746697 GCF_008802855.1 Photinus pyralis | reverse complement strand
ATATCGTACCCCCAGACCTCCGGTTGCTATTTACATTTTTTAAAAGTTACCATGAAGGTGATAAAGGAAATAGAGAAGGAATTACCGAGTCTTTCCTTGTTAAAGGTACTGCTGGATGGCTGGGGGGTATGGAATACCCCCCAGTTGCTATTTTCTTCACCAAAAATGTCTAGAATGAGCTCTCATACGATAATTTTCGAGAAAACACCACCCAATTTTGTAACTTGATCCTGTGGGGTATTCCATACACCTGAAACTAGTACTATAATCTCGATGGCTGGAATACCTTGTGAAAGAACGTAGGACCGGGGGGTCTGGGGGGTATGGAATACCCCCCAGCGTACGAAGACATTTTTTAAAAGTTACCACGAAAGTGATAAAGGAAATAGAGAAGGAATTACCGAGTCTTTCCTTGTTAAAGGTACTGCTGGATGGATGGGGGGTATTCCATACCCCCCCAGATCCCCCGGTTGCTATTTTCTTCACCAAAAATGTCTTGAATTAGTTCTCATACGATAATTTTCGAGAAAACACCACCCAATTTTGTAACCTGATCCTGTGGGGGGTATTCCACACACCAGAAACTAGTACTATAGTCTCGATGGCTGGAATACCTTGTGAAAGAACGTAGTACCGGGGGGTCTGGGGGGTATGGAATACCCCCCAGCCTACGAAGACTTAATTACATTTTTTTAAAAGTTACCATAAAGGTGACAAAGGAAATAGATA
>NW_022170403.1:15357037-15745868 GCF_008802855.1 Photinus pyralis | reverse complement strand
TACTTTCCCGGCTAAGGTGAGTAATGAGTCGCTTCGCAACCGCTATGAAGGTTAGGAATTCAGATAATACTAACCGATTGTGAGTAAAATATATTGTCGTTAGTTTGTGTTGATATTTTCTATCAACAGTCATTATACGAGATACCAAAAACATAATACGCAATGTCAAAAGTTGGGTCACACTTTTTATATCACGTTTACTTCTATTTCTATCTTGTTAGGGTCTACATAGTTGTTTAAACGGGAATGTTATGCTTTCTCGATTTTTATGTCCAACCAGAATAGAACCACCGAACCCATTGCGATGTAATTGTGCAGATGGATTCTTTATCAAATTTATAGATAGGAAATGCACGAATTTCAAAATAGGCATAGCCGACACCATACAATAGGCGACGCCAAAATTTGGGTTTGATAGACTCAAAATTCACAAAGCCTTTTTGACTGCTCGGCCATTTCTGAAAATATTTAAAAGAGAACGGTTGAACCGATTAAGCTGAAATCTATCTATTCGGTGGTGGAGCCAAAATTTCAAACGCAATTTACGGGTGAAAGGGATGTCGGAATTTGGTACCGGTGCCAAAGGCAAACTTGTGATTCTCGACGATGCTACTTTAAAAAGTCAGCAAATTAATTTAGTAATTTTTAATTAGAGAAAATGAAGATGTAACACTTCACTTTTCCATTTACCAAGGGTGAGGAAATGTAATGTGATCGCGATGAAAAATAAATTTGAGATACAACCGGATTTATCCATTTCGCAGTTTGTCAATATTAGAAATCATTTAGACTATTTTTGGCAAAAAACGAAAGTTGGAAACTGTTGGTTTCAACAAGATAGCGCACCCAGGGATATAAAAGATGTAACCCCACTTTTGACATTACGCATTATATGTTTTTGGTATCTTTAACGCCCTGTGTAATGGCACAAACAAACTACAATATATTTTTTTAGAGGATACTCTATTCCGCGCCCATATGTCTTCGCGCTCTTATCTCCCCGCGCCCTTATGTCCTCGCGCCCTTATGTCTCGCGCCCTTTTGTCCTCGCTCCCTTATGTCCACGCGACCTTATGTCTCGCGCCCTAACGGCCGCGCCCTTTCGGTCGCGCCCTATCGGCGGCGCCCTAATGTCCGGCTCCGAGGTTTAAGGAATATAGTACTAACACAGAAAACCCAGACATTGATATGTTCTTTGTAACAAAAAAACCCATTTTTTGGAGGTTTGGTTCGTTTTTGAGCTGTAACTTATTGGTCCGTTAGTCTACTTAACTGAAAAATAGCGACCTTTCTTATATCCTTGAGAACATGCATACCGATTTTCACAGAGATCAGACGTTTCTGTCCAAAGTTATCGTGCACACGAACAGACAGACAGACGGGTAGACAGACAACAGATAGACAGACAAACTTTACAAAATTATATCTCGGGGATCGTTAATAAACAGCAAAAGTGTAAAATTATAGTACATGAAAAAATTGATTTTTTACTATAACTTTTTCAGTAAGAAACGCAGAAAAAATTCCTCCGTTGGCGCAAGCCTCAACACCATAGCGAACCAAATAACGAAAAAAGATAAGGATCTAGTAGCGACCGGACGGACGGACAAAGGGGCCACTATAGCAAATTTTTTTTTTATGGAAATGTGCTAAAAATATCTTCGAGGAGGTGACTGGGGTTCAGGATATCTTTGACGGTAATATTGTAACGTTGCCGCAGAATTTTCTTGACAAAAAATGTAACTTTCTAAAATATCGCATTTTTCAAGGCGAAAAGGTTTAACTTAATCAACCGCAAAGTTAGCTATCAGAGACTTCACAAAAATCAACGTTATTTTATCATTCTCATGAATAACTAGAGCGAAATGAAAATAATTGAAAAATTGGTTATTTGAAGGCTATTGCACTTTTGTAGAGAATTTAATAAGTTGTCATATAATGTAATAATATACAGGATGTGCCATATAAAAAGTGACATTTTTCTTAGGTATTATCTTAAAAATGTTTTGTATTTTTAATTACAGATTTTGATTCAGCAGAAGAAAAATACACAATGTTGGTAATTTAATCGTCTTTCTAATAAACTGTATATTACAAAAAAAATTACAAATGGCTCGGAGAAATTCACTCAGCACCCTAACTTCATTCCTTCCATTCCCATTCCTATCTTTACCTATCCTTACATTCCCGTTCTCTGGCTGAAGAGGCTCTGGCAAGCCTGAGCAGCCCGCCTCCGGCGTCCTAATCAGGGATGTCAGAGGAATGAAACACGATGACTCCCAACTCAATAGCAGCCCTTACTTGTGTTTGATGCCTACAAAAACTGTACACTGTAAACTAAACTTAAAAATGTTGCTACAATTTTACAACGGCGTAAACCGGGTACCATCGATTGATCGATAGATTTCATTGGAAATAATCCTGATGAATATTTGCACATTGCGTACGTTTTAAAAGTATACTAATCCCATTCTGTATGAATTACACTACTTTATTATGTAAACCGGACGAAGTTATCTGTCTTGTGGGCAGAACTGAAATATCAACTTCAGCGACCGCACTTGTCCCAATTTACCTCAAGTGTGTTCATCCCGACTGTGGTTTGCACCTATTACTTCTGTATTATGGTTTTCTTTTGGGAAGGGAACCGGAATATGTAAGACATTTGGCTATCATAATGAAGAATTTAATGCATCTCTGTTTGTGGATCTACTAAAAACTGGCAAACTGAGAACACATAACCAGGAAAATTCGTTGATTATGACGGCTTTACTATGCAAAGTGTTTACTTTACAGTGTTTTACTAGAGCAGTTCTGTTGCTTTATTGGTTTGCCATGGTATTACGTTACAAGATATTGGTACGACAAAGCCGACCTGATCCAGTCGATCGATCGCATTGCGATTACTCTGGAGCGATGTAAATAAATGAAATTACGTTTAGTTTTGGCCATTTAAAGATGCGCTGTTCGAAGCGCACTTGATTACTTTTAGTTCATCATCATAAACCAAAGAATTGATACGCGAACAACTGTTCTACCCTGGCTCATTGGATTACGATGAATACAGAAAACAAAACATAATACATAAACAATAATGTTGATTCTTTGAATGATTCTGGCATTTTTGTGATCACACCATATCACTACATTGACCCATAGAATCGTAAATACATTTGATTCCATTCTGAGGCCATAGCTAGGTTTGATTAAAATCACTTTGATATTACTTATCTGATTTGCCCGCAACTTTATTTCGAAAGGCCCTTGTTTCTATTTGTAACGACCTCATAGAAAGACCGGCGTTTCCTCTATTAATGTGAGAACTCAATGAATCGATAGTTAATTGATAGAAAAAATATGCTCATTTCGGCCTTCGTATGTTCACGTATTTTGTCAATGCTAATGTACTTACAATGTGAGCGTACGTCCCTCTTTTCCCCCCCATATTATTTACGTTTGACGCTGCGTATATTCACAACCTAAATTTTAAAGCTTTATGAGATCTGCGGTTTATCAACCCCTGACCCCTTCTTAAAATCATATAATACCTACAATGAATGGTGCTGGTATGGTTACGTCCCTAATCAAATCAGTTAGCTCCGACAATTGGTAAAAACGAAACCCCTCGCGTTTGAAAATAGATGTGTTGTAATTTAAAAACTAGGTCAGTTAGGAAAATGGAGAGCCTAAAACGAACGATAAAGGTTTTAGAAGTGTTTATTTGTTAGCAGTCATAGCCTTAATTAATTTAAGCAACCGTCCATTAGTTGGAAGGCAAAAAATTCGTATAAAATAATTCTACGAGGGATTTGACTGCGAAACGTAGAGGCGAAGCGAATATCACAGTATGACCTTACAATTCGATTTCAATGAGAACGCTCTCGCAACATAGCAATGACCTGGATCTAGGTCACACGTAACAGCGTAGAGAATAACATTGGCATTATTTCTGAACTAATACTACATTTTCAAGTCAAACTAGAAAATTCATTATGGCTCTTTCAAAAATGCATTAACCTAGGATCATTGATTTTGTCCACCCTGTTTAATCGCTTGCAATTAATCTCGCTGCGTACGTAATCCATTATTAAACACAGTTTTATTTTAGTATTTCAACGCGTGATCTACGACTAGAGAGAGTTTCGATTACCTCTCTGGCTTACTTAACTGAGGAAGTAATCAGTCAAGAAGCATAAATTGGCAAAGTCGATAGCGGGCCATAACTAGGTACCGGGTTCGGTATCACAAAGACTAATCCATTTCCTTATATTTTTGCTCGTTGCAAGATGAAGGAAGCGTTAGAGATTTTAATTATCTAGTTACTAGGATGACTAAGAAAACCAATGCCACAACCTGTAAACTTCATTTACCTTCATATTACACACCGTGGAAGTAACAAATACATTTTGTAGTTGCGCAAAGCGTTTCGATTGTGTGTAGGCATTCATGAAGGTTTCATATGGTTTTTGACATAGAACTTTATGATTTCAACATCCGAGAAAAACTTTTTAGGCCATAGGTAGATCAACAAAACAAACGCGCAGATAACAAAAGATTAATGACAAAAATATCGAATACGTTGTCCTTTCAATTCCAAAGGCGTTATGAAGTTTTGTGGAAATATGGGTCAACAACACATTCCATAACTAATTTACATAATCGATCGAAAATGTACATCGAGCTAAAGAGTAAAGTGCATTGGCAGGATTTTCTACTAAGGTTTCTCTATTCTCTACTCTGATACATCCTGAACTATCGTTTGAGGATATCATGTTATAGAATGGTATTAGTGGTCAATGTGTGAAATAAAATGTGAGTTCAGAAATATTTTGAAAAACAATTCAACGGAGTGCGAGTGAGAGTGGTTCTAAAAGACGGTATTGGCCGCAAACTAAAGTACCCCTCACCTCACATAAAACTACAAATACCTCTTACAAAGTTACTGAGTAATTGGTGAATTATAAATTATATTTATTAAAAAATTCACAGATTTCGCAATCGATGCAACCATGGGAGACATTGGAAATGACAACCGTATAACGCCATATGTAAAACAAAAATAAACTTGTAACAAATATAGCAAACGATCTCCTATGGGTCAGTGAACATTTAATCAGTTCTTCTTTGGCTGATGAGTGATGATAAACAAAATACAGAAAACAGAATTGGAAAATTCGAAACCGTTCGGGAATTATCTTGTCCACAGACGGACGGACGGACAGAAAGTCCACAATCATGAACCCTTATTCACCAAGGATCACTCGTCAACTTTCTGAATAATAAGCCTAAAGCGCTTTCTTTCGGCTACTTCGCGATCATGATTTTAAGATCGTGATTCTTAGGATCACTTTTTACGAAAGAACACACGAATTCAAAAACACACGCGCAACGAGTTTAAAGTTGCAAGTGCTTTAAAGACCAATTATACTTACACGTGTTTCTTATAGTAGGTATTTTTTATTATACCTGCAGTTTAATTTAAAAATAAGGGAAATACAATGAAATCATATTAACGTTATACCCGAATATATGTCTAATTAAGTGGGCTGTGTGTTCGTAATTCCATGATTGCCATGCAAATGTCACTTGACGTTTGCTTATAACGGGCGATCAAAAATGAGTTGCTGTCGAGTCGCCTTTGGAAGTTCCAGTGAAGTACGATTTCCCATGTAAACAAAAATTCCAAAGGTGACTCGATAGCAACTCATTCTTGGCATTGTAAAAACACCGTCTTTGTCAATAAAACAATTTCGGTTGACGAAGAGAATACACCGTCAATTAAATAACTTGTTGCAAAATCTAAACAAAGCTTGGTAGGTGTAAATGCAAATCCAGTAAAGCTTATTATAATAAAGAATATGAAATAGTTCTTTTCGTGGATGAATAGGAAGAATTTACGAACGAAGTCTTAAATGCATCGATAATGCTGAAATGTATGCAGGAAATGTCAAAGGTATTGAAAACTTCTCCCCTTTGGTGCATTCACTCGAAACTTCAAATAATGCTGCGATTAAAAAGTGGAACAGATTTGGCAGCAAACTCTAAATTACGCACGTTTGTGAAAACTTCAAACAAAACATAGGTACAAGCCAAAGAAATGTTCTGCATTTACAGAAAGCAAGCTAGGAAGATTTATTTCAGCCCAGATGACTTTGATAAGAGAACAGAAAGAAGGGCAGTAGTTGGTAGCACACGGTTCCTTTCGTTGAGCTTGAGACCTTTAATTAGAATACAATGAGAGATAAAATTAATTTTTAACCCCAAGGGCCCGTCGCTCACTGATCTCGAAAAAGAGTCGCACGGGAAAGTTATAGTTTGTACAAACCAATTTATTTCGATGAGATTTTCATTAGCAAATATTCAAATTTATATGAGGATATATGTTCGGATAATCCTTCAGTAAGGTTTTCTTGTTTTTTTCAAAGGAAAGCGAACTAGAATATGAAAGAACTGACGCGTTTGGACTGCTTGGATCCGTGCCGCCGCACCGACGATGTCGGGATGACGTCACATGTTCTGTTTTTCAAACTTTCATCGTTAATAATTTGAAAACTACTCATCGTAGAAAACTCCGGTTTGAAATTTTGTTCTTAGATTTTCTTCTACAATTTTTTTGATTTTGGGTATACTACCCCTTTAATAGTGCGCAATTGCTTTCTTAATTCCAGTCTAATATTCACGTGCATTCCCTTGAATAGGATTACGAGCATGTTATTAGGCTTGTTATTAAGAAAGTTTTACGTTGGCGACACGAGCGAGCTTGCGAACGAGTGGAGCAAGTGATCGCGGGTGAATAAGGGTGCCTTAATACGGTTGTCATTACCAATGTCTCCGATGGTTGCATTGATTGCGACATCTGTGAATTTTTTTATTTATAAAATCTAGCCGGCCTTTAAAAAATGCAACAATCAATTTCTTCAGAACAATTTCACGTAATCTCCCATTGTTCTAAAAGTGAACTTTTTCCTAAAGGAATTATGAATAATCATAAAGTTTTGGGTAATGTCCAATAAAATGGAGACAAGTCCTCAAAGTGACCTGGGAAAAGCTGGTAATCGTTCTAAAACCTTAAGCTAGTGAAAATTTCTGTAAACTGTAACATCCAAAATACTGGTCCGATCAATAAAAAAAGCAAAGGAATAAGGTCCTTCTCCCCTCCTATACCTCGAACTGGAGAACTCCGCCCTTCTCGGTTGAAGTTTTCGGTGGAAGTGTCGACTTGTGTGCTTGTCAAATATTCACGAATTCGACCTCCTATCTGCGATTCGTGTTGGTTTCACACTTCACAGTGTTAATGTTAATATGATCTTTGTGCCATGTACTTAACGGTCACAACATGAATAAGGGCAATTGTTTCATTTGCGCGAGCAAAATTAAGAAAGAAAGGTAAGAAACACATCCTGCTGAAGGACCACTGTACCTGAAGAAGCAACTGGCAGTTGGAGTAGAGCCACGTATTTTGAAGTCCAAAAGGTGGATGGGCAATGATTTAGTACCAAACGTATTTGGGTTCGTCAGTGGCATTGTTCCTAAAAAAATACAGCTCCCGATACTAAAAATAATATCATGTACATGTCAGAAAAGTTGCAGAAAAAAACCAAGCCCTGATTTGACCAGTGTTAAGGATCGGAAGACGTTATCGATTCGTTCAAACATATTTTCATGCGTAGGAAAATTGTCAAACTCATCGTCCATAGGCCATAGCTGTATTCAAAATTTCGAAATATCGAACCCCGTTTAAAGTTTCTTCATAAAAGACATAGCGAAAAACTTGGTCGTTTTTCAAAGCACAGAAGACTTTGAAGCGCCACACATCTTGGGTATTTTTTTCTCTCACTACGTTAAGGGTTCTCAGTTGACCAGTAATGACTATATTATGCCTGTTGAACATCCCATTTTTCATCGCTCGTTATTTGCCAAAAAGTTTGCATCTTTTTGACATTTGATCAGCATTAACTCACAAAAGTCCACCCGGTTTGCAGGATCTGGAGGCTTTAAATGGTGTACATGTGGAGTACAAGACAAAATTATGAAGTTCACCTTGGAATAACCTTAAAGGTCGAGGTCAAGGTCATTCTCAAGGTTACCACCGATTAGTCCCCTTGGAATTGTATAACATTTATATGATACTTTTTCCAAAACATGAACCCATCAAGTTATTAAATCGTCACTAAAAGCTTCGAGTCTCAGAGGCCATAAACAAGAAAAGCGGCAAACATTGTGGCATTAGGGGTATTTAAATAAAATGTAAACGGCCGTATAACTATAAAATTGATTTCAGTACATTGAGCTTAATAAGATTCTTTTCCGGGTGCAGTTCAGAGGTAATTGTCGAATTCGGCCTACGTCTTGCCAAGAAAAGCTATTTGGGCGCTAGTTTGAGATAGCGTATTGAAGTGAAAAATTAGGTTCGTTTATAACTGGGAGAGTTTTTTGTCGGAAGTGGAAATCATCTGTAGCCTGCTATCCTTGTTACACAATAAAAGGACATGTGAAAATTTCAAACATTTGTAAAATGAAATGGATAGCTGATTTTGGCGTTCCGGAAGTTGCTCGTTAAAATCACGCATTGTTTTAGTTTAAAAGTCTTATACGGAGATACACGGAGTTATTAATTTGGAAGAATTTCGCCATAAATTAGACGGCCCTCTTGACAACTGTTTTCGGATCAGGTGCGGTACGTATTCTGATAATCACGGCCGTAAGAAGTGCTTTCGTTTTCCGGGACGAAGAGTAGAATTTTCCAGAGTTTTGAAAGTAAGTAAGGTAGCTTTGATATAGAATGGAGGGGAGGAGGGTGGCAATTGCCACTTTATTTAAATTAAGTATTACATTTCAAAGGTTCACTTGAGATAATTAAAGGGGCGTCAAGAATGTACGCAAAATTCCATCAGGATTCCTACTTTTAATTTTGAAGATATACCCGCGTAAAATTAAGCACCTTCAAAAGTGAATACAGCATGTTTTAGATTTGAAGAGAAAAGAGTTGCCGAGGATTGCCAATACATTAAGTTAGTGCGAGGCGTTATTCATGATACGAACGTATTTTAATTGCGCCAGTGAATTCTAAATGTTTGCTAATATTCATTTTTGATATTTTATAGCAGATGTTAAATTGCCATTTTAGTAGGTTTGAATGAGTAGGCTAACCCTGAAAGTATAGATAAAGTGATCACTCTAACCGCAAGGGTAGATATAGTGAAACAGATGATTTGAGCATTCTAATGGCATCTCTCATTCTTATTTTAAATGGGACGCGGAGCACGATATAATATGACTTTCAGAATATATGACAAGGCTGTATTTATGGAAACGATCGCGAAGGCAGAACCTAAGCTTGCTATTTTTGACGTCTAAATTAAATTCAGAATTGTCAGAAGTACAATGATTTATATGGCGTTTTTCCATGAAACAAAGTTATACACGACGATAAAGTAAACTAATCATCTCGTAAAAGTTAATTCACTTAATGGTTAAAATATCCCTTTATCGTCTGATGTACAAAATGAAAAATCCAGTTATATGTGTTTGAAACAAAGCCTATGGATTTAGAATCATCATGATTTTTTGCGCGCCCATCGCCTGTGTATCGTGTATTAAATCTGTATTAAGTATGTTTACATAGTATCTGCAATCGATAGAACAGAATAAGTAAGTAGGAAACTATACGAACGCTGCTGCATTGTGTTGTGGTGGGTAACTCGCTTCATTTTCTTGTCGTCTAGTCTACCCTAAATTTTACACTGTCAGAAACAGTTTACAGAGCTCTCCCAAAAAAAAATGTAATACCCCCCGTAATATAAATCGCTACACTCCTTGCAAGTTTTTCTTGAAAACGCACATTAACTGATATATCGTATTTAACCGCAATTTCCAGCATCAATCGAACCACCCATCATAACTTACGAGCATAGTCATTTATTATCCACATTTTGCAAAATCTAAGAGATGTATTTAATAACAAATCAGAGACAAATCTATTGGTGAAAATCGGCAAGTCAAAATGGCTGGAATGGAGCGAAAGAACTAGACTACTACAAAGACCTACGAGCATAATTGTGTTGTGAAGTAGCAGATTAATAGCTTTCAGAAGTAATGTAGGAATAACCAAATAGCACGAACTATTGCTGAAAACCCTTAGGTTCTGCAATGTTCCGTTGCCGAGATACATATCGATATATAAAAGGCGACCTTTAAATTGATAAATTATCCACTTTTTAAACTAAGCGGCCTAGGAATAACTCGATAGTACGAACCTGTACTCCCGAATTAGACTATACGAAGTTCAGTTGCTGATATCTCAATCGATTTATAAAAGCATCCCTTTAGGCAGAGAATAAGTTACTCTTTGCTTTGGGCGAAATTATTAAATTATGGACTACAGCCATGGCTTTCAGTTTGCTGAGTAATCGATCGGGAATATAATGCTGAAAACCGAAAGTTCTACGACATTCCGTTACCGAAATCTCCATCGATTTATAGAAAACTTTAAAGGCGTCCACACAACCGATAGTTAGTGAAACAATAAGTTCCTTTATGAGAATCAAAAATGCGCTAAAACTATCTGCCAATTGTCTTGTCGGGAATGTAATTTTTTATTACGCAGAATACTTTTTCGTTCCTTGTAGAAAGCGTTTATAAACTAAGGAACGAAAGTTCTAGGTATCCAGAGCTATTATACAGGGTGATTCCTATAGTACCTGCCACCGTTTGGGAGCGTGTAGGTGGTGCGTAGGGGAGTATTTTGATATAGGACACTTGGGGTCGGAAATCTAAAATAAGGGTGCCAGAGCCAAATTTACCTTCTGGAATTTCGCGCCTGTAGGTAGGCAACCCAACCGGCGGCGGTGCACACGGAGCGATCTCAGGCGGCGATGTGTGGCTGACACTTGATCAGAATTTTGTTTAAACCCACGAAATCCCGTCTGCAACGACGCGTATCAAGTGAATAAACACTATGGCAATAGTATAATAATTAGTTGGCTAGATGTAGGAAGTGCATTGAGAACAACGGTGGCCACGTTGAACACTTGTAAACGTTATTGCTTTTGACTGTCGTTTTCCCTCCTTCCCTCCCATGTCGCTTCCTCGCGCTAACTCGCTCTGCATCGCTCCGCGCGAAACGTCGGTCGTTTGGGTTGCCTACATACAGGCGTGAAATTCCAGAAGATAAATTTGGTTCTGGCGCCCTTATTTTAGATTTCCGACCCCAAGTGTCCTATATCAAAATACTCCCCTAGGCACCCCCTATACGCTCCCAAACGGTGGCAGGTACTATAGGAATCACCCTGTATAGCTGATCTATGGCGTCCAAAAGCCCCCCCCCTCCCCATCTTTACTTGTTTGACCTGCTGGTGCTAGTTACTAGAGTAATCTATAAACCTACTGACTATTCACCCCCGTAAAGGTATAGCGCTGAAATCGAGAACGGAGGAAATAGTATTTTCTGTTGCAAGTTATAATATTTAGATGCCTTTAATGGCACCAAATTGAGCGACGAAGACAAACAGGCCACTTAAACCACTGAATTAAGTTAAACTATGTAATTGACGTTCGACAGGATACGTGTAACCACAAACCGACGTATGCTCGTCGCTTTAAAATCAACGGTAGTTATACACTCTACCTGTGAATATTAATTATGTGTCAAATGCCTTTCATTAACAATATTGCCAGTGTCAGCGTTTAAATGAAAAAGGATGGTCGACCATTCGCATATTTTTACAATAGCTTAATCCTTATATCAATAATTTAACCGGTTATCACAAAAATGTATACTTAGAGAAGATAATAATTATATTTTTCAAGTATAAACATATTCTATAAATAATTTTCGATACGCTTGCAGAAAAAATGTTGCAAAGTAGGTTAATTCCTTTGCATACAATTATTGAAGAACCAAGTTTAAATGTTTATCTATGTGTGACGGTGATTAATGCCAATTAGTATAACTAATATCTCGCAATACAAATGTTTATTGTTAAAAGTTGCTATCGGAGCTATTTTCAAGAAGTTCCAAATTTTGAAAAAATCATTACCGCAAATCTCGAGGTCAGGATCAAACAAAAATCTCGACCCATTGTCAAATTGCTATACTATAACAGGGGGAAACACTCACACTAACAAATTTGCGAGCTGCATCAAGGTTAAAGACGTTTGTGATCAACTTTTGTTTCTGGTGAGATCACGTTTTATGGGTTGCCCCATCTCCAAACTATCCCAACTATTCGATCTTCGGTAATTGTGAAGCGCTGTGATCGACAACACTTTGAAAAGAAAGTTTGTCAAAACGCCAAATCACTATTAAAATAGCCAGTTCTAATTTGTAATAAGATCAAGGTTTTTTAGTTATTAATACTTCATTGACCCGTAAAACTTTAAACGCGAAGTGCATTAGTTCTCTACACCTATGATGTATAAAATATACGTCACTAGATCGTTGATCCATACATTAGTGAACGACTGTCGTTATTTTGAAAACCTTATTTAAAGTTTTGATTATAAACTTCCAACTAATTCACCCCGTACCCAAAAGTTAATCTATATGGAAAGCGGTGTACAATGGAATTGTAGGTACCTGTTTAAAAAATGGTCTATTTTTAAGTTACCGCCTCAGTTTCACACTAAAAATGAGGCAACGCCAAGAACGAAAAAATAACATGTTAATGACCTAGCGCGAAGTTAATGGGCTGATTTCTCAACGATGGCACAAACCAGTAAAAGAATACAGATTGATAGGTGAGGGGCATGTTTTACGAAATAATGAGAATTGGAATTTCGTATGTCTATTACACACATGCGAGTCAATAATAAAACATTATGGCTTATCTACCTAAAGGAAGGTTAACATTATGGCATGACAAGAGGTGCCTGAAAAAGAAAATGGTACAAATAATTAATGTATCAATAAAAAAATGAAGGTGGCGAAATCTAATGGCCAGGGACGTAACAACAGGGGGTGCAACTGGTGCGGCGCACCAGGGCCCGGAGGTGCCTCAGCACCTACATCCCATAGTGAATAGACACTTAAGGAATAGGAAAAAAGCGTGAAAACGATATAAATAGTATATGAAACTACAAGTGTACAATCAAGTCTTTAAAGCACGCGCAACGAGATGGCACGACGCGAAGCGGAGTGCCTTTAACGCGGTCGGGCCATAAACTTTACCTTCGGAATTAAAAGCACTACTTCAGCCCCGCGGTATATAATATACTGATTGTAGGATGATTCGCCCCGGTAAATTCGGCCCTGAAAATTCGCTCCCGGAATATTCGCCCCCCAGAAAACTCGCCCCCAAGTAAATTCGCCCCCGGACTGTTCGCCTCCGTAAGATTCGCCCCGAAAAATTCGCCCCCGACAAATTCGCTCCTGGAAGATTCGCCCCCGGCGATTCCGCTCCCGTAGGATTCGCCCCCTAAGATTTATTAATCCTCGGAGGTAACAGGGAAAGCAGTTCATATAATAACAATCGGTTCAGTTGTACAAAAATTTTGTATATAACGCTAGCGCGAAGTTATTTCGCGCATTTGACTGATATTTTGACTCTGCTTCGCCTCGTCAAAATACCCGTACCTTCAGTCTCAATGCGCGAAATTGAACTTTGCGCTCTTGTTATATACATAACTATTGTTTAATTGTTATTTGTTTAATATGATACCAAACCAACCTATTACTTCCGAGGGTTAATAAATGTTATGGGGCGAATCTTCTAAGGGCGAATTTTTCGGAGGAGAATTTACTGGGAGCGAATACTCCGGGGACGAATTTACATGGGGGCGTATATTTGAGGGCGAATTTACTTGGGGGCGAATATTCCGGGGGCGAATTTACCGGGGCGAGTCTTCCGGGGCGAATTTACCACACACCAATATACTATTATTATATCGAAATACATTTATATTGTCTGCCAATCTACATACCTACATACGCGCAAATGTCGGAATGAGATCATAAGGATAAAAACGATTTTCTAACATTACATATTATAATCAATTAAAATCAGCAACACATGCCAAAATGGGTCAATAGCAAGAGTGCATACAACATTCAGTCTTCCTGGATGTGCTATTTATAAACTTTGAAACAATAAAAATAGAATTGATCATTTTATTAAAAGGACGTGAACTAATAAATTTGCAACCCTACTGCTACCAGCCCACCACTGCTCAGTGCTCATACTAGTTTTGGATTTCATATTCAAGCAAGTGAATAGATACGTAACAGTGTTGTTCATTGTGCTCCTTTGGATCCTTGGATACCTGACTGGTTTCTTTGGTGTTAGGTCTACGTACTCTAATCTGATAATGTAGGTTTCTTGATGATACAATAAATCATCGGTAAGGGAGTTTTCAATGGTCCCTAACGTGCGAGGCGGTATAAAGAAAATGTGCTCTAGATGCAACATGAAAAATATCAACTGAAGTCAGACTGTAGACTTTAGTTCACTTTCACTATTTTGACTGACAGACAACTTCCAAAAGAAACTAACGGGCATTAACTTTTAGCTAAATTTAGCAGACGCGGCTTTGTTTACTTAATTTTTCGCGACATGGATCGAACAATTCGTAATTAAAAAGTTAAACCGTGATTAATAAATTATACGTACATATTTACTACTAAAATTGGCACAGCCTAATTGGAGTGAATGATCCAACATATGGTATGAACTATTAATATAAAAAACCTCTAACAATAATAATTGCATAACGACATCAAGGACCTTTTAACTATTTGAAACCTCTAAAATAAAATATAACCATTATATCTTCCTGCTATAAAAATTAATGTATAATCTTTACACAACAGTAACGATAAAGACAATGCTAGAGCAGGTTATTCACCTCAGCGGTGTGCGAAAAAATCAAATAGCGGTTTCACTTCTTCTGTAAAGGGAAAGTTAACCTACATTTGATCATAACGTGTATTTTCCTGAATCAAGAGATGGTAAAATCGAAAGTACAGAGTAGAATCTGAAGGTCAACGAACTGCTAAACGAATAGGATTACACAGTAACTTTCACGATAGCATAAGACACATTGTACGAATTTTTTCCTATAGTCAAACAGACGACAATCGGCGAACGTCACAATAGTTAGATAACTTGGGGGGAAAACTCAAAAATTGTTTTCGCATGCAATATTCAAGACAGATAACCAGTTATTTCTATTATACCTGAATAGTATGCAGTTTGAATTTCATTGCCCCCAAAATCTGCGATTATGAATAGATTTGCATAATATTTCTTTCAATGTTACTCTTGCGATTGGGGATGTTTTGCAATGCAGACATCAATGTCACGAAGATCGCAATCAATGTGGAGCGAATGTCAGTAAATGTCGCCCCAAAAATCAACAAATTTCCAACAGTGGAAGCTATATGAATTAAACATAATTGTTCTTATTAGAATTTTATGAAACCCATCATTGCGTTCTCTTAACGAGGAAATTATCGAACGCACCCCACCTATTAATGCGATCAGTAAATTCGGTGCAATATTTAAGTCTTTTTATTTAATTAGTAATTTTCTCTTAAAACATAGTAGAGAGTTAGATAAAAATGTTTAAGATTAATACGGCAAGGATTATTGCGACAACGGTTGCCATGGATTTTAAGTTACGCTTAAGCGAAGCTCCGCTGAAATTTGTTGGAACAAACGGCCATAAATAGCGAGATTTCAAGCCTAAAACAACCTGAAAACGCAAAGAAGTGTATTGGTGAGGCTGTTTCTCCAAATGGATGAAAATTGTTGCGCAATTACATCGCATAGTTTGGCACCACCAGGGGCACCACTAATCAAATAGTTGACATAAGGCAAAACCATGGGTAAATCATACAAGCTGACAATGTGAAAATACTAAACACAACTTAAAAATCAATATCATTAATATACATTACATATAGGTAAATTAATATATTAATATTACGTAATGTACATATAGGTATAGGAACTTTGGAAAAATACAAAAGTACAATAAACATGAAATTATGGATATACAAAAAAGAACCACTGAGATTTATTCTATTAGCGATCCGAAATCGATAAATCAAATTAGTTAATTGTATCGAAATCGATGGCTAATATAGAATAGATATTACTTTGTGGTTCTTTTTTGTATACCCATAATTTCACATCCAACCAGGAAAATGGAGAACTTCATTACAACTACAATAAACATGATCTACTTTCTTTTATAAATTGGGTTACAATGTTACATGCAGGTAAAATGCAATAAAATATGTAAATTATTAATACCAAACAGTCCATAAATTGTTCTTGTCCTCTCTTTTCACCATTGCTTAAAAAACACCATGTTTAAAATCCATTTCCACAAAAAAATAAGCATGTCATCTAATCATCTTTTAATGTCGTAGCTTAATCAACCTGTAACAAAGATAACACACGAACTCCTGGGTCACTGAAGATTTAATCAGTTCTTCCTTGGGTGATGATACACATAATACGGAACACGTAATTGGAAAATTCGAAACCGTTCGCGAGCTATCATGTACACAGACGGACGGACGGACTGACAGAATTGTCCAAAATCATGAACTCGCTTATGAGCTCGTTTATAAAGCGACAGTGCAAAGTTAAAAAACGTTTCCACAAAAATTAAGCATATACGATATATTAGTCCCAAACCGCCCCTAAATCGTTTCCACACTAATAAGGAATGATGTGTTTTCGAAGACTTAGCACAATTGTTGTTATGTGACTCTTAACAGGGGGGTCCTGTAAGAACTAACGTAACAAAATGACTCTTCATTGGCTTGACTCCAATCAACTAAAACACAATCCTAATAAAACTCAAATCATAACATTTACTAGTCAAAAGTCGGTACACAACAGAAACCATGTCAAATTACTCGGTATAGTCATTGACAATGAATTGAATTGGGAACCGCATATTGATTTACTTTGTAACACGTTATCTTCTAGTATTTATTTATTAGTTAAGCTCAGAACATCTGTTGACAAATCTGTCCTCTTAAATTGTTATTTTGCATTTTTTCACTCGAAAATCAGCTATGGAATAACTGTATGGGGCAATGCGTCTCAGGCTATAAGAGTTTTTAGACTTCAAAAGAAAGCGCTTAGAATCCTAGTCAATATTGGTTCGAGAGATCATTGTAGAGGTTACTTTAAATCTTATAAAATTATGCCAGTACCCTGCCTATATCTATACTATACTCTAATTGAAATACATCGCCGAATAAATGCTAACAGTAAAGTGTCAGACAGGAGTAGTCGTCAATATAATACTAGACATCATAATTTGTTACTGCCCTTTAAGTTAAGGCTATGTGTATCGGAAAAAAATTCTTTAAATGTCTTGTTATATAACAATCTAAGTAATACCCTAAAACAACTGTCGTTCAATAAATTCAAAGACTCACTAAAGAAATATCTACTAGACAAATGTTATTATAGCATAGAGGAATACATGCTTACTACTTCATGTTCGATGTAAATTGTTTGTTCTTATTGTGTTACTGTGTTGTTTTATACATTTTTTTTGTTACAATATTTTTAAAATTTTTCATATCTATCTGACGCGACCAAACAATTGTAATTATTGAATGGGTCAACGAAATATATTACTATTACTACTATTACAACTCGTAGTTGACTGAGTGATTTTTCACCTGCTACGGGTGCACTGTTGATGGGCTCTTGGTGAGAAAAGATACCTGCAATTTTTCAATTGCCATTTAAAGGAAAGTTTTTCTGTCGACATTTTAAATACATCAATCAAATAACAAAGTTGCATCTACGCGTGCTCGCACGAAGCTTTTGGTAATGTGATTCCACGAGCTTTTGGGAATTAATTTTGCTCATGTGCGCACTCGGCCTTTGATGATGAGATTCTGCCTGCTTTAAGCTATTGATTAGAAGAATTGTTTTTATTGCTGGATTGGATCAGCAGAACACAAAAATGAAAAATTTTACAAGCCGAAGATTCCAAAGTACCGGAAGTCGAATAACCGCTGTTCACTCCGCCGCTTTCTGTCAAAAGTATCCTCATAATGGGAATTAATTATTAAATATTTAGTTTATTCCAATCAATGCAATACCACCACATGTTTTATCTATTAAAAAGTGTACTGATTTCCAACATAACAGAAATGGTGACGTTAGCGGGTTAGAGTTAGCTTAAAACAGCAACAAAGGAACCTGCAGTTTAACATATCATTTACTTTACTTCTGTTCGGTTCTTGTACTAACAGAAAATAAGAAAGAGAAATCATTTTTCAGGAATACAATCAAAACTGGCGAACGTCGCATTCACAAATGTGACAAGTTATTCAAGATTTTTCAAAATTGTTGACGTTTGACTGCTTTTCTTTAGGGCCGTGTACCTATATGACTCAATTAACTTAAATTTCAAAAAAATGTTACAAAATCAACAATACTGACTTGATGCTACATGAGAATGATTTAATTTTGGATCGCCCTTATACATCAACCTGTTTACATTCCCTATATCCCTATTCCATATACTGTGCTATACCTATCTGTTATGCTTTTCGTTTTATTTTAGATATTCTAAAATGGTGATCATTAAACGCGTTAGCCGATCTGTTAGGCACGTCTTTTTAGCGCATTTCCACAAAAATAAAAAAAAATGCGCTATTGTGGCCACTTTGTCCGTCCGTCCGTCCGTCCGTCCGCTAACTTTGCGACGCTACTAGTTTTTTTATCTTAAGAGCTATTGTTCTACTTTTTTCGCTATTTGGTTCGTTATGGTGTCGAGTCTTGTACCAAGGAAGGAATTTTTCTGTACCGCTTACAAAAAAAGTTATTGTAAAAAAAAACAAAAAACCGTTTTTTTACATGTTCTATAATTTTACACTTTTGCCGTTTATTAACGATCCTAGAGATCGTTTATAATTTTGCATTGCTATCTCTCGCCTGCCGGTTGATCTCTCCGTCTGTTCCTTTGTCTGTCTGTCCATCTATCTGTCCGTGTGAACGATAACTTTGTTTAGAAATGTTCGATCGCTCCGTTAGTTATGAACTGAATTGCATGAAATTCAATATGGGCATAGCTTTAACCATATAATACGCAATGCCAAAAGTTGAATCGAATCGATTCAAAATTCACAGTGCCCTTTTCGCACTCGACCATTTATAAACCGAATTGCAAACTTTTTTACTTATAAAAGTATTTGAATGAAATTTGATACATAGGCACTTGGAATAAAGGAAAATCAAACGCCAATTTCAAAATTTGGTTTTGCGCATGCGCAGTGCCAACTTTTTTATTTATGGAAGAATTTAAACGAAATTTGATACATAGGCACTTGGGATAAAGGAAAATCAAACGCCAATTTCAAAATTTGGTTTTGCGCATGCGCAGTGCCAACTTTTTTATTTATGGAAGAATTTAAACGAAATTTGATACATAGGCACTTGGGATAAAGGAAAATCAAACGCCAATTTCAAAATTTGGTTTTGCGCATGCGCAGTGCCAACTTTTTATTTATGGAAGAATTTAAACGAAATTTGATACATAGGCACTTGGAATAAAGGAAAATCAAACGCCAATTTCAAAATTTGGTTTTGCGCATGCGCAGCGCCAACTTTTTTATTTATGGAAGAATTTAAACGAAATTTGATACATAGGCACTTGGGATAAAGGAAAATCAAACGCCAGTTTCAAAATTTTATTTTGCGCATGCGCCGTGCCAACTTTTTTATCTATGGAACTATTTAAGTGAAATTTGATACTTAGGCGCTTGGAACAAAGGAAAATCTAACATTAGTTTTAAAATTTAGGTTTGCGCATGCGCAGTTCCAACTTTCTTATTTAGAAAAGCATTGAAATGAAATTCTTCTCATAAACTGAAATTGAAGTAGCACGTCAACAATGGATTGCCCATGTGCAACGCTATCTTTCATATTTGTGGCCGGATTTTTACGATTTTAACAGAAGTTGCATCTTACAAATGGGAAATGAATGCAAGTGGAAATGCGCTTTATGTAAATCGTTTACGATTACTTTTTAACTTGTTATGGTTATTCGTTGTTCATGGTAGTTTATATCACTAAATATATGAAAAGAATCCTATTTACTTTAATGAATACAATATAAAAAGGAAATAATAAACAGAAACAGGTCATGATAACAAACGACAAAATAAAAATGGTATCAAAAGGCGTAGATGTAGATTAAGATAGATGAAAATAAGAAAGTTGCTATCCACGGTAAAACCGGAAATAAAACGATCATGATAACATTGTCTTTCGATAGCTCATGAAAAACTATGTTGGTATGCAAATTTTTAGAATTAAATTATTAATAGGAATATGGAGACTTTTATTGTATACCAGAAGTAGACACCAGCTCTTATTTGCAATGGAAGTACATTTTTTATTGCAGCCTCTGATTCCGCGTCTCATTTTGGGCAAAACTGCGTAATTATTTTGCGTAGCGTTATGATTATAAGACCAGTTAAAAGTCAATTTTAAAAGCAACTGCAACGATGTTTCAAATATTAATTTGTTTTTAAGGATATGAAATGTTTCTGTACCCATTTAGCTTACCTTTAAAGATCAGCTGGGTTTCTCAAGTTTTTCATTAAGAAAAGTTGCCTATATATGAAAAGAAAGAAACAAAAAAGTCCCATTTGTTTCACAAATATGTAAATATATTGCTTTTTGTTTTAATTTCATTTCTTTACCCTCTCAACAGTTTACCAACGAAGCGTGTTTGCTTTCTTTTTTTGGAGTTAACAAGCCCTTTCCCATAAAAACAAACAAAAATCAAAATTTGAAGCTCATATACTGCAAAAGGATAGAGGCCTAATCGCTAATTTGTCTACGTTCAACAAATTTATAAAATCTATATATAAATTATTTAATTCTGGGTGCTCCGACTTTTCAGTAAAAGGATTGCAAATAAACTGATTCAAACCAATATAGACAACGAGTCACAAACACAGACGGACGGACAGACGGAATAACTAAAATTTAATCAGATAGTCCCTTGTCGAAACCGTTCGCGAGTTATCATGTGCATAGACGGACGGACGAATAAACAGAAAGTTCGAAATCGTGAACGAGCTGAGCCGCTAATTAATAAAACTTGTTACAAATATAGCAAACGAGCTCCCGAAAATTTAGTCAGTTTTTCCTTAGGTGATGATACACATAATTCTGAAAACAGAATTTGAAAAATTCCAAACTGTTCGCGGGTTATTATGTACACAGACGGACGGACGGACAGAAAGTCCAAAATCCTTAACTCGCTTAGGCGCTCGTTGATAATGTATAAGAAACAATGCATTTCAATTTTATCTGCAAAAAGGGATATTCTTCGTGAATTAATAAAATATAGAAGTAATCTTGATTTCTACATACAATCGCAATGAGTTTAAGAAGTAAAAAGTGTAGTATGATTTACGTAAAGCACATTCTAATCGAGTATTATTCGAAATTTAAACTAGATAATTGTACATTTTCATAAATTCTTCTTCTTGGCATCATTATAAAACATTTCCAAGATTTGCCAACAAAATCCGTGCATAAATAACTATTTTGGCACCTCAAAATGCATGGGGTCATTAAAAATTCATTAAATTGTGTTCTTGGACATTACGCTAAATCGTGACATTTTAATTCTCATTCCCAATGAAAACAAATGAAGTCAATATCTTGATCTGAAAGAGTAATTAAATTTCCGTCTTCTATCCCTTTCTTCGCCCCCGCGAAAGGTCTCCATAATTCGTTGCTGCAGCTGCAGGAAAAATAAACCCCTAAAGCGGATCTAAAAAAACGGTAGAGCACTTCGACGTGACCCCAAGGGGTCATTGGATTTGACCCATTTTCAATAGGCTTGTTACATGTGGCATATAGGTCAACCGTCCAAAGTTTAAACCGAATCGACCCAAGCGTTTGGCAGTTATCGTGTTCACGGACGGACAGACGGACACCATCGACTGCCCTATAAAGCTTTCATCGCTTTGCTCTGCCGTTTGATAAATGCCTATGGTCGTGGTAAGTCCCTACCTACATCGCATATACGTCGGTATCGAAATCGAAACGCACGGTACGCTTCGGACCGATTTTAATTCTTATCTCTCAATTCGCACCGGATTTTTAAAAATCCGAAGCGTACTGTCCGTACGTATGTGCGCTGCTGCATTTTATTCCATTGAAACTATCTTTTTGCGCATTTTTGCAAATTTATTTGTAAAAAGGTAGCTTTTAATCTCACTTTGGCTGACTGGCTGGCAATAAATGGGAGCCCGTAGAACAACGCTTGTAAAAAAACGAGGTGTGTACATGTACCTATCGGGGCCGTGTAATTAACAACTTTAGGGACGGGGCTAGAAAACGTGGGGTCGGCGACATCTGGGCGCCATCCCCGAGCGTATTATAGTAATCTGGAGATTTTTCATTTTTTTCTATCTTTTTCTACAGTTTTTCTCCGATTGTTTTCAAATTGGTGTCGTCGGAGAGAACTTGTCAACACGGACAACTCCTGAGTGGTGGAATTTTGTTTTTTTCCCTAGGAGCGAAATAAACCACCCTTTCCATGGCGCTCTCCGAGGAGTAGTTGACTTGAGGCGCCCAAAAGTTTCTTAGAGCTCGAATCACGGTCTTTCTTTCTCGTGTCGCCAATAGAAGCTCGACCTATGAGAAGTACTCAAAAATTAAGTACTTTTTTGTGCCGGGTTTTTAGCAAAATCCACCAAAATGCGAATTGCGAGTGAACGGGACGTCGGAACTGTGTACCGACAAAGAGAATGCGGTAGCCGTAGCCCCCAATATGATCTTATTGATGGTGGAATCAAAACTTAAAATCCGAATTGCGGATGAACGGGACGTCGGAGGTGGGTACCGACAAAGGGAATATGGTAACTCCCGACGAGATCGTACTGATGGTGGAGTCAAAACTTAAAACAATGCGGGTGCACGGCAAATGGGAGAGGGTACCGACAAAGTGAATGTGGTAGCCTTCGACAAGATCTTATTGATGGTGGAGTCAACACTGGCTAATAAAATTCTGATCTGCCACACAAAAATGCGCTGAAGTAGCTTCGATTTCACACGAGGACTTTGATCAGTAAGCTAAATGGGTAGAGACTGCATATTACTTATACATCTTCGAATAGTAAATTTAATTCCTAAACGATCAGTGTAATAAAAAGGTTATGGTTTCAAAAAATTTAAATTGTTACTGTAACCATAAACTTTCAATGAAATTCTACTTCTCGTAATGGAGATACAATAATTATTTCTTCACGTGATAATAAGCATATATGATGTCCAGGCACAGTAAAAATTTTACGATAGTAGGTACGATGTTTCTTTTTAGTTATTGATGATTTGTGAGTAATTTGCATAGAGAGAACTAAATAATAAAAATTAATTAATTTTGAGCCAAAACTCTCCCCACACACGTTCCTGATTAATTCGTTTACCAGTATAGAAGAGTGGAAACGTTCTTTACACGCCCCATTTAACTTTTTAAGTGTATAATCCTATAACATTTTGTTTGATGATTTATAAATATTGTAGGGTGCTCTTGGTGCGGTATACGTAAACCTTTATCCGCTTTTATCAGACTAAATAAGTGTTACATAATTTAGCACATAAAGCGTAATGTCCCCTAACCTAACAAATGCACTGAAATGCACACTAATGTGTTAATGTATATTTTTTTATTTATGAATTGGAAAAGCAAATTGAAATTCGATGCGTTTGACGGACATGGTAAATCATGGCGGTTTACAAGGGAGACGTGGGAAGGTTATACTATTGCAATTTTCAGGGAAAATCTACTCTTGAAATATCGACCTATACTGCAGAATACAATGCAATAGGTACCGTAAAACAAAAATTGAACTTCAACCAATCATAGATGCGTAGGTATTTATTTACGTTTCCAACCGTTCACTAAAATGGCATGGCACTTTATTAATATTGCATTCCTATATTGTAATTTTATGTCATACTTGATCATTATTCAGTCATAATAACCCTAAATCAAGATATTTACATTAAATAGCCGGATACGTACTCCACCATCACAACCTCAATTATACATAGCAACATAATTATATAGATAACGCCCGAGGGCGTTATTCCTGTAAATCCCACAAATATGAAAGATGAATCTGTACGAACATGAAAAACTTAATACAACAAAAAGAACTTCGATTTCTTTGATACCTTTCACTGCTTAGCGCCGTTGTAAAAATATAATGTCAGGGGTGAGAGGGCCTACAGCAACACTCAGGAGTGCCATTGTGGACAAAGTTTACTGGTGTACTGATTTTTTGCCATAAATGAATTGAATTGAAATTGTTTCTTGAATGCTCAATATACATACAATGTTACAAACATATAATTATATTTCTGGATATCTGATTTCACAAACTAGAAACTTCATGGAAAAGTTGAATCTTTGGTGAAGATGAGTTAACTCCCCTTGCCCATATAGATACAGATACCCCCTTCTCCAGCTCTACGAGGTTGTTACTAATGGTCCGCCAAGAGAGGAAGTGGGTAGGTTTATACTTTCACTTATTGCTTCGAGTCTCGAAGTATCTCCCAAGTTCACAAAAACACTTGACGTTTTCTCTCATATTCGCTCTCGAGTTCCTGTAAGGCTTCCCTCAAGTGTTTCCTCCGTCGCATCCCGATTCCGTAAAATTAATTCTTCCTCGAGTTCCTAATAAATTGTTTGCAAGTTCCTGTTAGGCCCTTCTCAACTTTTCCTCAAACACTTATTGGAAATAATCCAGATTACTTTTTCGTTCTATAATTAGTTACTAATGTTTTCAGTTGGTTTTGCTTATTTTTTCTAGCATATCTTTAGAAGTAATCGCAATTTTCTGGTTTTCTTTAAACCATGATAATAACTGTTTAATTGCGCATCTTTTCTCTAATTTGACCATCGTCGCATGTTCTATGGTTTCGAAGATCCCCATGATATAGACAAATTAACAATTTCGGGACTGTGGTAAACAGCAAAACAGGCTTAGCATTAATAATGTAATTTTTAAAAAATTGCTGTGGCCAACACAGATAGGTACCATCGGTACACCTACGCGTACCTAGCGTACAGACAGACTGACAGGCAGACAAACCGACATCATCGAGATTTTGTTTGATTCCGATTTCTGGTGCTTCAAAATGTGTATTTCTGCCAAAGAAGTAGGGAGTAATTTTTTTCCCCGATGCAATACCCTCCCTTACTGACGTGCGGGTGGTAAAAAATTGCCTTTACATGCACAATTTGAATGAGGTATGGACAAAGTCCTCGAAGGAAGACTTAAACGACGCCTTGCATAGAGGTAGATTAAAGTTTTGAAGTGGAAAACTTTCAACTGTAGCGCTGGAGCCCGCACGTTGCGTGGGCGTAAAACCCAAAATGGCAAAATTTGTAGAAAATAGTATGCACTTCACTTTGTAGGAAGGTCATTCCCGAAAAGTCGATAATTTCCAAGTTTAACTTACTAAAAAAAAATTACATTTTGGAGATTTTTCAGCCGTTGCGTCAGTGCTAGGTACGCGTATTTTGCTTCAATTACGTTATTAGGGTTCCAATTTATTTGTTTATTTTGGCATATTCTTTCCAAATAAACCACGAGCTCGTGGATTACCCTATCGGTCGTCTACATCTATTTTCAATGGGATGACCTTCTGATTAGATTAAATAAAGCTTAATAAGAAATTAAATAAAACGTCTACTTCAGACACTTGAATCCTAGCTAGTTTTTAAAACTGTAAGTACATATAGCAAAAAAGATAGACAGGCGATGGGTGCCTCTTGATCATGATAACTAATGCCCGGTTTCACAAACGATGATTAAGGTTAATCAATGATTAAAAATATTAGAATGTTAGCCACCTTTGATTATACGCTCATTTGTTTCCCATTCTAATATTTTTAATCGCTGATTAACCTTAATCAACGTTTATGAAACCGAGCATTAGTCGTAATACAAGGTGTAAGAGACGAGCATGTAAAAAAATGCGACCTTTGATTCGCAATTACCTTCAGTTTTCAAACTAAGCTATGCAGGACTAACTCGATACTACGAACCTAATGTTGCACTTTCAAAGGCTGTACGATGTTCCGTTGCTGACATCTCGATTCCTTTGAACGAAATTCGTAAATTATCTACTTTAGCAATAGCTTTCAGTTTGCTGAGTAATCGATGCAGGAATAACTCTATAATATGAACCTAATGCTGAAAACCCCAAGACTGCGGTATTTAGTTGTCGAGATTTCGATCGATTTATAAAAGGCTTGAAAGGGGCTTGAATAGCCGACTGTTAGTGAAACTATGTAGAAGCTCCTTTTTAAGAATCAAAAATGCGCTAAATCAGTAGAACCCCTACGCAAGAGAGATTCGGTCAACTTACGAAAATTCCAAAAAATGTATTACACAAATTTTGATTAACGCCTGAAATAAATGATGGACACCTATAGAAAAATCATACATGAACACCCTATCTGGGTTGCAGAATGGATTCGGATGAACACACAATTAATTCATTGACAAGGACAAAAATTTATTCCCAAATACAATGGAACAAAATCACTGAAAGAAAGAAAAGCTCACAAAGGTCGTTTGGATATATTACCCCGCATGCAGGCCGTCGACAAATAAATTCAGAAATCTTAAAAATACTTGCAGTTTCTTGAAAGAATCCAAATAATCTGGTCGTACAAGATTTGCGATATAAGACGCACTTAACTCACACAAACGGAGACAGCTTCAAAACTGTCCTGATGAATAAGATATGAATAAACTTGCCATGGCTATTCGGATGGTAGAAACGTTTAACTATATGTAAGAAGAGAACATCAACAAAAAACCTCGTGTACTATACTACTTTTTTCAGCTAGACAAACCTTTTCCGTAAACGGACAACACGCGTTAAACTACGCACACAACTTTGGTGAACTTGCTTCTGCACAGGTTTATTATACGAACTTCAACAAAACAAATGGGACCGACTGCCCATAATTTAGCATAAAAAGATGTACACTCTCATTAAACCCCGCGAAAACTAGCAGCAGCAGCCCCGTTTACTCGTTGCCTCCGGTATTTAAGGAAACACCACAGAAATAACTCGCCAATTAAAGATGGAACGCGATAAACTTTTTCTTTATGAAACTCACAATTATTCTAAACACGTTATCTCTTAACAGCGATAAGACACGTGCGTTAAATCATGTTCACCTGATAATACTCCTTATCGCAACGACCAGATGCGTCTTACTTCTAAAGGCGGCCCCACATTACATGGCAAACTAGGCGAACGCCAACGTTTACGATGTGTACTAGCTTCCTTGCCAAATTAAAGCTTGTCAAGTGGTTCATACACATTATATTTTCATGGCGAATGTCCTTTGAAGTGGGTCCGTTTACCGACTGCTGGGCGAACGTTGGCCATGTGCGACTCGTACACATTATATGCCAAACTCGACGCATCACCAACGTTCCTCTAGTTTGTCATGTAATGTGGGGCCGCCTTTAACACCTTATCTAAATTGAATAAATAACAAAAGCGATAAAATTAAATCGAAAAATTTGCCATCTAATAAATTTCTAATAGGAAAACCGAACACTGAAATACAAATTCAAGTAAAACAAACCAATTCTGTGTTTATTCGTAAAAAACCACCGGATTTACATAATAAACCGAAATATTCTCATATGTAGGATTTCCCATCATCATTTTTGGTGTTGGTTTGGCGTTTGCAAAAAAATTAAAAGTGGTTCTAATGACTTATTTATCCATTTACCTGAACAGCTTCTTATTAGATGGTTATTACAACAGTTGGAAAATGCGCTAAACATGTCTGCGTAATTAAGAACGTTGGCATTGCGTAGTTTAGGCATGCGCACATCTGATTTTTACAATATGTGATATGCTTGCCTTTACTAGAAGCCCCTCTGGTTAAAATGTCAAAAGCATATCTCAATAAATAACACATTTCATTCTGGACTCAATTTAATTTAGTGTAGGAAGAGCAACCTTACGATTTCTGATACTTAGTGCTGGTATATTCACAAAAACAGAAAAACAAACGTTCTAATCATCATATCTACCTATACGATTGTATGTACAGCTGCTAGTGCTATTCTGATGCCTATAAATGTCCATGATAAGTTCCAAAGCACGAAGATAGTTAAATAATTTTAATTCAAAACCAAAATTAATAGCCCATCAAACCGCCATTGATTGAATGCTCGTGAATTCCCATTTGCCATTTGTTTACATTAAGTATTAGTAGTAATTATGGCGTTCCATAAACCCTTATGGATTCCTATTCCAAGCACACATGGTATTTCTAGAGATACATGCGACAAAATAAAGTTAGTGAAAAGATTAATAATTACCCAGTGTGTTTTGTAACATTTACTACGTAACATTTACTTGGTTCGTTAGCCCTAAAGGGGTTGTTAAAGTAAAAGTAATTGAATACTATCCCTTTCTCCTATTCTTATTGTAACTTTATTCGTATTCGTTAACGATGTGATTACACAAAGAACTTCATTAGATGTTAAATGATATACTTTATGTCTTGCTAGGAATAGAGTTACAAGAACGGTATGAGATACAGTGTAATCGTATTTGTAAAAAGGCAGGATATATCGGTTTGGTATACGTGGTGGAAATAAAACGGGCAAATTGGATGAAAAGCAAATATTCGAAAAACGCACAGACAAGTGTTGGTTTGAAGGGACATCTTCATCCATTAGAAATGCGAACATAAGCGGTGAGATATTAACTGACATGATACCTACAGGAAATTAAGGTCTCATATTCCTCAACATGATCATTATGTACTAAACCATTGTCAAAAGTGCGCAAAAATAAAAAGATATGGCTGCTGTTTAGTTGTTCATTGATGATGACAGTTTTGCTATATCGAAACGCGCTCGATAGAATAATTAGGTTTGCTGTTATTTTTGGGGTTCACGTCAGATTCTTCTACTTTGAGGCTCACGAGTGCCGAAGCGATTGTGTTAATAATTTATTAATTTAGATAAACATTATTTGTTTTTAACATACCGCTTTAGTTTAACTTGCGCCTATCCTTTCTTTACTACTATATGCGAGAAATTGTTATCGGCCAAAAAGTTGGATAGTTGGTCAATTTTTGAACAATTTCAATTTTAGTGACATGAATTTGAATGATTTTATAAAGGACAATTTGTTGTTCTAGCTAGTGCCTACCAGGGACGCATCCCCACGACAGCTGATTAAATTTTTGGGATTTAACGTAGAATTTTCATTAATAGATTGTAATTAATATTACATTGAAGTTTAATTTTTCTAATTGTATCGAATAACACGTTACGGGACAACCATGTAGTAATTTGGATTTATTTTAATTTTAGAAGGTACGTCGTAATGTAAGAAATCATAATGTAATATACTTACCATCATATCATAATCGATATTATTCCAACATTTTCTGTCACTAAAGTAAATAAATGTTTCAATCTTTCTCGAAATTTGATGGAAATACCAATTCTCTATATTATTCGATAATGGATAATGTAAGAAATTTTTTTCTTCAGCTCTAGAACCCGGGAATATAGGCAGAGCCTATACAATTGGACTGCACCACATAGTTATAGGTAAGGCGAGAAGTACGACAGATAATTAGGATGGGACATAATGAAGGAAGGTGTGCGTCACGTGTTACGTGGAGATTCTTGCAATTTGTGATGACTTATTGAATGAAAACGTGACATTTGATTTGATGAGTTGGAGCAAATCGGTTTAAAATTCAATCTAATGGTGGAAGTAATACGACGTGTTAATTGCCAAATGTGTACCTGTATATATTATGGTTAAGGTAGTGACGAAAATTATTAATTACTATTCGTACATAACGGAGAAAAATGTGCATATAGTTCTTAATCCGCAACAGCAAATCCGATTCTGATTATTTTTTCTATACAGGGTGATTCCTATAGTACCTGCCACCGTTTGGGAGCGTGTAGGTGGTGCGTAGGGGAGTATTTTGATATAGGACACTTGGGGTCGGAAATCTAAAATAAGGGTGCCAGAGCCAAATTTACCTTCTGGAATTTCGCGCCTGTAGGTAGGCAACCCAACCGGCGGCGGTGCACACGGAGCGATCTCAGGCGGCGATGTGTGGCTGACACTTGATCAGAATTTTGTTTAAACCCACGAAATCCCGTCTGCAACGACGCGTATCAAGTGAATAAACACTATGGCACGTTTTACTAACACGGAATACGCGGACATGCACTTCATGTACGGATTGGCAAATGGTAAGGCATTTACCAACGGGCGATCGCGATCACGGGCGCTAGTGGGCTGCGAAATAGGAGGAGATCGGTGTAAACAAACAAACTTTTCGAAATGGGTGCTTAAATGACCCAAGTATCGATGTGCATCACGAATCTGTGTGTAAAGTTAAGCCTCCGTCAGCTTACCTGCAATTGCCCTGTCTCGCACAGTCGGAAGTGAACTTCTTGAAAGACCTGTCTGCAGGGTAACTGACGGTTTGGATACCGCTCAGCGTACGCTCGTCGTGCAGCTCGTGCGTTACCATTTGCCAATCCGTACATGAAGTGAATGTCCGCGTATTCCGTGTTAGTAAAACGTGCCATAGTGTTTATTCACTTGATACGCGTCGTTGCAGACGGGATTTCGTGGGTTTAAACAAAATTCTGATCAAGTGTCAGCCACACATCGCCGCCTGAGATCGCTCCGTGTGCACCGCCGGCCGGTTGGGTTGCCTACCTACAGGCGCGAAATTCCGGAAGGTAAATTTGGCTCTGGCACCCTTATTTTGGATTTCCGACCCCAAGTGTCCTATATCAAAATACTCCCCTACGCACCACCTACACGCTCCCAAACGGTGGCAGGTACTATAGGAATCACCCTGTATGTTTATTTTTATATACCCAGAAACAATGTGTGCAAATTATTTTATTTTATTAGGTTTTGCTTTTAAGTGGGCGGGGTTTCAACCTATTGTACACAAAAATCCATTATGTTTATAATTATTAATAACGGATTATTAACGTTATGTCCGTCCGTGGTCGAAGGTCGAAATTTTGTCAAAATCATTCATTCACCAATTTCGTCGGAGAAACTGCATACGATATGAGGCGTCTGACTTTCACTTTTGGTTACAAGAGTCTTGGAATATAATCTTAAAACCGGTGTTTATGTGTGTACCGACTATAAAATAAAGACATACAATACAAATAAATGAAGAAATTGTTCATGTATTCCAAAAAAATATTTTTAATGTAAAGTAGAAACAAAACTCCAATACAAAATTAACATTATTATTTAAACAATGCCGCATCGCGCAAAGAGAAGTTGTATTTTATTTTTTTGCTAAAATGATTGATTGAAGCTGCCAACTTTTACGGTAAAACTCTTCATTTCTTACTGATGTGCCCTTAACAGCCCGAAAACACTACACCTACAGCAATGTGCGAAATTTAGGGATTTAATGTTTTTAGATTTGAGTGTTTAGCTTCCATAATATTCCACGTTGTAGATATAAAATGAGCCAAATAACGTTCTGTGACATAAATAAAAGCGTGTCATAACGTTCAATGTGGAATATTAAAAAAATTAAAAGATCAAAAAAATTACAATCAATCTTAAATTTAGGGAAGGACTTACCACCTTCTTCTGCTTCTAGGGTGGTGGAAGACCGTTGATACTTGCTTTATCGCCAAAAGCAAAACGTTAAGTCATGTATAGTACTAGCGGTCAAGAATAAAACGGTGTTTTAAAATAAGAATTGTTTTTTTGATTTTTTTAATTCACTTATAACTGATCTAAAATGGCATTGGATTGTTTTCATTGTGAAAGCCAGTAAAATATATCCGTATAAAACTGAATGCTTTATGGGATTTGTAACTATTATCTATTCAGCCGAAAAATTCCCGGCACATATAAATGGTCATTGTTTATTGGTAGAATTTTTGCAACCCGTACCACACGCTACCACGAAAATACAAAACCAGTACTCATAAGTTTAATTAATAAAAGTTTGCAAAAATGTGGAACTCATTCTCATACTTCTTTATAATCTTGTGGGTGTGAAACGGGTTTCTTGGTCTTGCTCTTCTTAGATTGGCTAAAACTGAGCGAGAGTGGCTTGACTTGATGTGCTGGATGAATATATATATAATAGAGAAACGAATCAGAGCCTAGAAACAGCCCTAGTGGTGGTACCTAAACAGTTTGCTCAAAAAAAGTTGGTGATTTCTTTCGGTAAGTCTCTGTAGAGTGGACAATGGAGATTGCAGGTATGTTTTGAAAATCCGAGAACGTGCTAGCGTTAAGCATTATCAGTCAATGGTGCTAGTCAATTCCTCTACTTTTGACCAGTGTTGGGTAGTATCTAGATCCAATTGATGTAGATCCACGATGTATATCCATCACATGGATCTTGCATCTGGATCTAGATTCTTTTTAGATGATGATCTTGTATCTGGATCTAGAAATGTATTATAATCGATCTACCCCTCTTAGATCCAAAGATCAATTTTCATGTAATTAAAAAATGTTATTTTGCAATAACGGGTGATCCAAAATGAGTTGCTGTCGAGTCGCCTTTCAAGTACGACTTCCCATGTAAACAAAAATTCCAAAGGTGACTCGACAGCAACTCATTTTTGATCGCATAGTATTTAACATTGGCGCGGAATAAATCGTTTCTATTTAAACAATAAATGTGTTCCATTCAAATTGTTGGGTTTTTACAGTTACAGGCTTACAGTACAACTAATTCATGGGGATGCCGCCGCCGGCTTTCTTGAATTATCCAAAAAACACGTTATTGTTATGTAGGTACAAGCACACCACTCCCTAAGCAGATTTAAAATCAGATTGTACGATATGTCGCAAATTGGGAGATTTAACGATTTGTAATGTCATTTTATAAAAAAAATAGGTAAAGGTTTTAGTCAGTCAGCATTAGAAGAAAGAAAGGATAACAGACTTTGATCTCAAAGCACGAAAGTCGAAGTGCAATAAATTGATCTGAAATCTTAAAAGGTTGTAGGCGGTTATTATAATTTCCAAGGAAGGAATTTTCCGAATAATGAATGAAAACACAAATTCACCCACATAAATCAGATTTACCTATGAAGGATCTATAAAGGATCTAGATCATTTTGGGAGGATCTTGGATCTTGATCTAGATCCTTAAGTGTGGATCTTCGATCTGGATTTAGATTTTTAAATGAATCTGGATCTGTAACTAGATCTAGAATTAAATGATGTTAACCAGCACTGCTTCTTACTTCTTCGTGCTGTGATTTCAATGTTAGCAGAAATGATCGACTCATCTCACGAAATTAGTGGGTTTGTTGATATTTTTATCAGTTTTTGGTTTTGCTCGATTTTAACTTTTGTAATGTGCTAAAAATAACAAACAGTAAATTGATACTACCACAGGGTAGATCACGAGAACCGTCAATAACTCATATCAGAAGAACCACTTATGATATTTCTCGAAATTCTCCAAATAGGGGATCTACCTAAATAATTGTACCTTTTAAACAATATACCGTGTTATCATTACTGTATTTACGAATAATATCCGCTTAATATTCTGTGTTCTGTGTACATATATACACAGTGCCTTCATAATCGAAGAAATAAATTAAGTTTCAACTCCGGTTTTATATTCTGTGACAAGTGGATTATTGTTTTCACTTGGTAGTTTTTTACATTAAAAATATAAAACGCGAGGTGTCAAGTAAAAAGTATGATGGCGGCATTAATTTATTAATGGAACACACTGTATATTGAAACAATGTACGATTCTATGATTCTTTCTACTTTTCGTATAACATACCGTGCGCCTCAAGTCAACGGTTATCCAAATATGAGGTGTTATATTAATGCAGCAAACGACTTATTCGTCCGCAGGTTAGAAACAATTCATGCTAAAATCTCTTGTCCGTTTATTTCAAAGCATTTTTGAAATCGGTAAGTTGTTCTCAATTACACATACTGACGGATAAGCCCTATTTCTTGTCGTATGTCCCCATAAGTACTCGTCATTTGGAAAACCGTCAATTTTTTTTCTTTCAAAAAGTTCCCCTTATTTGATGGTTTTGTTCGTCTGTGTGTCCTCGTCTAACTCGAGAACGAAAAAAGAGCAAGGCACTCAATTTCTACGAGTTGAAGAATCAGTGCTGTTGAATATGAGCCGGATTAAAGGTCGTGTTTCCGAATGCGAGTTGATTTAATCACTTCCAAAAAGCGGGAGTTCTTTATAAGGTAAACGCTTGATTTTGTTGAAATCTGTCTGATTTTGCATTTTTCCCGCTACGTTCTGTATGTACAGAAATTTTGAGCTTTACCATACCTTTATTTTGACAACCAGAAAGTATCTTTTTGCTTTTGCACTTTCGATAGTGACGTTTTGTAAATGCCGTACTTTTGATAAGGAGGGGGGGATTACTGGTCCCGTTCCCAACATGTGATTTCCTATAGATACCCCTAATGCACTGGGGTCTGGTTGCTTATGCGGTGTGTCTTGCTTTTCCTTTCAGATTCTTAGCACCGCAGCCGATAGCCACCGTTTGTCTGAGCTCTCCTTATCACTCCTGGAATTATCGTCATCTCCCCGTCCGAGTGCCGTGGGACTTTTTCCTTCGAGTGATGCCTGAACAACGGAAACATCCCCGCCGTCACACCGCTTGGTTTGTTGGTTATTAAATTATTGGTGCGACATTTCATTTATTTATCAATAATTAAATTTGATTTGGAGTAAACTAATTTCTATTTCATATCCAAAGCCACCGATCGTGTGCGGATCACACAATCTAACCATTGGTAATCTCGCGGCTCAGATCACTTCTGTTTCAGGTTAGGTTGAAGCTTTTTGTTAACTATGTGGAATTCCGAATTGCTATCCATGCACAACCTCACTGACTCTTTGAGTCACACAAAAAGCCCTAAGTCTACGCCATTTTCGGAAGATTTCAGTCAGGCATCTTGTACAGCAGTCTGTTGCAGGGTCTGTGGCCATACCGGTTCTCCGATACCTTTGCACCTGGCTCGACCAATGCTCATGCTCGCGGCGTCGCGTCGTTTGGATTGTAGTTCAGTTCGATAATGTGGAGCCGGGTCCACATTATCGAACTGAACAAATTAAATAATTAAATAATAGATAAGTTAAAATTATGTAGATGGGTATCACAGGTTCTTACATTAGACATTCACGTAACAACATAAAACAGTTAAAATATCACAGGCTTTTACAATCATCAACGTATGATTGTTGATGGTTGATGTTGATGGTATAGTAACATTTTGTTGTTAAAATTTTTTTTTGTTTTTCTGCTGAACTGTTGGGCCGGGTCCACATTATCGAACTGAACAACAAGCCAAAGGCTACATGAAATGTAATTAAATCCGTCACTGTAACATCCAACTAACACTCAACACTCCAAATAAAACACATTTTGTCTCTTTGAAATCGGAAATGCCAGAAGCAATTTCTTTGTACTCGTTTAATAAACAAGAACTGAATGTCATCGGTAGCATACAAAACTTGACCTAATATGTACAATGAAATAATTTACTACCGCCAGAGTGCAAGTACAAATTTTCCGTTGGTAGATATTGCAATAATTGACGTAATAAAGAAACTAGGTTAAGTGCAAGACGAAAAGTAAACGATAAGTTTCAGGTTAAGGATCAGTGGAACAACCTGTGGAGTACCAACGCAATTTTCCAATATATATACCTACTTTGGAGAATCCTATAAAATAACCACCATTATTATTTGGTGTAAGTCAGAATTCAAGGTTCAGAAAGTCGGAATTCCGACTTTAAACACGTAATAAAAAATAAATACCTACTACTTAGTAGTTCGAGTTTATAGTAAAATCTGACCCAAAATAGCCATTGTTTTTGTATGCGTTCGACTAAATGTATGAAAATGCAGATTTGTTATACTTACTCAAAAATGTAAACATTAGGAGATAGTTTAAATGACATTTCTTTCTTGATTGAAGTAGTTGATCTGCTCTCAGCATAACTAGTAGTTGGTGATCGGTATCCCCAAATTCTTTTTACGAACATACAATAGCATCCTATTCTCCATATTCTTCAAACAGTATCACTTGATGTTTCTGTAACAAAACGAAATTTAAATATTTGTATAATCGAAGCCTGTGCATGAAGTTGCAAGAAAAAATAAGTGATGTGTGTGTCATTAGTGGCGGGGGAAATATTATTGCCAACGCACTCCTGCGAAAGGCGATAGCCCATTTCCCTTTTTAAATAAAAACCTCTCCCATGTTTCCTCCCCTCAATCTAAACAGCGTTAGATAGATGCAAAACATCGAATGCAAAAAAAATCGATACCTGGCAAAATTGAAGGAGTAGTGTGAATAAGAAATGCGAACAAATGTAAACTGGTAACCCAAATTTTCTTTGGGAAGATCCGCTAACAATATACACTGTATCCAAGATAATGATGTCCGAAACCATCGAAGATACGACCATGGTCAAATTAGGGGAAAAGAGTTATTACCATGGGCGTGTAGGCAAAATGAGAAATTCAATTTAGCGTGAAGCTTATATTTTCTAAAGCGATCGATTTCGGCCGAACGGCCATCGTCAGGGTGATCTAAAATGTTATGTTATATTCGGCCGAAATAGATCGTTAATATAAGCTTCATGCTAAATTGAATTTCTCATTTTACCTACCCACCTATAATAAAGAAATTCAAAATATGGAAAACTTTCGAAACAGCTTTAAAGAAAGCCGGCCCGTGTGGAGCAGTTCAGTTAAAGCTGAACTGTGGTGCTAAGGGTCTCTGGTTCGAATCCAGGTTCTGGCATGGATATTGGTAAATGTATATTGGGTTGGGTTGGTAGAGCAGCCTTGGCTGAAACCCCGCCCACTCAAAAATAAAGGCAAAATAAAAGGCATATAAATAAAATAAATTAAAAAAATAAAAAACCAGAAAATCCCAATTACTTCCGAAGATATGCCTGAAAAACCGAAATTTGCCGATTTTGTTTTTATTCTTATAAATTCTTATAAAATTCTTATAAAAAAGACACTTTCTCATTGCCACAATTTGAGCTCCAGAAGACAGCGTTAAGTTCAAAAGTCGATACAATTTGAGTTGAATGGAACTGAATATCCATAAAAAGTTTTTTTGTTGATCACGTTTAATTCTTTTTTTTTAACTTTGACCGTTTGTCTGTCCGTCCGTCCGTTCGTCAGGATGCTACTAGTTCTTTATCTTAAGAGCTATTGTTCTACTTTTTTCGCTATTTGGTTCGTTATGGTGTCGAGGCTTGCACCAAGGAAGGAATTTTTTTCTGCGTTTATTGCTAAAAAAGTTATTGTAAAAAAACCAAAAAACCATTTTCCATAATTTTACACTTTTGCCATTTATTAACGATCCTAGAGATCATTTATAATTTTGTATTGCTGTCGGTCTGTTGGTCTGTCCGTCTGTTCCTTTGTCTGTCTGTCCATGTCTCTGTCCGTGTAAAAGATAACTTTGTTTAAAAATGTCCGACCGCTTTGAAATTTGGTACACATGTTCTTAGTTAAAAGTAAAATTGATGCTTTTTTAAAAAATTTGTTTTGCGCTTGCGCAATCCAATTTCTACCGCATTTTTTTAGAATTAAAAAAGTGCTATTATTTGCGTTTTGTCCGTCCGTCCGTTCGGACCAACTTCTGCCGTTTTGAACTACTTCTAGGGGAATGCTTCTCGAGTCCTGGAATTTTTTGCAGTAGGTGGCCTGTACCTTGATGGTGTGGCAGACCGCCATCAAATTTCGCTGCCCCTAACAGGGAAGGGGGGGGGGCTGAATTATTTCCTGAGATGTTGTTTTTGAAAGTAAAACGTGCATAACTTTTACATACCACAACCAACTGGTCTCAGATTTTGTATTTCTGCCCTCTTATCAAAAGATGGGGTGGAGGGGGAGTACTCTAATGAAAGGTCTCAACGAAAGGAATTCATTTTTACCAACCATAGTCCTCTACCTCGCCTTCTTATCGTGATCGGATATATTCCCTTATTTCTAAATCTTACGATCTCGAGGATCGTTAATACACAGCAAACGTGTAAATTATGGTAGGTACATGAAAAAAAATTTTTTTTACCAAAACTTTCCTTCCTTGGTGCAAGCCTAGACACCATAACGAACCAAATAGCGAAAAAAGTAAAACAACAGCTCTTAAGATAAAGAACTAGTAGCGATCGAATGACTGTAGGGACGGACGGACAGACGGAAAAAGTGGTCACAATAGCGCATTTTTTTTAATGTTTGTGGAAATGCGCTAAAAAGTAGAAACAGTAGGAAGCGCAGTACAGAAAATGCTTGTTTGCGACCCGTAATAAAAGATTCACGTTTCATGGTGTAAAAGAGTTTCTTGATTTTAAATTTTAATGTAACGATTTTTTTCCATGTGACCAAGCAAATATTTTTGCTAAAATGTGAATACATATTTCAGTTGATTCTAAGAACGAATTAGGAAAAAGTGTCAGAAACTCAATAAATATTATATTTTGTCGTACATCTGTTAAAAATAGAGCCTATTGCTTAGTAAATAATTTAAGATATAAATAGAGTGAGTTATCGAGGAGTTTCTATTTGAAAAAAAAGTTCCCGAATTTGTGGGCTGTATTGTAGGCGCAATGTAGAATGTTGTCAAATTATCGACGTACATTATGTAGGTATATCTTAAAGTAAGTGTAAGTGTGCACTTATCACCTAAGTACAAACAATTTAGCTGCTTATAGTGGTTTAAATCCATGAAATTTGTTTGTGTTGTGCAAACAGTAATTTAAAAAAAAAGTAAATTTTTCAAAAACGGGTAAATTTTGGTATAGGGTACCTACATGATGTTTAAGAAATAGGATACAAAATTTTAACAATTGTAATAAATGAGTGTTCCATTTAAAATAATAAAGTTACCGTCATACCAGATTTATGCAGATTAAACCAACAAACAATTTTGTTGTTAAACTTTTTTTGTAATAGGTGCCAGCCTGTCAAAAGAGATACCGTTTGTTAAGGGATATATGTATTTATTTATTTAAGATGATTTTCATAAGTTGGGCGGTTAGGATATTTACTGACAACATACCATGAAAGTTGAAGTATTTAAATGACCCTTCCAAATGCTTGCCGTCGACGCCAATCTCTCCGGTTACGGTAAAAAAAAACTGTTTTGCAATGAAAAATCGATAAAGCTACCATCGCCACTACATTTTTACAGTCTATAATTATATTCAAGGGCCCATACCTCAACCTTTACCTATTACATCGTGAAGAGAGGAAAGGCTTTTTTCAAATTTTATTAGCTTTTAATAGACACCTTCCGTTTTAAAATACAAAGTGCAATTTGGAATAATAATAGTATTTTTATAAATGCTACCTTGTACGATATAAAACTAGGACTTGAACGTAAATTTCAAACTTCGCAGGGAAGTTATAAAGGACGGACGTTGACCCTGCGCTCCAACATCCTACAACAAATGACGTACTGTTCGTCGTTTACACGGTAGAGTAAAAACGTAAAGCTACGTTTCGTCTAAAATTAACATTTTTATTCGCGATTATTTTTATTGCAAATTCTATTGGCTACTTTTTAATAATCCAGTTTAAACGCGGGACCCTTAATAATGTTTACACAGCGTTGTTGGTAAAATAATCTGTGCACGTCACTGGTCGATCATAACCAGATGCAATACTAAGTCACACCACTTGATCCTTGTATAAACTGCATATGCCCTTTTCTATTTGCATTCGATACACGACTCCACAGTTCGCTAAAACGACGCCTATGACTATATGATTACATAAAATTCGTCATTGATCAAACATGATTAAATGAGGTAAGGACTTTTACCTTGAAAACAATTTTTGCGGGCAGTGACAGTTGCACGCTTTTGTCTAAAATTAACTAGGTAGTCAAGATAAATTTTGTTACATGTTATCAACCTTAAAGGTAACTATTGATTTCTCGGTCATTACTCCAGATTCTTTGTTGTGTTGCGAACCTTTTCATATCCTATTAAGAATCGCGCTGAATACGGAAGCGCTATTTCCACAACTTAAATGACAGATTCCGTTGGGAAAGACGGAAAAGTTTATCCACTCGTTTAACTATAAAAAATGTTTTGCGGTATTTCAATATTGTTACAAAATACAAGCGTCATAATCTAGGTTTACAAAATGATCGATCGGGGTTCAATGACACTTAATCTTACGTGTAAAAATAAAATCATTACTAATACAAGGAATTTTGTGTATGAAGCTTAGAAACGTTGACAATGCTCTCGTCTATTTATTTAATATAATTAATCTGGAAGGAGTTATTTTTATTGCGTGAATAATACGGTTGTTTTTATTAAGTTTAAAAATAGTGAAATTATTACTTTCATCTCGTTCGTTTTGTACTCCTGTTCGCTTGGTTGCGAATCTAAATTAAGCCTGCTTTAATCAATAGCAAGGCTTATTCGTAGAAATGACAATTTGCAGAAGAGAAAGTACCTAGGTATGACATGCAGGATGATTGCGGGTACAGATGTGAATGGCAAGATTTTTTTGTTAATTTCTCTCTTGCCGTCAATATAACGGTATGGGAACATCATTTATTTAATTCCGTCCATGCTGAACCGGCTTTTAAGGATGAAAGTGAAAGTTAGATTTCCGGAAGGCATCCACTTCCGCAACACAAACTATATTCGCGTTGTTTCTCGTTTATATTTAGAGAAATAGGGCGCAGCCTTTTCGCATTTTGTGCAGGTCGCAAATGATAAAAATTAAAAACTACCTTCCCGGCCCAATGATAGCTGTAATTAAAGGTAGGTTGATGTAATACTAGGAAAGACGTGTGGGTTCAGTTGCAACCAAAAAGGAAGCGGTTATTATTGATAATACAAACTGCATTATGAGTGTGATGCAATCGCAAAGTAAAATGAGGAAGGGGACCATTGCGAAATTATACCTAACGAAGAATGGCAAGTGTGTTTCTAGTTCGGATTCGTTTAATTCTAAACACGTTCAAAGGCGAAACGTAACATCTTTGATTAAACCGCCAAATTGGCTCATTTTTTTCCAATTGCTACTGTGTATCAATTTCTTTTTACAAGGGAAAGGAGACTCCCCGAATGTGTCTGTGAAGTTAGCACTTCATTATCGAAAATTAGGGAAGTTCTGCTTGCATCCCCAATATAGTTTCCTACACTAGACGAATTTCGGTAAACGTAAAGGAAACTAGGTGACAACTTCAGAGGGTCCCTTTTTTTCGAAAACAAAATCTTTGTGCAACTACAACATGGAGTTAGAAACGCTGCAAGGATACCATGGAAAATCACGATCATAGGAAATAGCCCAACATCAAGATTTTTAAAAGTGCACGCACATTAACCAGTCCTGTAGTTTTATGTTCATTTAGGCCAAAAATTGGTATATTAAGAAACAAGTTTATAATCAAGTACTGTAAACACGAATTATACACTCGTTTCTTATAGTAATTGTTACCTGCAATATAATAAAAAAATAAGGGAAATAAGATGAAATCATTTTAACGTTATACCGGAAGATATTTGTAATAGGGGCATTTTTCATTCCTAATCTACTAAGTACATTAAAAACAAGTTAAAAAGTAATCGTAAACGATTTACATAAAGCGCATTTCCACTTGCATTCATTTCCCATTTGTAAGATGCAACTTCTGTTAAAATCGTAAAAATCCGGCCACAAATATGAAAGATAGCGTTGCACATGGGCAATCCATTGTTGACGTGCTACTTCAATTTCAGTTTATGAGAAGAATTTCATTTCAATGCTTTTCTAAATAAGAAAGTTGGAACTGCGCATGCGCAAACCTAAATTTTAAAACTAATGTTAGATTTTCCTTTGTTCCAAGCGCCTAAGTATCAAATTTCACTTAAATAGTTCCATAGATAAAAAAGTTGGCACTGCGCATGCGCAAAACCAAATTTTGAAATTGGCGTTTGATTTTCCTTTATCCCAAGTGCCTATGTATCAAATTTCGTTTAAATTCTTCCATAAATAAAAAAGTTGGCACTGCGCATGCGCAAAACCAAATTTTGAAATTGGCGTTTGATTTTCCTTTATTCCAAGTGCCTATGTATCAAATTTCATTCAAATACTTTTATAAGTAAAAAAGTTTGCAATTCGGTTTATAAATGGTCGAGATGCGAAAAGGGCACTGTGAATTTTGAATCGATTCGATTAACTTTTGGCATTGCGTATTATATGGCTAAATCTATGCCCATATTGAATTTCATGCAATTCAGTTCATAACTAACGGAGATGTAAAAGCGATCGAACATTCTAAACAAAGTTATCGTTCACACGGACAGATAGATGGACAGACAGACAAAGGAACAGACGGACAGACCAGACAGACGACAGATAGCAATGCAAAATTATAAACGATCTCTGGGATCGTTAATAAACGGCAAAAGTGTAAAATTATGGAACATGTAAAAAACGGTTTTTTTTTTTTTTACAATAACTTTTTTTGTAAGCGGTACAGAAAAAATTCCTTCCTTGGTACAAGACTCGACACCATAACGAACCAAATAGCAAAAAAAGTAGAACAATAGCTCTTAAGATAAAGAACTAGTAGCGTCGCAAAGTTAGCGGACGGACGGACGGACAAAGTGGCCACAATAGCGCATTTTTTTTTGTGGAAATGCGGTAAAAAGTCGGATTGCGCACGCGCAAAACAAATTTTTTGATTCGGCATTAGTTTTATTTATTTATTAGTAGCTTTTATTTATTTATTGTGGAAATAGCACTCATCCTAAAATTTCATTAAAATATTGTAACAAATAAAGAAATTGAATTGTGCAAACACACAAGTTTCGTTGCACAATGAGCAAATTTTCATTCTGCATAGTTTACTAACGCAGAAAATCGCACAATCATATGTTCTTTGTAACAGGAATTATACAAGAAACCCGTGTTTTGAGGGTTTGGGCAGTTTTGGGCCTGTAACTTTTTGCCCAGTTGGTCTACGTAGCTGAAGAATAATAGCGACCATTCTTATATCCTTAAGCACATGTGTACCGATTTCAAAGCGATCGGACGTTTTTATACAACGTTATCGTGAGACGGACAGACAGACAGCAATACAAAATTATAAACGATCTCAAGGAAACCCAAAATAAATTATTGAAAAGCTGTGGTTGTAGTCCGAATTTGAAACTCTTAAGTCTAAATACGTCACAAACCTACAACCAATCACGTAGAAGTGAGCCGGCAACCTTGTACGAGGCCCAAACTCCTACGCGAAAGTGAATGATAAGTGACAAGCGCCTGTGACATTCTCCTGCAATATTGCCAAGTCGGGATGTTATCTAAATGGTTCTAGCAGCTGATTGGTCGAGCTTATTTCGTCATAGAGCCCGCCACAATCATCTCGTTTTGAATGAATCCCTGATACAGCACATTTTAATTATTTTTTATCAGCCACTATTTTTACATAAACGTTTACTATCCAAAAAATTATTTTGTAGTTTCAGCTTATTAAATTAGAACTACGGAACTCAACAAAGCTGTAAACCCCTATTAAGTGGACTGATTCTTCCATGATGCCATGGAAATGTTATTTGACGTTTGCTTGTAAAAATCACCGTCTTTGTGAATAAAATGACTTCGGTTAAAAAAGATACACTGTCCATTTCCGTGGATGGGTTGTTGGTGTGGATGAATAGAAACTATCTTTTAAACAAAGTGTTTAAAATGCATCGTTACTGCTGGTATTCACTGTGTCCAACTTTTGTATTTTATGTGTGCCGTACATCGTTGTATTCATAATCAATGATGCTACTCAATACAGTGTGTACTTTTTTACGGGTCATATAACAAAATAAAGTTGACGATGATTTTTCCTAAACGAAACGTTGTATTATAAAAACCTCTCAACGTTATTAATTGTAGAGCTAACAAAGTGGAAAAGAGAAAGTGTTTTTTTATTTTTTGTATTTGCTTAAATAACGCCAGAAAAAAACGAAATCGGCAAATTTCGGTTTTTCAGGCATATCTTCGGAAGGAAATGTCAAACGTATTTAAATCTTCTACCCCTTAGTGCATTCATTCAAAACTTCAATCAATACTACGATTAAAAAGTGGAAGAGATTTGACAGCATACGTACACTAACCAGAGCTGGGAAGTAATCGATTACAATTGTAATTGTTTACAGTATTTAATTACTTTCTGCGTAATCAGGAACTAAATTCTTTTATAAAATACTGTAATCACTAATCAGTATTGTAATTTAATTACTTTTCTCAGTAGTGATCGTAATTAGTAATCATATATTGTAACCATGAATACAAAAGTAATCACGAATACTAAGGTAACCAATCATGATTACAATGCGTTGTTTGTCTTTGTGAGTTTGTAATGCGGCGAGGCGAAGCGGCATAGCCGCCGAAGCCAAAGCTGTGTTCTCGTGTTGAATCTAATAAATGCCATCTATATTTAAATATTTCAGGAAAATAATTTCTTGAATTGTAAAAAAGACAAGGAAACCCTCAAATGTAGCGAGGTGAGGCAGAGCAGCAACCGAAGCGGAAACTATGTTCTCATGTACGCCTAATTTCATATTCGTTTCTCTCTCGTTGACCGCATGTCCTTACTTTTGGAATGATAGGACAATTTGCTCCCGGAAAATTCGCGCCTAGAATAATTCGCTCTCGTAGTATTCTTTAAAAGAGTTTTTAGTAGGTTTTTCTAATACTTTTTAAAGCTTAATACTAAACGAGTCACTAGTGTTGAATGTTTTAAGTATTATGCACATTCGCTCGGAAGCCACTATACAGGGTGACAATTTGAAAACTTACCACCCCCCATATCTTAGTAAATAAACGAGATATTTAAAAAAATCAAAATCCGTTTCGGTAATTCGGAGGGGGAATCACAATGACATAGTTGGCGACGCACCCCCTCACACCCCCTGCGCCCCAGCCACCCCAACTTTTAAATCTTAAATAGTGACCCCCCATGTGTGATACGTCGTTGGAAAGCTCTGAAAAAATGCTTTCCAACCATACCAAATAGCATTACATTTAGGTTAGTAATTATCGTGCAAATCAAAAAATAAACATGGAAAATCGTATTTAACTTGAACTTCCAAAGCCGACTCGACAGCAACTCATTTTTGATCGCCAGTTATAATCTATTCTCAAACTCTTGTCGAACCTTTTCAAATGTTGGTTTTGCAATATTTCGACATTCTTGAATTATTCTCTGTCTTAGTTCGTCTAATGTTCGCCGGTTGCGTTTTAAATACGACAGATTTCAAATGTATCATATTAGTTTATTTTTTGATTTGCACGATAATTACTAACCTAAATGTAATGCTATTTGGTATGGTTGGAAAGCATTTTTTCAGAGCTTTCCAACGACATATCACACAGGGGGGGTCACTATTTAAGATTTAAAAGTTGGGGTGGCTGGGGCGCAGGGGGTTGGAGGGGGTGCGTCGCCAACTATGTCATTGTGATTCCCCCTCCGAATTATCGAAACGGATTTTGATTTTTTTAAATCTCGTTTATTTACTAAGATATGGGGGGAGGTAAGTTTTCAAATTGTCACCCTGTATAAGTATTGTATGCATCGATTTTCGGTAATTCCTTGTTATATTGTTTGTATTTTACCTGGCTATCTGACAAGAATCTTCTGCTGATAGTCGGTGCCGAACTATGATACATTTTTTAAAGAAGATTTTTAAGATCCGTTTTAACGGTAGAATATAGTCCTTTGGCATAAAAAATTAGCCCTATTATAATTTTTCTGTATACAGTGTGTCTCAGATAAAAAGCATGGTGAAAACATATATGGTTATTTTCGGCTTTTTTCGAATATCTGATTGGAATTTCCGAATTTGTAAAATATAATTTTACTAAGCGCTAAAATATGCATTTTTTTCCTAATTTAACTCACTGTGTACCTACGGTTTCCGACGAGGTTCCCGATTTCCTCATGCTGTTCATTTTTTGGATACACTACACTGAACTAAAGGTCTTTAGCGAATTTTCCATGAATTGATAAGTACTTCCCGAAAGGTCATGTAACGGACTATTTATCTGTACAAAGAAAAATAACAATACAATATACGATATGCGTATCTTTACAATAAGTATCTGTCCTGCGGTTAAAATTTCTAAATAAGAAAGTTGGCATTGCGCATGTGCAAATGAATCATCAAAATTTTTTTTGGTCGAACTGCCAGAGCTATAAGCTGTTGAACGCAAAAAGACCGAACTAAACATCGGCCTCGGACGGACGGAAGGAGTAAGTGGCCATAATAACGCCCTCCAACATGAGTTGAAAAATGCGCTAAAAATCTCCGGCTACGCAATTTCGTCGAAATAAGAGTTCTTCCACATTCTCCTTTGAAAGTGCGAAAACAAGAAATTGTTCATTATATTAAAGGGTTCATTCGAGGGTTATGAATGCGAGTACGAATTCACATCTATAGGTGCCTCAAAAGTAGGTATTGAAAATACGGGAATCGTCTTACTTTGAGTACTGATTTTTGGAAATACATATGATGAAAATTGGATATACGAGTAAGTGGGTAAAAAACAACTTGTACTTACCTAAGAAACGCAACATAATATATTCAACAATGGATATAGAGGAAATTTATTAGAATAATGACATTTTACATAGACTAATAACCGCATGAGAAAGTTTTTGCTAATAAACAACATTATTAAGTACGCTATATTGTAATTAATGTAACATTAATTTTGATGACGCGAGTAGTAAACGGACAATAGAACCCTCTCTAATGAAACGCATAGGCCCAGATGAGTTTTTAAAGCAAAGTTCGCAAAGTTAAAGTAAACCCATTGTTATCATTATAATGCCCTAAAAAGTCGATTAGCAAGCAAGCACGTGTGTGAGATAACCTAATGTGGAACTCCTTTTCCGTACGCTAATTACCATTTCCGATACGCAAAATTAGCGCATCGCTTTTTTGGGGCACCCCCAATTGAAAATAACATTTCCACCTTTTATGCGCTTGTATATGTAATTGGGGGTTAACCCCCTCTTGCAACTAATAATTAACTCATACAAAATAAGATCAGAATGGTGGCTATCCTCCATAAAAAAACTTTTGTACCATAACGGCGCCATTATGGCGCATTCTACTTCGTGACATTATTTATTAAACTTAACAGAATTCGATTGTATTCAACAACGTCACTTTCCAGAAATTTCTAAAAGAATAAATTCTTTAAAAGTTTTGTTCAAAATGAAAACTATGATGTTTCTTTCACGTTTCTTATACAGTGTGTAACATAAACATATCTAACATAATGTTAGATGTTGTGGTAGAGAGTATAGATATAAGGGTGATTAATTATTTTGTTTATCCATGAAATTACCACCAAAAATCACCATAATAAAAAAGGGACCACAGCTGCTAGTCTTCAACTCAGTTCTATAGTTCTGCAAGGAACCGGCTTAATAATTATAGTCCGGGAGCCAGCTGACATTTGAGGGTCGTTATAGTAAGAAAGCTGGAAATTTTTTTTGGCGTCTATTTAGATGCACTGATTAACGAAATAAACGTCAGCTGGCTAGATAGCGGTGGGGGTAGCCGTAGCAGCCACCCACGCATGTATAATAAAAATAAACTTAAAATCATAGTAAGAAAGATGAATCTTTGTAGGCTCGTTTATTAGCCTATGTATAAATGAAAAAAAATAGTCAGCTGACTGCACCGCGGTGGATTATACGTCAGCTGATTGGATAAACATGTAAAAAAAAACGTTAGATAAAATTAAAGTAAGAAAGCTGAATTTTGGTGAAATAATAGTTTACTACATCAGTTTTGAGAAAAAAATACTCCGCTGCAATTTCCATGGTGGGAAAGTCATCAGCTGGTTCACGAAAGATGATATGCGCCCGTATTTTGTGGCCGTCAGCTGATGATTTTTCCACCGCGGAAACTCCAGCGGACTATTTTTTTTATAAAACTGATACAGTAAACTATTGTTGTAACAAATTACAACTTTGTTAATTTGATTCTTGCTTTTTTAGAGCGAGTTGGAGGCTGCATTTATGAAAATTAGCTTGATATCGATTGAAATTTCTTTTTTTTTTACTTTTTAAATACTTTAATATATGAATGCAGGATTCTGTCAAGGTCATCAGTACTTCCAGAGGCACCTGCATTTGTTTGCTCGTCGTCATTGGTAGCAACATTATCGTCACGAGCATCACGGTCACCAGGAGTACCGTCACTGTCCGCAGTAGCATCTGCATCATCCTCGGGCTCGGCATTACTCGCTCTCTCGTCACCTTCACCGTCAACTTCTTGTTCGACGTCACGTTTACTGAAAAATATATAGAGATGTTTATGAAACAAAAAGTTCGCACGATTTCTTTTATTTTACAAATTAATGTAATTGAAGATTCAAATACTTATTAAAAAATAAGACAACAAAAGATAAATGCAAATACTTACTCTGTCTCTGTAGAAGAAGAAGCTTGTTTTTTTGAATCCCTATATTTTGTGCTATTATATAATGTCACAGAATTTCTGAGTATTCATACAAATAAAAAAAAAGTAAATAATAAAAAGTGTTCAATCGATAATTGCCGAATCGAGCTAATTTTCATAAATGCAGCACGAAACTCGCTCTAAAAAAGCAAGAATCAAATTAACAAAGTTGTAATTTGTTACAACAATAGTTTACTGTATCAGTTTTATAAAAAAAATAGTCCGCTGAAGTTTCCGCGGTGGAAAAGTCATCAGCTGACCGCCACAAAATACGGGCGCATATCATCTTTCGTGAACCAGCTGATGACTTTCCCACCATGGAAATTGCAGCGATTTTTTTCTCAAAACTGATGTAGTAAACTATTATTTCACCAAAATTCAGCTTTCTTACTTTAATTTTATCTAACGTTTTTTTTACATGTTTATCCAATCAGCTGACGTATAATCCACCGCGGCGCAGTCAGCTGACTATTTTTTTTCATTTATACATAGGCTAATAAACGATCCTACAAAGATTCATCTTTCTTACTATGATTTTAAGTTTATTTTTTTTATACATGCGTGGGTGGCTGCTGCGGCTACCCCCACCACAAATGCGCCAGCTGATGTTTATTTTATTAATCAGCACATCTAAATAGTCGACAGAAAAAATTTCCAGCTTTCTTCCAATTGGTCGCCAAAACTGCCAACTGGCTCCCGGACTATTAGCATCCGTGTGTTCGACGAACAAGAATTGCAAAAAAATTTAAAGACAAAACCAAATGTATATGTTTTGTAAGGAGGGGTCTAATATGTTGGTCTTCGTGCGTTGATCCACCGAATCGAGGCAGCACAAAACTTATGCTCGCACTACTTCCTTATAACTTTGCGTGGGATTATTTACTTTAATAATTATAATCACACGGTTTAGAAAATCAAATACCATTTTTTCCCAATGGCGCATTTTTAAAACTCAGTTTAGGTTGGTGCAACCACGATAGACATCCAGATCCAGAGTTTACTCTAAAAAAGCGTGAGACCTTCCATCTTTAATAGCGACCCTGTATATTATGGGTGCAAGTAGAGATAAGAAAATTTTCAATTCTTGATAATGATTGGCCAGGTTCACTGACAGTACGAGCCGACTGTTAATTTACAATCTGTTTTATTTCATCAAAATCGGGTACTGATAATCCAAACGGGAAATATTTTAACACGATAATTCGCCGGTGAATGTTATCGTTAAAAATGTCACGAGTTATAATTTTCATGGAAACAAATGTATTCACATTGGGAAGGTAAGCTCAAATTAAATGTGAAAGACCAACCTGAAATATCTGAGAAATTAAATTCATATTTAAACGCGCCTGCAATGCCGTTATGACTCAAAACGAGACTAGAGATTATTCCATGGTAACGCATTTCTTCAAAAATTACACATCGATTGGGGTTGGGGAAATGCAAAAAGTACAAAAAGACAAGTAACGTGAATTTTAACTGATCTTTGGTAACAGTTTGGTTGACATCATACATACCATAAAAGCACAATGAATAGTTTAATTCTCGGCAATTACTTAATAAATGTCCTGAAAATTATTCAGATCATACGACACAACACCCCAAAACGCGGTCATAACACAACTGGTGAAAATAAATCCGAATTTACGCGTTATCACCTGAACTGATTTCTTCTACTAGATACACTCAATGACTACAAGTCGATTACTCACCGTTCTCTGCTTCAAATAAACAAGTTAGATCCAAAATAAGTACTAATTCTTTTGCAAAGAGAATTTTCACTGAAACAAAACTCGAACTTTTGACATACTTGCTCATATAAAAAAGTATCCATTTAAACAAAAAAATTGCCTAATCCATCTTCCCGAGTTATTGTCCCTATCCCAAACCACCTCCACCCCAAAAAAACAAACAGATAATTTTGGGTTTACGGCCGCAGAGTGTTCCATGTAATAAGTTTTTTTGTTTCCCCATATTTTTCCGGTAGGAATCTTTGCTCACATCTTAGATAGAGTGATTTTGTAATTGCAAAAAGAACTCATATTGGAGTAACGACCCCTAGATGGTAGGGTATTAAATTTTTATATAGCAAAACAAATTTTATGTATAGAACTCGAGATGAACCTGTTTGTTGACATGCACAAACAGTGACTTTGTGGAAAAGTATATTTGTCAAAAACAGTGAAATTTTGGTATACATGATGCTTAACAAAAAGTATGCAATTTTTTTAGAATACTCCATCATTAACAGTGTTCCATTTAAAATATCAAAGTTGTCTCATACTACATTTATGGAGCACTCTCTAAGTATGTAGGTACATAAAAAATATTTTTGCGTTATGCATATTAGACCACCAAACAATTTTGTATTTCTCCTTTTTTGTACCCCCGCACTGTCAAGAAATATCCCCCGATATCGCACTAATGGGACACACTGTACACACATTACGTACAGAAACACACTATAAACAAGCACTGCATGATTGGATAAAGGAGAAATCAGGTAGGCGTACACTCTTTTAATAAAAAAAATGTATTCCTTGGCATTCCATACCAAATCTTTGAAAATCCACGAAGCAGAAATAGTAATTTTTTGATGGTCGTATCTCGGGTCATATTAAAACCTCCCTTTCCATCCTAATTTCATGTGTTAAAGTACTTTTAGGGGAATGGTCCAAGAGTCCTGGAATTTTTAACGTGCATAAGTTTTACATGCGACAACCAATTGGTCTCAGATGTTGCATACGCATGCCTTTAATGGTGCCAAGTAAAACTTTAGAAAAGGGGGTGGGGGTAAAAACTTATAGTGCAAATATCTCGAGGATGAATTGTCGGGGGGTACTGACAAAGACGAAACATATCTAGTGGGTACTCATAAGTTTAAGTGCGAATATCTATTAGAGAACGCAGTGTTGGAAAAGGTTACTCACAACTGGAACATAGAACGTCTGGACGATAGATAGGTACATATCTATTGGTGGAGTCAACACTGCGAATATAGTGAAAGCGTAGGGAAAATAATAGAATGTATGGATGAAAGATTTTATGTGTGTAAGGCGGGAAAAGCGGGCGTATATTGAACATCTAACAAAAAATAGAAATTCTCGGGCAGTGTGGAAGGCTTTATCAGATCTTAATATCCGCGGGTTAAAGAAACAAAATGAACTTCCTATTCATCTGTCAGATCCGAATGCTATTGGCCAGTATTTTAGCACCTTTGTACAAAATGTTAACGATAATTGCGCGGAATTGATCCAGTTTTATAATACTAATAAGTATCAATATTCCACCAGTTCTTTTGAATTTCAACTGACTACGATTGATGAGGTACATTCAACATTGGTGGGTCTAAAGTCAAATGCAAATGGTGAAGATAATATAAGTGCAATAATGCTAAAATACTGCAGCCCATACGTAGATAAATACATAACGTATCTAATCAACTGCTGCATTGAAACTAAATATTTTCCTGGAGCTTGGAAAAAAGCGATAGGAATTCCTCTATCTAAAGTTTCAAAGCCTAATTGTTTATCGGACCTGCGTATCATTAGTATATTACCGAGTATATCAAAGGTCTTTGAGAGAATCCTTCAGAAGCAGTTACAGTGTTTTTTTTACACTAATAATGTTCTGCCACCGAACCAATATGGATTTCGTAAAGGTATTAGCTCGGTAAATGCCCTAACGGTGTTAACCGATGATATATTAACTGCTACAGATAGAGATCAAATTACTGCACTGGTTTTGTTGGATTATTCAAAGGCCTTTGATACCATTAATCATAAGTTAATCTGCGCTAAACTTAGATATTATGGATTGGAAGAATACTCTGTCAATTTGATCCATTCTTTCCTAACAGACAGACATCTCACGGTGAAATCTAACAATAAATTATCTGGTAGGTACTCTATCTTGTCTGGAGTGCCTCAAGGGTCAATTATAGGTCCGCTTCTATTTACTATGTACACCGCGCGTGTAACTTCTGTAAATTGCAGGCTTACGCGGATGATACTCAACTTTACAAATCTTTTAGCTATGCTGAACGAATATTGGCCTGTGAGAGCATTAATAGTGATCTTGCTCATCTATGTCGGCTTTCGTCTAAACACAATTTATTGCTAAATGCAGATAAATCTAAATTAATATTGTTCGGTAAACAAAAACTTCTTGCATCCTCTAATTTAAACTTTAACATAATTTGTACCCCACTAACTTTGCAACATTCCGCCAAGAACCTAGGTATTATACTTGATTCTTCCTTTCGATTTAAGTTACATGTGTCTCATTTAATAAAAAATGCTTACTCATCTTTAAAATTTTTATATTATAATCGCAACATACTATCATTTAATAAAAAAAAATGTTATCTGAAACCCTTGTTTTGTCTCATTTTAATTATGGTTGCTCCGTTTATGGCCCATGTTTAGATCGTATCGATTTACACCGTATACAAAAAATTCAAAATTGGTGCTGTCGCTTTATTTACAACCTAAATCGTTATGACCATGTGTCAAACTACATAAATGAGTTGTCATGGTTGAATATGGAAAATAGGTGTAAATTTCATATTATCAATCTCACCAATTCCCTTCTTACCTCGAATTTGGCTGCCAACGTACTTGCTGAAAGACTGATACCTGCATCACGTCGACATCGTGTTAACGTACGTTTTAATAATAAACTCACGGTACCCCATCATCGAACAGCTATGTTTCAAAGAAGCTTTAGTTATAATTCTGTGAAACTTTATAACTCTCTTCCCTCATACATCACGGAATATCGCAGAAATAATTTTAAAAAACATTTAAAGGCATATCTCCTCAATCATAATCATAATTTGGGATAGTTCTTGCAGATATGTATAATGTTTTTTTTTGTTTTTTGTTTTTAATTCTATTATCATTTGATTATCTTGTGTTGTGCATATTTAATTTGTGTACTTATTTCCATGCTTTCTGGTTAAATAGAATAGCCTTGAGCTAGATTTCGCCAGAGAACATGTTCAATAAAGACGATTTATTATTATTATTATTATTATTAAAGATATCTATTGGCTACGTCAATTTAATATCTCCATAACAGTGCCGGCGGAGGGTATTCACACAAGGAAAATGGAACAATGATATGGATGAAAGTGTGGTTAATTCAGATGACGCCAATAAAATAATGTACATAGTTGAAAGGCCGATTTAAACAAGATACTTTGGATTTATTTTACCTGCAAGTATGCGTATTATGAAACTGTGATAAAATTGATCATGCGGCCAAAGTACTCTCTGAGAAGTATCGTACTCTATTCAAGGAGAAGTGTTGAAATCCAGCCTTTCCTCCGAATTATTGTAGAAAATGAAGTGGATAAACCGAGGATAAACTGTGATAAAACAGAGATTCGGGGCTCTTGATCAATGCAGCTGAATGGATGGATTTAATTTACTCAATCATACACGAATTTCTCAAAATCTTATGTACCTAACTACCGAGGTACCTACTACTGTTTGTTGAAGTTTTTTGGAGTTAAGGAGATTGAAAACTTGGCTGAGATCTAAAATGGGCGAAGAAAGATTAATTAGTCTCACCCTACTGAGTGTTCACAGGGACATTGTTCTCAACGAAGATAAGATTATCGAGCGCTTCACTAAGAACGGAGCAAGGAGAAACAGAGAGTTTGTAATATGATATATATTTTGTACCTACATTGACATATTAAAATGTCTTTTTCATTGTTCATTATACTGTATACATACCCGTTGGTAAATAAAAAAGTAGGTACAACCACAGACAACATATTGTCTGTGGTACAACTTTGGTTAAAGTCATATGACGGAGGAACACAAAAATTAGTGCCACGCTTACGATAAATGCCTACAAAATGGTGTTGTTGAAAAATACTTTTAAGCCTACTAATTCTTTTGCAATAAATTATTTTTCTTAATATACTTACATTTGTTAAATTTTACCAGTAAAAATGAACTTACCTTCTGGATATACCTCGCATTATAACTAGTATTATTTTTTTGTCAAACAAAATAATTTTCCAACAGTAGGTATGCTGGTTCACGTCCCAATTAATATTATTAAATGAAAAAAATCATATCTCGATAACGACGCATTTGCGGACCCATAAGGCATTTTCCACTCGAATTCACCTAAGGAACAAGTAGTAAAATTGTCTCCCCTTCCCCGCGGTACACCCTGTATATATTAACGATCCCAACGAGGATCCCAAGGATCACAGGGATCTAATTAATGCATTTGTATTTAGTTGTGTTTTTTATTAATTTTGAGGTTTTAACCCATTATCGGGTTTTGTTTAAGTCAAATTTAACTATAGCACTCTCGGAGGCCTATTCCAAAACACAGTATGTGTTTTTTTTTAAACTTTCGAGTAAATTAACGAAAACTTTGACCACATGCATATCTAATATGCGAGGACCCTCACATTCAGTGAAAACGGATTAGAGACCTATAGTGGGTTTAGAATTTAGACAAACGTTCAGTTTTTTTATTTCTTTGTTAGTTTTCGAAAAAAGGTAGATACTGTGTTTTTATATAGTTATTGTTATTATTATTTTCATGAATGGTTTGTAGTAAAACACAGTAACTGCAAAATAAAGTTTAATTTAATGTAAAAATGCAAGGAATAAAACGGAAAATAAATAGGAATTCTGTCCCATACAGATGTTAATATAATATGTTCTAATATATCACACATTAATTGTTTAGGTACTGGTATAGCGCATGACATGCGATAGTTTATTTCAAAACACAGTATCTACCACATACTATGTTGTGGTGCATGAATTTTGGTTAAGTTTTTTAATTTGATTTTATGCCAATACACAGTAAATGCCACATACTGTGTTTTGTCTGTGGTTTAGTGTCTGTACCACTTGCTGTGTTTTGGATTAGTATACTCAGTGACATGGAAATTGCAACACCAAGAAGGAGTTGGAATTTTTTGACCAAACTTTGCAGAAACGTTTAGCTACTAAAAGGTAACAATTGATTAAAATTTAAAAGAAAAAGGATGAAATATAAACATATTTTTATTAATAATAATAGTAGTCCCTCCCTATTGGTTACGCACTCCCTCACGCTTCGTAGCATCGCATTTTAGCAGACGGCCGATTTCCTCTTGAGGTATTGTGTCCCAAGCAACTGTGAGTAACCTCTAATTCATTGTGTAGAGCTTGCAGCGTCTGCGGAGGATGCGGTAAGTTCATCAGTCTTCTCTTCATAATGTCCCAAACTTGCTCGATAGGCGATATACTGGGAGATCTGGCTGGCTATGGCAAGAAATTGACGTTATCATGTGCAAATAAGTCCATAGAACGTCTTTCAATGTGGGGAGGGGCATTATCCTGCTGGAAAAGTGGGTCTTCCAACTGCTGAAGAGATGGAAGAATATCGGGTTCTATCACGTCATCCACATATCGCTGGGGGGGTCATATTACCTCGAATGAATAACAAACGATCCCTACTCCCATAAGTTATAGTACTCCATACCATAGTCCCCACAGCTTAGTGCACATGCCTCATAACAGAAAATTCAACATTGCGACGTTCCCCACGTCTTCGGCTGCCCTTCATACGGCCATCATGCATACCCAAACAAAATCAGGATTCATCACTGAACACCACCCAATGCTACTCTAGGTTCCAGTGCAGTCGCAACCTACACCACTCCAAACGCTGGTGGCGGTGTTGAGCTGATAATGGTAACAAAAGATGTGGCCGATAGGATTGCAAGTCGTAAGCTCTGATTCTGCGGTAAACCGTTCGAACTTCGAAGTGTTACAGGACGACCTTCGTTAGCTAACAATTGATCGGCAACTGACCTGGTACTAGAGAATCGGTTTCTTGTTGCCATAAGTCAAAGATGGCGATCCCGCACTTCAATTGTTCTTTTTCGCCCCCCACCCTTTCCTGCCCCCTCCCTTTCCTCTCTACGACGATCCTGCCCCTCCCCAAATCCATGCCCGATTGCAATGAATCATGGTGGATTGACTTCGGTTAAGGTGACTTGCAATTTTTGTGAACGAAAAACCACCTCCGCCCAAACCAACAATACGACACCTGTCAACTTCTCTTAATTCGCAGTAATTTCCACTTTGGCGTATCTAGGCATGATCACAGCCTCAAAAGAAACGATTAAAAGCGAAAACAATAAGAACTGAACAAAATCTCGCAAAACGTACACGATATAAGAATACTAGAAAAAAATGAAAGAACTGTCAAATAAGCCATTACCACTTGATCCATATGAATGAAATTTTAATCAATTGTTACCTTTTAGTAGCTAAACGTTTCTGCAAAGTTTGGTCAAAAAATTCCAACTCCTTCTTGGTGTTGCAATTTCCATGTCACTGAGTATATATTGAATTATGGTGCTGCAGATACAGGGTTTTGGCAAAAATTATCTCCGTAACGGTAATAGATAAAGCTATCCTGGTTAGCTAAAAACATGCAGAAATAACACAGTATCTGCATGGAAGTGATAACTCATTTTCGAAAAAAATGTTGGTTACTGTGTTTTGGAATGTGGCAGCCGAAGTGAATAAGTGATTGAGCTTCCTAGAAATCTCTTGCAGTTGTTCGAAACCCCCGGCAAAATTTCCTGAAATCCCAGCAAACTCTCCCTCAAAATCCTGTGAAACCTCCTGCCAGTTGCTGAAGTCACTAAAGTATATCGAAATCTTCTCACAACTTCTCACTTTTTGTTTGCTTTTCGTTTAGATATTTGGAATTTTCTTCCAACCTCTACCACTTTTTTACCTATAGATGTACCTTACTTGTTTAGAAATTGTCAGTAATATAACAAGAAATATTATAAATATATAGGTACCTCTTATAACGGAGTCTTACAAAATTGCGAAAACTCATGAATGTTTAGGATTTCTCTGTTCTTTAAACGATATATCGGGCGATCAAAAATGTGTGACTGTCGACTAGCCTATATGAAAGTTCTAGTTAAGTACGATTTCCCATGTAAACCAAAATTCTAAAGGTGACTCGACGGTCACTCATTTTTGATCGCTATGTACTAAGTCCCGAAGTGAAATTTTTAAACTTTCATCAAAATGCTTTCTTTCACTGTTCAGTGGATTTAAATAAGAATTTTACCCCATTACATAGAACACACCAGCAATCTTACATCATTTTTTCATTTATTAGTTTTAGCGGGAGTTTTAGATCCTTACCGATTCGTTTTTGCTACATTACTCATTAGGAAAATGTTGTGTACTGCAATAAAAGTTCAAAATTGACATTTTCCTTAATCCTCTCCTAAGGACAAAGTTGTCATGCACTTTGTACCAAATTTGCCATTTAGGTAATAAAATAGTTACTTACTACGCCCGCACTATCAAGCTGAAACGAAGAAATATCCTTTCGCAAGTACGTGGTTACCTGCTTTTTAAACACTTTCACCACACACGACTTTTACACCAAAGTTAATGACGAAAGGTAAGGTTGGACCACTATTCGCAATAATAATAATCTTTTTTAGTTTCCCGATTAATTGTCCGCATTATTTTAATACACGAAATTCGGGCATAAAATGTAATAAATTAGAAGACGACTTACCCCAGGAGGATCATGAAATTAATAATTTAAAAAAACACATTCCAAGGTACTTTAAAAAAGAGCCGGAAAATTCGAGTTAGCGTCGCACAGATGGGTCAATCGTTAACGCCTGATGCTTTCTGTGACCACGGAGTTTCCGGGTTCGAATCCCGACAAGATTATTTAATGTTGCTTAAGGTACTACGCGAACGTAACAAAATATTCGAGGGGAAAGCTGTTTTCCGCACTCATTTCTCCATACAGGTAGGTGACGAGTGCGTCGCTTTTGTTCTGGAAAATGATTTCATCAAATATCTGCTCTTTGAGCGATAAATCTTAAGGAAATGCTAAATGAAAGGTCAAGCACGCTTATCAATAATTCAGTTGCCTTATTTCCGCATAATTGAAGGACAATTAGTGTGGCAAATACCTAAAAATATTATGTAGAAAAGGGGATTTGTTAAAAATGTTGAACTGTTCTCGTAGTAGGTATATGAATCGAAATATCGAATTACGAAGCGCGTTACGGGTTCGTTGACCTTTCGCGTACTTATTTTGTACACATTTAAATTAATCGATGGAAGGTCATAATGGGCGATGGAGATACGCTAGAGGAAATTATATAGGTCAGTATGTGAAATAAATTATCTTAGGTAGATGCGTCGTTGCGAAATTACGTAATTAATAACAAAGTGTAAACGTACGTAATGTAAATGTGTGGTAGGTATGTAAATGTTTTGAGATATAAAAATAAGGCTAAAAGTACAACGAACTGAAGTAGTGGTGCCTTGATCGAAGCCAAAGGGACGTCGTTCTGCGGCCTCTCCTGCTGAAGTTTTCGAAATTTTATCCAAATACGCCCACTGAATTTTCCACTACACAATCTTGTTCGGTTAATTATTAAGTCAATTATGCACAGTTTCGGTTAATGGTAGATTCAAAATCATTCGCACTAACTCCTTTTTAATCTCATAATCAATCAATCACACTGAATAATGATGATACGGGACGACACTCAAATTATGTAATTAATAATTAGAAAAAAAAGTGCATAAATTAGTAACTATGAATTAAGGACAGAAGATTCGAAAGAACGAACCGTGTTGCTGTCAGCCGGGACTGCACGGGTTGAATGACCTGTCTGGTATATAACAGTAGTGGGGGTTACGTTGATCTCTACGTCGCGCGCTTATTGCATCTTGCTTCCGCTTTCCGCAGAAACAACACACACAGGCCCCAAAAGCTTAAACTTTCATTGATGTTATTGCGCTAATAAAAGCCGCCGCAAGATAACGAACTCCGCTCCGCAAAAAGTGGCCACCAGGTTCCGGTCTACGTCTTCGACCGACGTAACGTACGCCCCCGCGACTGTTACTTTAAACAATTAAAAATTAGTCGATAAAAATTAAAGGCAACCACCTTTTTTCTATTCAGGTAGTTGAAGATGCGAAACATTTTCTGTGACGTCATAAATTGAAATCACATTGCGCATGCAAGGAAGTATGAACAGTTATCCACGGTATGCGATCCTAAAGCGCCGTTACTTGAGGACGAACTACGTAAAACACTTTTCATTAATCAAGGCGTCGGGGGGCAGTGGCGTGTGTGTAGGGTGGTCCATTTATTATTTATTATTATCCCTCTCTTGTTTTGGGCCCTCAACAGGCATGCGCCCAATTACAGAGTGACCCGCATAATGCTATTTAGAGGTGCCTCTGCAGAAGGTCTTAAGTTGGTCTATACTACTCCGGTAGTTACCTTACGAATTAGGAAAACTGCAGGAAAACCTAATTCGGAGTAGCCGGTAGAATGCTCGGAACTGGTCTAAGGTAATTACCATCTCCGCCACACATGAAAAATTCACCTCAACTCAGGTTCGAACACCCTACCTCCGGATTTATAACCCAATGCTCTACCATGGTGAACTACCGACCTTACAGGAGCAATTATTAATTTATTGTAGCCATGCACATGGCTGTTAACCCTGCAGTACTATATTCAATTGAAACACCTTTCTCTTGCTCTTCTCTCTCTTTTATTATTTGGGCTTTATTTTTAAGTGGGTGGTGTTTTAGCCAAGGGATGTGTGGTTAAGGGTCTTCTGTAGACTGTAGTCAATTTTATTGCACATTTATTGTAAACCTTTCCAATTATACAAATATGCTAAAATGCTATAAATTTACTCGCAGACCCTGCGGACTTCGGGCCGCCTTTGCGAAATCTCGTTTTCTTGACTATCACATACGCTCGGTTTCGGCAGCTGCGCCGCCTCACCTCGCTCAACCGGCGAACTTATACCGCCTATCAGTTATTTTTTTGTTGCGACGTTCGGAAGCGCATCTCGCACGCCTGACGAACTATATAATCACCTAGCGGAACGAAATATACTTTACGACATATTTTTCATACCTACATAAAAACAACCTTTAATAAAAAAAGGGTGTTTTTTGAGATCTGTAGTTAAACGTTTCTGGGAAAGTGAATTAGGTAGGTTTTTGAAAAAGTAGGAGTTACTTTGAATGCCGAATTGATGTATAATGTTTTCAAAATGGTTTCTCATCCAGATATACTGGAAGTAGCTAGTTAGTTCGTTATTTTAAATGGCAATCCGTATTATTTATTGCATTTTTGGAATCTACGTGAATTTTCAGTTCTCTTGATACCCACATGTCGATACGTATCTACAATTTATGGTTTTGAAACAAAAAAGGCGGATACAGACAGTACCTACTTGAAAATTGTTTACTTGAAAACGGTTGTTGTTATGGCAATCCATTTTTCCCAGTACATAGACAAAAAATAATGCTTTTTTTAGTGTAAGTACTTAAAAGAAAGTTAAGTTGTGACGACCGCATCTTTGGAGATCAAAATTTCAAAGACTAAAAACTCAGTTTTTCCAAATGAAATGACCATTATTTTCTCACTATTTCATTTGATAGACCATCAAAATTCGCATATTTTGATATTACGTATTTTTATAACTATCTTTAACAGTCTGATTTATTCCCATTTCATTTTCAGATTTTCTTTTTAGTAGTCGGCCATGATTTTATGACAATCGAATTTTAAACAAATCAAGGAAAGGATTCTTTAATGTCATTGATTCTAACCTAAATAATTAATTCATAAAAAAGGGAACAAAGTGATCGACTAATTGGAAAATCAGAAAATTCCAAAAATGAAATTTCTTCTGGCACTCTTTTGAACGTGCACAGAATGCTTCAATGTAAAATGCAATGCTACCTTATAAATTGCATAGCACAAAACTTGCATAGCGGTTGAAAGCTGTTTCCTATGGTTTTTGCCGCAGAAATGTACTTATTCTGGAAAGTTTGACTGTTTGTCCGCTCTTTAAAGGTCACTTTATAGGAGAGTGTTACTGATCTTTGCTAAAATATATTTTGCACTACACTAACAGCTTCAGTATGACAAAGTATCTACGATCGACTGTCGACTGATTCTTACTTGAAAAAACCTAGACTAAAATAAAGTAAAAGTTTAAAGTAGTCTTATAGTAGAGGTTTTTAAGAACAAATTATCCCCAGTGGTCGAAGTGAGGCGGTATGCGGCGGTACGGCATACCGATAGATTTTTGGTTTTTGTGAAACATACCGGTAATAAATTTATCCACATAGGCATAACGGATAAAGTTTTTTCATGATAATATACGCATACATACAATACCAAGATTTTATCAGTTCAGCCATACCGGTAATAGTACATTATATATCAAGGTAGAGAAGTACAGTATTATTGCCTGAGCACCAAGATTACATCTCGAGGCGCTTGCGCCGAGGGATGTAAGGTGCGAAGGCAATAATAGACTTCTCTACCGTGGTATATATACTATTTTTTCACTACTAGCACTTGAAGTCCTCTAAATTAACATATTATATTGATAAGAAAATGAACGGTTGGACAGAATTTTTTGTTTATTAATTTAACATGTCAATCAAGTGCGTAGAAGTACAAGTCAAACAGGCCGTATTTTGTTCTGTCATTGAGATATTTTCAAAGAGTAATTTCGTTCAAATTTTTTCAAAATGTGATAATTTTAGGTATGTAATTTCTCTGGAAATGGTTGATTGTGGCAATTATTCATTTTAGAGAACTTGTCTAAACGTTTATTGAGCGAAATTTCGGGTTGTATTTTCTAAAAGTGACAGCGTGACAGTTCTCATTATTGACTACTAGTTAATAATAAAAAATTATTAACCACTTTGAACAAATGCCGAGAAAGCCTACTTTACAAGTGGAAAAAAGGTTAATAATCATGTCATCAGACGCTAGTAGTGAAAAAAAAATATTTGCCACTTCGACCACTGATTATCCCCATCCTCATACCAAAACCGTTGGTTAATTTTTAATAACGGGCGGTCACAAATTAGTTGCTTTCGAGTCGCCTTTGGAAGTTCAAGTTAAATACGATTTCCCATGTAAACAAGAATTCCAAAGGTGACTCGACAGCAACTCATTTTTAATCACACAGAAGATTTGAATTGTTGGAAAAGAAGACACCTTTGTATGGTGTGTTGCCTACCAAAAGTCCTTGTTAGCCCGGTGCTAGCGCACCGTAGACGTACCTGTAGTAACAATAAGTAAACTTCACCATAACCTCACAATTTTAACTTAACTTCATTACAAACAAATAATATTCATGATTTAATTAGTTATTTCAGCTTCTGACTTTTGCACATAACCGGTAGCGGTAGAACGACAATGAAGTACATATTTTTCTTATCACTTTTTGTGAGTAAAATTGGATTTCCTCAAATGGTTTAATTCTCAATTCCTTTCGTAGGTCATACTTGCAGAAGTACCGTATTATTTTGCTAAAGGTGCCGATAAAAATCTAGTCATTGACAATGTAGTGGACATAAAGGACTTTAAAAAGATTTTACGCACAAAGACGAATGTGCTTGTATGTTTTAGTAGTTCATTGAAACAGTCTGTACCTGTTGTACAAGTGTTTAAGGAGGCCGCCTTGGCTATAAAGGGATTGGGTACAATGATTTTAGTTGATTGCTCAGGGTAGGTAGTTAAAATGTGTCGGGTCAACATGTTTATTTGGGTAATTGAACTTTCCTGATTATCAGTTCGATCTGTGCATTGATTAATAAGTTTGCCATTCAGGATGCAGGAAATCAGTGGTGTGGCACAGGAAACTAAGTAACGGTTTTCATGGGAACCTTTCTTTGTACTGCCTTAATCTGGTATGTAGGAGAAATGTCACAGCGGCCGTGATAAATTGTAAAAACAGTTGAAGCAGCAAATCAGATACAGGATGGTTTATTTATCCCACTTATTATGATAGTTTGGATATTCAAAATTTGATAATCTTTATCTTCTGTATTATTTGATTTTCATTTTGGAAATTCTATAACTGAATGTGTAGCTAAACCAAATTGAAATTTGTATAATATTCTAGGGAAGCAAAAAAGATGTGTAAGAAGTTAAAAGTCTCTCCCGAAACGTACATTTTAAAACATTACAAAATGGGGGAATTTAATAAAGATTATGACAGAAAGGAAACTGTTACGTCAATGGTGAATTTTATGCGAGATCCCACAGGAGAATTACCTTGGGAGGAAGATGCGGGTGCTGCCAATATTGTGCACATTACTGATGGTGCTGTAAGTCACTAAGTAACATATTTTGAAAAGAATGGTTTGACCAATTTACCAATTACTTAAATACTTTTAAAATGAAAACCATAATATACATTTTTGCATTGTATTTAAATGGTATGACGATTTTGAAAGTATGTTTTTCTTCTGGTTCTCATTTGTATCCTGTAGTACTATTTAAAAAATTATGCAATATGTAGAATTCAGTTGTGTACCATTTGAAAAATGTGACTTTAATAGGGATCTTTTTTGAGTAGTGTGTGTAATCCTAATTCATTAAATTTTTTGGAGCTACTACCTAAAGCTCGCTTGATATGGAGCAATAAAAATTGCAAGGGTATGCACGTTGCAAGAGACTTGCATGCAATTTTTATAGGACCGGGACTATTTTTCTTGCGTGCAGAATGAACCGTGCAATTCTAGGGATAAATCTAGTTGTTGTTGCATCACCAACCTAATAAAATAATGCGACTATAGTGCTGAGGGACGCCCTGATGACTTTTTTTAATTAATCCTGTTTATTTTTGTAATTTTCATGTTTCTTTAAGTAATCAAAATATAATATTTTTATTTGAGGTTAGCAACTTTCTTGACAAATCCATGATTTTCTTCTGTTGGCAGACATGTGGCAATCGAAATAGAATTGCACTATATGTAAAATACAATGCAATGCTTTGAACTTGCATGTTGTATTGCTCCATGTCAAGCGGTCTTAAGTATATTGTTTTCCAATTGTTTCTGGATCTCGGCTATCCATGGCTTTGTAGTTCAACGGTAGAGCATTGGGCTATAAAACCGGAGGTCGGGTGTTCGAACCTTGGCTGAGGTAAGAATTTTTCATCTGTAAGAGAGATGGGAATTTCCTTACATCAGTTGCTAGCATTCTGCCGGCTACTCCGAATTAGGCTTTCTCTTAGATTACATATATAGACATGGATAGAGCTATGTCATAAGTTCTACTACAAGACAACCATTGCCAACATCCCAACTTGATGTTGATTGTAAAAGTGCACAAGCTTTAGAACACAGTATATTTGAGAGCTTTTTTAAAACACAGTTCTTTCAAGAATACCTTCAGAGGAGTATCCAATTCAAACGAACAATAATTTTCTTTATGAGTACATTGCCAAGGAAAAATCACTCTCAAATAATTGGTTAGTTACTGACAGATGTCATTAGAATATAAGTTTAGGCACATAATGAATTTCTTTAAAAAATTACTTGTAAACATTCATTTAGTAATTGATCCAATTAATTGATTGATACTAATTTTAGAGTTTAGCAAAATTAATAAGAAAAGAGCAGAAACCGGTAATGATAATGTTCTACGCTCCTTGGTGTGGGTTTTGCAAAAGTTTGAAGCCTGAATACGCGGCTGCTGCCGGTGAGCTTCAGGGTCAAGCAATTCTGGCGGCGATCGATGTGAACAGGCCTGAAAATGCAATTGTCAGAAGTCAGTATAATATAACAGGATTTCCAACGCTTCTGTACTACTCGTGCGTATATTAGTACAAATTTGCTTGTTGCATTATTGTTGTTATTTACAGTAATGGAGTTATGAAGTACCAATACGAAGGTGAAAATAATAAAGAGGGAATCATAAGTTTCATGCAGAATCCACACGCGCCTCCGGTTAAAGTTGTGGAATCTGAGTGGTCGGATGTTGACAGTGAAGTCGTTCATTTAACAACATCTAGCTTCGATCCCGTAATTAAAGAGGAGGCGTCGTTGTTAATAATGTTTTACGCTCCCTGGTGTGGACATTGTAAAAGAATGAAGCCGGAGTATGAAAAAGCTGCAGCTGTTATGAAAAACGAAGGGGTACTGTACTGTCCATGCTTGACATATCTAATTATTTTATTAACTGTTTTAGATATCTGGAATGTTGGCTGCTGTGGATGCTACCAAGGAGCAGGCAGTCGCCTCGAAATTTTCCATAAAAGGGTACCCTACTGTTAAGTATTTTAGCTATGGGGAGTTTAAATTTGATGTTAACTTACGCGAGTCCGCAAAAATAGTTGAGTTTATGACAAATCCCCAAGAACCTTTGCCTCCACCTCCGGCTGAAGTTTCTTGGTCGGAAGAAAAGTCCGACGTTGTTCACTTGACTGAAGCAACTTTTAAACCTTTTTTAAAAAAGAAGAAACATGTACTTGTAATGTTTTACGCACCATGTAAGTATTTGGTTATGTCTATTATCAGTGACAAATTGTTCACATGCAGAATGTTATTATTCTGTGCTTTTAAATCATGATCATATTTAAAAATCATCTCCATATTGGGGTGTTGATTGGTTAAAAGTGGGCAATCGCTGAGGTCTCTAAAATCGATCAAATTTAGTGTGGGGATAAAGAATGTGAAATGATGTCATACATTTTCTGTACGTGATTTGACCAAAGCATCGAAATAATAACCCTTATTGTGCGATAAGAAATAATTCAAAGCGTAAATTCAACATACGCTGATCTGCCGCTTCTTTAATGTATTGGGACATTTTTTAAGTAAATAAAAGGGGCAAAAACGATAAAGTCACAGGGACATGAAAGTAATTTTAACGTAATAGTGTATTCATTATAAAGTACTAACAGCCCAATTGCATTTTAGGGTGTGGTCATTGTAAGAAAGCAAAACCTGAATTTACAAAGGCAGCAGAATCTTTCAAGGATGACCCTAAAGTTGAATTTGCGGCCGTCGACTGTACCACACAGCATGGACTATGCAGTGTCAATGATGTTAAGGGTTACCCAACGATTAAATATTTTAGTTACTATTCAAAGTCAGTGAAGCACTATAATGGTGGACGAACGGTAAAGACATGTGTTTTTTGTACAACCCATCCACTAAAGAATTTTTAGTCTGAAGATTTCATCAAATTTATGATCGATCCCGAATTTGTCCCTGTCAAGAAAGAGGCAGATAATTGGATCATAGGCGACTCAAACATTGTGGTTTTAAATGACGATAGTTTTAAAAAAGAAATATCGTCCCCTACACCAACATTGGTTATGTTTTATGCACCATGTAAGCGACTTCGGTAAATTTACCTTTCTTTCTAATTCTCTTTTGTAGGGTGTGGACACTGCAAACGGATGAAGCCTCAGTTTACCAAGGCAGCAGATGAGTTAAAGGCAGAGGGCGTTACTGCAAGATTTGCAATATTTGATTGCACCGAAAATCCAAAAATAACGGAAGAAATGGATATCTCAGGATATCCAACTGTCAAATTATATGTAAATGGCAAATTTGTGAAGGATTATACAGGCAACCGGTCATTTGAAGATTTAAAAAGCTTCATGAAGACTAAATTGAAAGATGAATTGTAAAATTACAAACTCACTAAAGTATATCTGTTAAAGATCTGATACAGTCTCTGTTTTGTTTATGCTGTATTCTTCAAAAAGATCTCAACATTATTTTTAAATGTTATAGCAATTTACACGAATAAGTAAAAGTATTTCAAACACATTTACACAACAGTATTTTTAATACGTTGATTGCCATTGTAATTTTAAGAATAAATTACACAAACACAATTTTACTATACACATCTTATTTTTTTATTTTTCAGATGAACAAATATTCCTATACGCTCTGTAGCAAACCGCCAGAAAAGTGTTAAACAAAGTATATAATGGTAGCCGGCCCGTATGGCACAGTTCAATTAAAGCTGGACTGTGGTGCTAAGGGGCCCTGGTTCGGGCATGGATATTTGTGAATGTATAGTAGGTTGGGTTGGTAGAGCAGCCTTGGCTGAAACCCCGCCCACTCAAAAATAAATAAAAATAAAATATTTTTACTACACTGATTCATAATCGATGTGGCACAAAAAGTCCGCACTATTTTCGTAGCTTTTTTAGTTTGTATACAACAGACACAAAGCGCACCTTTTTTACACACACTGAGGATTACCACAGTATCTTAACAAGTTGCTACCTATGTTTTATACACTGTCTCCAAGATAAGGCTGTCTATCATGGTGATCTCTGAAACCATAGAAGACACGACGATGGTCCAATTAGAGAAAAAATGCGCAATCAATGGGTTATTATCATGGTTTAAATAAAAACCAGAAAATTCTTACTTCCGAAGATATGCCAGAAAAATCGAAATTTTCCCATTTTTTTCTGGTGTTATTTGAACAGATACAAATAATAAAAAAGCATGTTCTCACTGTCTCACATACTGTAGTGAGTAGCATTTTTTATTATGAATTGGTACACAAAGTTAGAAACTGTTGGTTACAACAGGATGGTGCACCCACCCACAACGTCCTGATCGTGTGAGAATACCTATCAGAGAAATTCCCTGGAAAATATGTCCCATAGGTACAAATATACCGTAACCGTGCGAGTCAACCTATTGGACTTATTTTCCATAGAATTTCTCCGAGAGGTAGAATCGCATTGTTATGGCGTATGTGTACCATATATCGTTGTAATCGTAGTAAAAAATGCTACTCAATACATTATGTCCCTTTTTTTATGGGCCATAGGTATAATAGTTATTTATGTATTAAGGGCATAATAGTGATGTTTATAGCGACGAGTTAAAAAGCTCGAGGGCCTCGCTTTAGAACAAACAAGGATGGTGGTGAGGAACTTCAGCACAAGGGACCAATTACAACTACCGACACTACTGGCGTACGCGGACGACCTACTCGTAATCGCGGATAAGTTAGAAGACATTGAGGACTTCGTCGAAACCAGCGAGGTATACCTGGAAATGGTCGGCTTACAAATAAACAACGAAAAGAGCTACATGATGATAAGAGACCCAAGAAGCAACACCCAATACAAAGAAGGAGACAAGATCGCAATAGCAAGGATATAACTATGAAGCACAAGATTAATTAATATCTGGGAGCGTACATAAGCAGCACACTCAGCAGGCACAACACAGTGAAAGACAGAATAACCAACGCATTCAGAATCACACACGGAATTCGGAACTTTATACGAGAGAAGAAAATACCGGACAGCTTGAAGATGATGATTTACAACACGATCATAGCACCGACAATCTTATGCGGAGTTAATACCTCAGCGCTAACAAGAAGTAACAGACGAACATTGAGGAGGGCGGAGCGGAAGGCACTCAGGATACTGATGGAAAACAGCAACCTTACAAGAAAGCAGATAAGGGAACTACTAGAGGGAAAGACGATCACCAGGAGACTGAAGATGAAGCAGATGAGATACTGGGGACATATAAACAGGAGGAACAAAGACCATATCCTACGGGCTGCCAAGAATCTATGTGCCTCGGAATGGAAGGTAGGCCGACCCTGCTTCACATGGAATACCACCATAGACCAAACGGTAATGGCCTCGGGGATTCCCATGGGAAGTTGGGAAGAGTGGAGCAGAGACAAGCATCAAATGAAGAAAGAAAGCAGAAGAATATTGGAGGTGGAAGAAGAATCAGACATAAGCACAAGTAGCCAAGAGGAGGAGGAAGAGGGAACGACAGAAAGTAACACAGAGAGAGGGCAACAATAAAAAGGGGAGGAACACGGGGGAAAACAGGGAAGGGAACGATACCAAAGGATAGGAACATCGGAAGACAATGAACGCCAGGAGAAGAAGCTATCACTAGAAAGCAGAGTTCCCTCTAAGGCAGAATACCAGTGGCGAAGCTGTGGCCGTACCCATTCGGGTCGGATAACACCTAGTTAGCCGCCCCTCCACAACCCCCCCAATCCACAAACTCCACCACATTGTTTGGCATATGTCGCGGCCCAGCGCGATGGCAACAAAGTAGTGGTGAAACGTCCCTGATAGTGCCTACCAGGGACGCATCCTCACGACAGTTGACTAAATCCTGGGAGAGGCGGCGACGCCAGGCATATGTCAAAGTTTCAAGTTTCAAGGGCATAATAGTGATGTTTATAGCGACGAGTTAAAAAGCTCGAGGGCCTATGGCCCGAGAGCTTTTTAGTCGCCCGAGAGTATAAACATCAGTTTATGCCCGTGGTACATACACAATTTTTTTCACTACTAGCGTCTGATGACATGATTATTAACCTTTTTTCCACTTGTAAAGTAGGCTTTCTCGGCATTTGTTCAAAGTGGTTAATAATGTGGACATTATTAACTAGTAGTCAATAATGAGAACTGTCACGCTGTCACTTTTAGAAAACACAACCCGAAATTTCGCTCAATAAAACGTTTGGACAAGTTCTCTAAAATGAATAATTGCCACCATCCGCCATTTCCAGAGAAATTACATACCTAAAATTATCATATTTTGAAAAAATTCGAACGAAATTACTCTTTGAAAATATCCCAATGATGAAAATACGGCCTGTTTGACTTGTACTTCTACGTACTTGATTGACATGTTAAATTAAGAAACAAACAATTCTGTCCAACCGTTCACTTTCTTATCAAATTAATATGTTAATTTAGAGGATTTCAAGTGCTAGTAGTGAAAAAAACAGTATATATACTTCGCACCTTACACCCCTCGGCGCAAGCGCCTCGAGATGTAATCTTGGTGCTCAGGCAATAATACTGTACTTCTCTACCTTGATATATAATGTACTATTATGTTTTACAAATAGTTTTCTTCGTCAAAATTCGTTCACAAAATAATTCATTATGTTTGATCGAGTATGCATGGTTCGAATTTGTTAATGTGATTGAAACCATCCAAACGTCAAACGTAAATTTAAATAATTCAATTCATCGTGAATGAGCAAGAAGTTCCAGAAACTATACGAAATAAGGTAAATCTTGTGATTTAGTAGGTATTGACAATTAATAATTGACGTTTCTAGTTTTCAATGACCTGCAAATCTTTTGTTTGTTTTGTCATTAAGTATAAATGAGTTACTATGGTGATACTTAATGCCCTAGGGCATAAAGTGGTACTTTATGCCCGCGCGTATCACAGATATAAAATGTGCTCTGATAGGTTAGTAAGACATAAAAAAATAAAATTGATTTTTCTGAAACGAAACTTTGTATGTTTTGAAAATTTCACAACGTTGTCTTGTAGAGCTCAAAAAGTGGTACACGATCGTCTATTATATTTGTTTAATGTATAGGGAACATATTTCCTATTAACATACTAAAAGTCCCATTCGTACAACAAAAGGTGTGTTATTTCTTAATTTTCCTGTGAAAAACTGTATTAGTGCAGCCGGCCTGTGTGGCGAAGTTCAGTTAAGGCTGAACTGTGGTGCTAAGGGTCCCCTAGTTCGACACATTTATAAAAAAATATGTAACTCTACAGTGCTCTTAAAAAATAGGTTCATTGGCTCTAAAATAACCCCGAGTTATAGGGGAAAACTTTTTTCTTATCAAGTCTGAATTACATCAAATAAAAATGCGCAACTTGTGAACTAATAGCTGGTTTAAATACAATATAATACAAAAATAATTGGAAATTTATATTTGTAACCTTTAATTAATGAAAAACATTTAATAAACTATAATTTTATTACAAAAAAGTTTGTATACAGATAGATTTTGCTATATCGATTACTAAAATGTATCACAAACTAATTAATTTAAAACTTTTGTTTATCTGTTAAAATTGTAGAATATTCAACTCATGAGAAGTATTCCTTTATTCTTAGTGCTAAAGTAAATTCTTATTCTAAATTAATAATTATATTGAAAATTTGTACTGAACACATTTATATTTCCAGTCTTTATTAAACACTTCAAAATTTTGCTAGAGAAAAATGATACGGCTATATTTACTAAAATTAGCTTGGAATTTCAGAAGATACTTCAAAAATAAAAAATAAAGGTAACAACAGTGAAGCACTCCCTTCTACTATTTCGTATGTTACATTACAATACCGCTCAGGTAATCGCATATTTTCTACATATTTCGCTCGGGCGCCTTCAGTTATATACATTCCGCTAGCAGATCTCTTGACCTGGGCGCTTTCATATAATTAAATTGCGAAGAAACATCATTTTTTAAAAGCATACATAATAGGAAGTAAAATTATTTCATAGCTCAGTAAACCTGATAAGATAAAAATATAATAAACTGTAGAATACGTACATAACTGCTCTTATTAGGTACACAATAATGCAGGGAATGGAGGACGCACATCTACTTGTATTACACAAAATGCTATTACTTTCTTCAAACATTCTAGGATATGCAATTTCAAATTTATAGCAATTCTGTAGGGGATACAGTTTGTTAACAAACATTTTAACAAGATTCTTATGACAAGCATGCAAATTGTAGTGCATAACAATCCTAGCAACCCTCTTCTTTCTTTTCGTTCAAAGAGCAATAACCGAATAAAATGTTAATATATTTAATTGTCGACGAGTCAGAATATTTTTTATCCTGCTGTTATGTTTCAGAAAATGAGTTAAAAAGCTTTGCATTTTTCGTTGGAGCACTACAACCTCCTACATTTTTGGTTAACTGAGCTACTGTATGAACACAGTTCAAAAGAAACAAGTGAACATAATTAAAACACTTATTTAAAAAAGATCATGTCATCCCATTACTAGAACCCTGCCACTCCATCAAATATTGTAATTTACCACTTGAATTAACACGTTTAGCTTTAACAAAAAACTTTTCGCCCGCCGCAATTCGATTTGCAGCGCCGAAATAGATATTAACGGAATTTTTCAAATCATCCATATCTATTTCCGGTTCCTGTTTAACAGGACTGTGTTTAGGACTCGTGGAAGTAGAGGATTTTTCCTTTTCTTGAGTTTTTTCCTGTTTCTGCCTTAAAAGGCGGGCGTTGAGCGCGTAATCGACACAGTTACTTATTTGAGATCCACTTGGTGACGTCTGATTAAGACTAGAGCGTATGTTTCGTTGTCCCCATTCTTTCGCGTCCGGTCGAACCGGGACAACTGCGGCAGTTTTACTGGCTGTCGGTACACCAACTGGAAATGCAGATATCTGACCGATTCGTCCTCTACGTAGCCGGCGACGTTTTACTTCACCATTTGGTCCAATACAGATATCCTTTTCGCTTAACTGTCTCTTCAGGGGTTTTCCTACAGGCCTACCAGGAATGACGGCCGTTAACGGCAATGGTAAAGTAATAGCGTCCTTGCTTCTCTTTTTCTTATTCTGGTCAGTACTTCCCCTCAACAGGGTCAAAAAAGGGTTGTTTTGACCCTTGAAGTCTTTCGGTGGAGGAATAATTAAATCTAAGGTGCTTTTTGAGGAAGTTTCGTCTCCTGAAGTATCACACGGAGTGTTCAGTTCTATAGAGTTTGACTCTAATCTTGAAGATAAATTATTTCTAGTTAAGTTTGATTTTGTTAATTTATTATTGACACTTTTATTAATATCACTAAAATGTTGAGTGAACGTATTAGAATTTTCACAATAATCGGTTGCAATGTCAGTGCCCGAAAGGGAAGTGCTTGAAGCTGGGGGAGTGGGCGGTGCAGAAACCGAAGTAGGAGGCGTTAAAGGCAGTGTTTCGTTACTTTTATTATTTTTAGTCTCTACACTAAGATGTTTATTTGCACGAAAGATGTCTTTGTTCTTTTTTGTCATCGACAGTTTACCACTTTTCTGTTTTTGTTTCCGCAAAGGTTTATCACGATGATTTAGAGGTAATCTACGTTTCTTACGTTGCAAGCTAATTTTGGAAAATGGGACACTTTTCTTTACACAACCACCACCACGGAACTCTGTTTTGTAAAGGTCATAATTACAACTTTCACTAAATTCTTCTTGATCGGCGATGGGACTGGGACAAGGTGATTCCGATTCCGACTGAACATTTTCAAGATACGCAGTGCCCATCATAATGTTCACCATATGATTATCTACCGGTACAATCATACGATCACCCAATGAACTGTCGCTTTCAAATGGCAAAAACCGAATTTTGCGACTATTTTGGCACAACTGCTTTAATTGTTCATCATTTATTGGACCTATTGAAGGAACATGAATACACGGAGCAGGTGGAGGTAGACGAACTCTTAGACCCCATATAGCAGTCCTTCTCTTAAGTTCTCGTCCACATTTAAACCGATTACGATTATGAATAAGTACGGAAAGAATGTTATTTCTTCTATCATATATTGATACATTGTAAATCTGAAAGGTAATCACTTAGTAAAGAGATAAGGGATCATTATCACAAACCTTTGGTGGAAGCTGCAGTGCATGCCAATTATCGTTAATGTAAGGAATAATGACACTATCCAAGTCATAATACTTCATAACATTATACGCTGTTAAATTAAATAACATTAAATGAACTAATTCCACCCAATTCAGTTCTAATCGTCGTAAAAATTCTACACCATCATTACATACTGCACACACAAACACATAAAACCTAAAAACAAAAATAAATTACAATTTACCACGAGCTTCTCAGTTGTGGAGTTCCATTATTCAAGTGGTCAGAATCAAAATTTTAACTAACATTCTTCTAGATAAGCTGTTTAAAGAATTTGTACATTTACAAATTATTCAGGGAATGTGACAATATTTGAATATTGCATTTGTTGTAAAACATTAGGGGAAGAGTTGATGATGCTATTTGGCCAGAATTATAATTCGTAAAGCAATAAAGCTTGCTCTAGTACTTTTTTACAAAATGTAAGGTAATTTAAAACATACGAATTTATGTTTAGTTAAGGCTGCGTTACTGGCCATCAGTGGGATGACTGGAAAAAAGTTTCTTGCCTACTCCTGTAATGAAAGACCTATTTTCCGCCTTGAAGTGTCGTACCAGAAATTATGACCGCACCGTGTATTTGTTCAGCTAGAGCTGAACGCCTGGTGTCTGGGCGCTTTGTTACGAAAATGGAAATACCCTTAATTTTAAGAGATAGAAAAAAATGGATCTAGATGTCTGCAGCTCAATTTTAAAGAGAAAATTACTTATCCGATAGAATTCTCTAATCGTTTGGCCGCTTGGGGGTACTTTTCGAATTTTGTCTGTTTCTTAATGCTCCATAACTTTCTTATTATTTATTGAAGATAAATGATTTTGGCAAAATTTCTTACAAGCACTTTTTTGTGTCGAGTCCATAACGATACACAGTTTAAATACAGGGTGTTCAGTCAAATTATTAGAAATACCTGAATTTTGTTTGCCTCAGTGATTTCCTTTTTAAAATTGAACTCCAGACATCTACGTCCTTTTTTCTAGCTCTGAAGTAAACAGTGTTTCCATTAGAATAGCCAGGTTGCGGACAGCATTTTCCATTATGTTAGACGGCCATTTTTCCTTATAATATAAGTTTATAAGTATAAAACATTTTTATAGCAAAGTTAAGTTGCGGTGTGTGCTGGGCGTGTTCAATTTTGCTTATAAGTTTGAAGGAGTCTTAACCTCACTTTTATTTTACATTGTGTTAAAATGTCCAAAGTTCACTACTATGCTCTTAGACAAAAAGAAAAGAACTACCGCCAACATAAACACTGCACAATTGTAGGTTAGCAGGAAAATGTTATTTATGAGTGATTACGTACTGCGCAGTGACACATTATAAGAACTTCATTTTCATTGGTTCCGCTATTTATAAATATATCGTACAAAAAGCCCTCATACTGTAAATTATTTCTACAAAAATTTATATTTCTTATGTTATAAGAAAAAATGGCCGTCTAACATAACGGAAAATGCTGTCCGCAACCTGGCTAATGTGTCCAATTTGGACCTCCCCTGTACGTTTATTTGCACTAAGGTCAGGTAAGAAAAGTTGAATTTTAAACAAAAAAACTCACGCTCAAACCGTTTGAAATATGGACATTAGAACACTCCATTTGAAATTATTAATTCACATATTTTGAGGTTAAAAAGTTTTGTTTAAGACAATGGGTTTTGGATGCGCCCGCCATCTTGAATTTTTTAAATGGCAACATAGGTCATACGATACGTCATTAGAAAGCTTCTTTTTATCTCTTGCTTACTACCTTAATCATGTATGGACGCCTTTTTATGAGGTTATTTAAACAGTTACATTAGTATTGAAATAGGGGCTATTATAAGCTTTATAATAACGTATCGCATGACCTATGATGTCATTAAAGAAAAAAAGATGGCGCTCGCAATCAAAAACCATGTGTTGAAAAAGTATGTGAAATAATGTCAAATTGCAGCATTCTAATGTTAAAATTGCGCTAATCCGAGGTCCCAAACAAAATCTTGTGGATGACGTGTTGAAGATGTACTGTTTATAGATCGTTTTTCGTTATCCTAGGTACCATCAGCCCCAATTATCACGGATTTTTGAGATTTTACTGTATATCTCAAACGGTTTGAGCGGGAGAGCTTTGGTTCCATCTTTCTCAGTGACCCTAATTTACCTCAGATTCAGATTTAGCATCTCAAAAAACATCTACGATAGATCTTTTGCAATATATGAAGTAAATTTTAAAACTTCGCATTCTTTACATGATTTGGAGTGTTTTGAACAATCCTTCCTTGTATTTTTCCATATGTAGGGCTTATGTAACGCAGCCTTAAATTGAAAGTAGAAGTAGTCAGGATTAAAAGTCCAAGTCATTTTAGAAGCCACGAATTGGGCAATGGACATATTTCTTCAGATATGCCCAAATTTTTGAAAAATTCATGTCACAAGTTACCTAAAGGAGGGCGCAAAAAAAGTTCGGGCCTCATCAAAATTTCACAACTAAAGCACTGTGACTAATATAATCAATACACTCACCTGTCTCCACAATATAATGGAAATTTTAAACACTTTACACATTTCTCATGAAACCATTGTCTGCATCTGCTGCATTGTAACATTTGTGTGTACCATTCTCCATTTCCGCCACAATAACAATAAACTTTCTCAAAATTTACCCTGTGATATGCATCCCATGTTAAAGCCTCGATCTGTAACAACACTTGATTGAATTAATAGGATGCACAATTAATTATCAAGCTCACAATATTTGAAATGAAACTAAAATGTGCAAGAGGAAATGTTCTAAATTCATTTCAACAAAACTTGACAGTTTATGTTGAGTAGATAAGAATTATCAATAAGAATAATTCTATAAATGTGGAAAATACAACACTTCTCAAATTGTTTAAACATATTTATTATTTAATATAATAATACTATTGAAACTCATTTAAGCACAAATCATACACAGGGTGAGCAAAAAATTCACCAGTAGGTACTGCAAAGCATTTCTTTTATTTATATAGTTTGTACTCGAGTTTGTATCAGCCAAATGAAATAAATTAGATAGTGAATAACTGGGGGCGTGTAAAAAAAACGCTCAGATACGTCGACGGATTTTAGTTATGCATTTTTTCAACAATTACTTTTTATACAGAGTAGCATTGTGTAACATTGGCCAACACCAACTTTCTTATACGCTACTTTTTGGATTCATTAAAACGTTCTAGACATATTGCATGCGCATTGTCCTATGCCCATCTTCAAATGTTTCTGAAATAGTGTTTTCAAATGTATTGCAACGATAAACATAAAAAAATTACAGAAATATGACAAACTCAATACTTACTTCCCATTGAATATGAAAAATGTCTACAATGTTTTGACGAATCCTAAAATCCAATAATGTGTATTCAAAATAAGAAAGTTGATATTGACCAGTTACATGACACACCCTGTGTACAAAATTTTCGTTAAACAATGCACAACTAGAAATAACTATCAATCGACGTGCCCAAGGTTTTTTTTAACATGCTCTCGTTTATTATCAAATTTATTTCATTTGTCTGGTACCTATACACTGTATAGTCAGTAATCAATAACTGAACTTTTATGCCATGGAAAGGCTTACTTTGGATTTCGAAGCAACAAAAACATCTTCTGAAGATCAGACAAGTAGGATTCAAAATATAATTATTTAATTAATCTCTTTTTTACACTTTCACAATGTGGAGTAAATACCCTACACATATTTTTAAGAACATTTTGACACATTTTTCATGGATTAAAATAAAGAAATTCATATTAGAAATTTTTCGAGAGACACATCACAAAATTAAAAAAACTACTTACATTGTAAGAAAATGACAAAGGTGCTGTAGATCTTTTTTGACTGCTACATCCAATTCCTGTTTTAGTGTGATTTCTTTCTTACCAACCTTACATGATACCTCTTTTCTCTGTCTAACCGATTCTGTACACCAGCATCTTTTGCACATCCAAATATTTCCTAAAAAGTAAAGTACAATTAATTAATTTCCAAGTGTGATTTAGTAGGAATTTGATTTATTTTTGATATTAATTCTCAGCAGGTTCTCATTATTATTCCATATTCGCCTACACTTTAGGGTTGAAATGCTTCTCAACATCATAAAAAATATTGTTTAGTTTGTATAGCCCTTTGCATTTATGACAGACTGTCAATTTATACTCCAAAATAAGGGGATAACGGTAAAAACAAAACATGTTTTCCAAATAAACTGGAGATCGCCCAATGTTTCCTGGAAAAACGAGTGTGGTAGTAGCATGTTATATTTATCGATGTTTTCTTTCTTGGTAGATGATTAATGGGGAAGGGGCTCTTTACGCGGATATTTGCACTGCAAATTTTTACATCACCAATAGATATGTCTCGTCCTGACGTTCCACTTGCCCTCGAGTACCATCCTTCCACAATCTCTTCTTGAGATATGAGGAATTATGTATATCCTATCACGATATGGAGTCAAGGAGAGGACTATGGTTGGTAGAAATTTACCAGTAACCCCCCCACCCCCCTCACCAACTCTTGATAAAGTCAAAAAGGGAGGTAGTTGGCAGAAAAGTTCCTTTTGTTGAGAACTTTAATAAATAATAAACAAATAAATGCGCTACTTACATCCTTTGTAGCTTAAATAACTAGATTTTTTATTGGAGGGACCAAACAATTCCAGATTCAAGTGAGAAGATAATTCAAAATTCATCAAGTACTCAAGAGTAAGGATCCATGATTATACAGGATTGCAGATGGGGGCATAAGCACAAAGTGAATCCAGTTTATGGTCACAATGTAAGGCCTAGTGCATTGTATCTGATTTTTTGCCGTACGGCGCCGGAGTTGCGTTACTACATTATTTAACCGGCCATGGAATCATTGCCATAAGAAATACATTATAAGCTTCCGAGGCAAAAATGCAAGGTTGATTCCCAAATGAAATACTGAGTGTTTAGTGTCACTGGTTTTGTAATTTTTTTCTCTTTATCTTCTCATGAATTTCTTAACTTACATGTAACCTAAACATAGCAAATTACCATTTCACCTTGAAATAAAGGTATCACCTTCATACTTACCATTTTTTTGACAATCGTCAGGTATCTTAGGATCATGACAATTCTTATGATATCCTCGACTACATGAATCACAAACAGTAATTTCATTACTAGCCTTCGAAGCAGATTTTTTACATACAACGCACAACAACAAATCTTCCTGTTTCGGTTTAGGTTTCTTCAAATTTTTCACGTTCGACCAACTCTGCGTGTTATCACCAAACTTAACCAAACATTGTTCTCTAGCATTATCAACGGCAATAACAGTCCCCAAGTAATAGCAGCCGTCTTTATTTCGAAGGAGGACATCTTGACCTGGACTAAAGTCGATGCGTTCCTTCTCTAAGTTAGTGGTAGAGTCGGGGACGGCAACTTGTTCCTGTTCCGGATCTGCATTAGGCTTCTTCTTCCTTAGACTGGAGGACTGTATTGACACCGAATTGATAACAGAGGTCATGTTCGAGACGGCCTGTCAAAGTTTTCCCCTAAATATGAAAAATAAAGTGAACTTCCGGATTTGAAAACGTATACTAATTTTTGTAATTGTCCCCATTTTAAAGACTATCAAATGGTTTAATTAATATCCTAATTAAAATGAGTTAAACGTGGAATTGGATTAAACACTACTGTCAACAATGTCAATACAAACAAGCATTGGTTAGTGAATTGGTGGTTATTTAATTACACCAACTACAACACTGGATTAGATAAATAAGTTGATTTATTGGGGATTTCGATAATAAGGATGGTTTTCACGTAATTCTCTATGATAATTCGTCTTGTTTTACCTTTGAAACACACGTCTCCTCTCATAGGACACATCCATTCGGTATGATTACATTTGCAGCCATTAAAACAACTGTTTAGGTGAAGCGCGCCAAAGTAACGTTTGTATTTTTTTTTCCACAAAGTTTCGTTTTCAATAGCAGCATTCTTTAGTATCACACGTAATTTTCATTTTATAATGAATCCCCAAATTGGGAATATAATAACAAAAATAATTTACGTGTTGGGAGTGTTTTAAAATAATAACGAATCTTTGCAGTTATAGATGGCAGTAACTCACTTCTGAAATATCAAATATAACACCTAAAATGTAAAACGAACATGGAATTTTGTAGTTTATTAATAATCGAGGCATAGAAAATTACGTAAATTATCAATATTAATTAGACTGGAAGTAGTTTAGTGCTTATTTAAAATGTTTTATCGTTTATTAAAAACAAGTCTAAATGCAGTAGTTACAATACAACATTTGATAAACATAAGTATTTGAACTATTTTGTAGAAGTGGAGCTACGAGGGTAATTATGGCGGTACATACCATGTTTGGCATTCAATATACCTTTTTGGTGTTGTAATTGATAATGAGTTGAATTCACAATTTCTTTTTCGTTTAAAATAAACTGTTTCAAGTACAGTAGTGGAGAAGCGAAAGCTATCAGCTCCGCAACTTTGCTTTTCTATACAGAAAATTAATTTTAGTAAAATACATATAACCTAAAAGATTGCCGATGTACCTCTTCAGCATGAAGTTTGTTCTTGCATAAATAAATATTTAAAAAGTGTATTTTTTCAAATCTCATTTCGCTAAGAATTTATCCAAGCTACATAATATGATGACTGTATAATAATAATAATAATAATAATAACAACTAAAACAAAACATTGTTTGGCAACAGACCTATTCTCATGGTTCGTCTGAGGAGTTGATTCTTAAATAAAGAGGTATTTAAAGAAAAAAAAAAGAAACTGCTACATCACTGTTTTTGCCATTTTTAGCAGGAAAAAAAATTCAGACTTAAGCAAAAGTTTTTAACTATTTAAACATTGCCAAAAATTGAAACCTATAGGTACTTTCTTTTCTTATGCTTCTCTGCAATACAACATAAAATTAAAAGAAATTTCGCTATTGACATAATCTTTAAATTCATAATTACTTAACAAATTATTATTAAAAAATTGCATACTTATCTAAATTCTGATAAAATTGGACAAACTGCAATATATCATTAACATTTTCCTTTCTGTGACCTAAATTATATTATAGTTTGCTTCTGTATTGTAACAATATTTGTTTAAAATTACAGTTTAGGTAAATTGGCATTATAAAAAAATATTTGGATGGATTGATATTGCCTTGGGATCGTAGTTCGCACGATTGTTCTAAAGTAGCACGATGATTGACTGACTTAGATCAGGAGTGCTCAACCAATCGATCGCGATCACGAGGACTTTTTGAGTCGATCTCGAGAAATATTTACGATTTTCAGAATAGACCTACACCTACTTTGATTTCAAAAAATTAATTTTGTGGGAAACTAATTTCTGTTGTTTCTACTAACTAATTCTATGTACAGTATGTTCACGTATGATGTATGTTCTTAGCCATGTAATTCTACAACGCTTCTAATGTTCATATGAACTTACACTTGTACGTATGTTCCACAAAAAGAGAAGTATTTTGTACCAAATTATAATGCGCATGCTTACGGTATAAACTTCGCGCAGGAATAGTCGGACTATTGCAATCGTTAGGTACACCTATTTTGGAAATAAACATTTATGTTCATGTTAAGTGCATATTATGATGAGGGTAGAAGCAATTAAATTACAAATTAAAGATCAACTCGTTACTCGGCGGAGAGGGATTCAGGGTCATTGTGCCATGCACACTTGATGAACTGTCCAAAGTATCTGTACTGGAAATAACTTGACAGAATTAAAAAACATAAGACACAAAATTACAATTATTTTTATATAGGTTGTCATTCTGGAAATAATTCAGCAACAAAACTTATAGGTTTGACTTTGACTTGAATGCCTTTAATTTGGATAGAAAGCTCGCATTTCAAAAAGGGGGTTGAATTTTCAATTGTACTGATCTATCGATATGCAGCAGTCCCGATCAAATTTTTCAGTTGTTAAAAATCAAACTCACTGAATAATAAAAACATTAAGGTTTATTTCAGTATTTACATATACAATATTTATAAACAAATAACAAAATTGATTGTATGTAGTCGGAAAGAACAGAAATGTGAGTGACTCTGGTTTTTCATTGTGCACCAATGAAATACTTAATTGTCAGTATTAGTTTTCAGAATTCTTATTACTAAACATCATTCACTTATTTAAAAATTATGAAAAAATATATAACAGCCATACATTATACACATAAATTATTTGATACAAATTACAATCACAAAAAAAACTAAATATGGATAATTCAGAACGTCTATCTAAAGATGAAACAAAGATAGTATAATTTAAAGTGAATAAAAGAACTTTCAGTAAAAAAAGATGTCAATCAACAAGTTAACGTAATTACCTAATACAATATTCAGCATGTAATTGCATATTCAAACTAAGTTTTTTTTTCAATTTTCTAGAAAGAAATATTAAGCATACCAAACTAATAGTGAAGATAAATAGATGCACTACATATTTCAATTTTGCCCAATTATAATGCCAGGTTCAAATGGTACACTAATCACAGTTTTAACAAATGGAAACAACATCCTTAAAAATAATCTTAATTGTAAAATAACTTAATTCATTTGTGATTGGACATAATTTCGTGAGTTTAGTGTTCGTGAACATTTACAATGTAGTGTTTTTGGTACGGAAATTATTTTTTTAAATTCCTTTATATTGTACTGATTTGAATTAGCAGACTCTAATTTTAATTGTACAGTTCGATTGATCGTGCCTGTTCTAAAATAATAAACAAGGGCACACGAGACAATAAATTTGTACAATTTATGATACATACAAAATTGCATATGTAACTTTGTCGCATGGAATTTGTTATTCTAATTTGGTTTCCTTATTGGCCAAGACTTAACAAAATAAAGTAACATGTATTAGTGTAAATGTAAACACACAACAGAAATCTAATCAGCCGGTCATAAATAAAGTGCAAAAATTACTAAACCTAATTTGGTTTTCAAAGGAAACAAAAATCAAAATAACACTATATGTTTCACATTGTTAGCAATAATTTTTTTATACCTTATTCAGTACCTAGCTACATATTATTATTATTCTGAAAACAGTGCCAGAAGTTACACTTTTTAAACACTTGAATACAGTTGGCTGTTCTCATAAAAATATTTGAAACTGGAATTTTTGCCCTAATAGTTTTGAAAAATACCCTAAATAATAATGCTAGGCATTATATTTCATAAAATAAATTTATTTTTTATTTTTATATTTAAATTAAAAAACATGGTAAACACAAATTTCTACAAAATTTATTACTCGTAACATTTATTTTTAAGCCATCCATTTGACGGCCAACAGCATAAAAACAGCAAACGAACGCCCACAAACAATTTGCAATAGGCATTAGTCAATACTTGATTATCGATACAGATATTTACAAAAGATGTTCACGATAAATGGCAGAAATAATTTGAAATGATATTTGCGCAAATATGTTAGTCGGCCACCATTTGCTTTTCGAATGCTGCATGTTAAAAATCTAATTACTACCCATTTTTATGTACAGTATTTCACAATTTAATAATCAAATATTAACATTATATCTATAATATATACAAACTTATTATACGATGGATAGAACTGCTATATTTAAAAATTCACGTCTATGCCTGAAGATGATAAACTGAGCGTTTGTGTCGATTACTGAACTTTCAAAGCACAACATGAATTGGAAGCCACAAAATGATCTTGATGTCTTTAATTTATATAAATTGTGCAAATTAGAATATACCAATATAATCACTAACAGAATTCTTGAGAGTTTATAATGATCCTTCGAACGCAGCCATTAAATCACTTTGCATATTCATGTCAATTTGGTTTGCCAGCTGAAAATGAAAAGAAAAAACATTAATCTATGAAAATACTAGTAGCACCAACATGTCAAATTCGTATGGAGAACAAATTCATCTCCCCTTCGATACAAAAGAATTTTGTTGGTTAATTTTATTATTTTGCTTCATTATCTTTAAGTGGGAGAAATTTCAGCCAATTCTATCAAATTTATATAGGGCGTCTTATAATAAATGCTGCCTATCTCGAAAAAAAAAACCTGGAAATATTTTGAAAATTTGACAATATACTAGTGTCACTAATGGAATTGAGGTTGTTGTATAATACGTTTAAACCGCCTATGCAAAAGAATCTATTCTTTGTTAAATTCCAGAGCAAAAATCATTGAAGGTTCATGAAATTTGGTACAAGGGTTAAGGGCGATGTATATGAGTGAACTATGTTTAGGTAATTTAAAAAAAACAGAAATATAGAAATAGAAAAATGAGCTTCTCATTTCGGATTTTTAAAAATCGAAACTATCACATCACAGATGTAAACTATTGCATCTGTACAACAACTTTAATCTAAAAAATTGTTGTAACTGTGCCTATGAATATTCCAAAAATGTAAATGTTAAGCCGTATTTCAAAAACTGAAAACCTCTTCTAAAAGGAAACAATCCCCAATTAATTCCATAAGAAAAACTGCCTTAATAACTGAACAACTAAAGTGTCTTACCGCTTCCCGTCTTCTACGCTCTTGTTCACGCAACCGTTGTCGTTCCCTGTCCGTCCTTTCAGAACCCGAACTTTGAGAACCTGGCGATATACTTCCTTCAGCAGGAGATTGTCGTAACTCATCAACCCTACTGGCGGGCAATGACTGTTGCTGCTCAGCTACAGCTTTCCTAAATTTTTCAAAATGTTCAAATGTTAGAAAACAGAAATGTTTGGAGATTTGAATAAAAAGAGTAGATCATACCTAGCTTTCTCTAACGCGTCTTCCTCTTCCTTCTCCTTTCGTTTTTCAATTTCTAATTTCAGCCTTTCTTTCTCAGCCTGTTCCTTTTGTTGTCGTTTCATTTCCAAAATTTCTAATCGTTGTTTTTCTCGGTCAGCCTTCTCTTTCGCTTGTTTTTGGAAAGCTTTAAAACTATCCATGACCTGTAGTTGCCTAGTATTGCTATTGTTGTTAGCGACATTATTGGCGCTCGGAACTGGGTTTTGTGGTGAGTTGCTCGTTTGCGCCAAGCTTGACCATGAACTCGCGTTTTTTATGTTTTGATCAGACTTTGGTTTAAAATTAAAATTTGGTGGATGCTTTTGATCAGGTGGCGTGGTTTTCTTTTCAGTCATGTTCATGTGTGGAACTGGTTCGGTCAGTTCCTCTATTGGCTTTGGTTGTATTAAAGGCTGTTCTTTTTTTACACTGACAGTGTTTAACTGAGGTAAAGGATCAAACATGGACGGGATCGACATATTCATTGGAATACCTCCTGCGGCAGACAATCCATTGTTATTGGTGGTCAGTTCGTATTCGTGTTTGAGAGCGAATCCATTGTTAGTTGAATGTATCATATTGGTTGTATTCAGGTTTGACGGTAGTAAAGTCAAATCATGTTCCAACGTGTTGTGTAATCCGTGCATCATTGAATTTACAGGGATGATATTGTTAGACATGGTAATGAGAGGTTTGTGATCCAATAAGGTTTGCTGTAAGATAGGTCGAGGATTTAAATTAGGACTAGGATTGAGATTAGGAATAGGATTTGCATTAGGAATAATATTAGTGATAGAACTATTAACAACAGGGGGAATTTGACTAATACCCGTATTTAAACTATTTAAAGGTTCACTTTTAACTTCATGTTCTAAGTTTGCCAGCGATTGTTCTAGAGGATCAGTATAAGTACTAGGTAAAGGTGATAATACAAGAGACTTCTTATCTATAGTGGGTTCAGGAAGGGATTCTAATTTAATCTCTTGCGCTATCGTTGTAGGAACAACAGGTTGTAATGGAACCGACGATGACATTTTTTCCGGTTCAGTATTTGGTGGTTTTCGATTTACAGGTGGCATTACGGTTGACTTATTAATTATATGATTAGATACAGTGACTGGAGGAACTTGATTGTACAATGGTTTGTTGATGTTTTCAATGCTAACTGGAACCGTTGCTGGTGGCTGATGCGGTTTCGGCAAAGCCTTGAGATAAAATACATATATTAAAAATACAATCACAAAATAGGTCAAAATTAATTAGGTTACCACAAAATAATTCTTAATAATAATAATAGTAGATTTATTTCTCATCAAACAGCACACAGCAAAGGCCTAATTACAGATGAGAAAATATAAATATAAATAAATTTATATATATCACAGAAAACAGATAAAGATATCGCGCATGTTACAATTGAAAATATCAACACGTCGATTGGCTGATTCAAGAATCTTGTCATTTAGCAAACTTAGCTTTCAGTTTTATTTGCTATAGGTGTTTGTTATTAATAAATCTGTGGTTAATGTTTTTCGCATAGACTAGTTAATGTGCATAAAAGAAGTCCATTACAGTTTTTTTGCTAGTTTCTTATTTTGAGAAATTTTAAATTGAAAAGTTAAACTATGTACTTTCTGTTCTTAAATTCCCACTTTTCTTGAAAAGTAAGCACCACAGCGAAAAATGTGTCTTAATGAGATGTACAACAAAGACCCATACACTTTTATAGTGATTAAAAGGTAGGTAGCTTTTTATCGGGGGTAAATACACAAGAGCTTAATTTTTAATTGGATAATTTGATTTTTTCAGGAAAGTTTTGTTGCAACGGAAAAAATTAGCGATCAAAAGTGTGATTTTATCATGTGCTTTTGATCAAGAGTTTTTTTCCAGGAAGCAACAAAATTTGAGTGAATTAAAAATGAAATTATCCTGATTTAAAACCAAGATCAAGTGTATTTTAGGGAGATTAATAAAAGACAGTGAATTTTACAACCACTATATATTTTACGCAGTCCTACGCGCATTTTTTTCGCTGATAAAAAGCTACCTCGCTTTTAATCAGATAAAAAATTATCTGGTTAGAACCAAGCTGATTGGTCGTATATTAATGCAGTGTATTAATCAACAGTAATATCCCAAGTGCATAAAAATAGCAGATTAAATTTTGGCGTTTGCGTCAAATGTTTTGCTTAGAAGTATGTCGAGTCAATTTGCCACGTAACAAAATCCCGAGCGTGTAGCACCAGGGATTTTGGGTGGAAAATTGACGAGAAGTACTTAATTAGTGGTTATGGGAGCGTGTAGTTATTATTAAGTGTAACCAATCAGTAAATGTGCGTGACAGTACAATTTACAAACCCCAAAATTACATTCAAATAATACCTTTCAAAATCAGTTAAAAATTTAAAAAGATATATATGTCGTATTTCAGTTTAAAGTTCTTTTGCCATCAAAAAAAGTTAGATAGCTGGTGAATAATTTTGAAAAAAAGTATGGTTGTCAAAAAAGTGTTATTATGCCAATTCAATTTTATTTCCTAATGCAACATTTCGCCGAGTAGCTTTTGACAAACACTTTCATTTTTGAATTCATCTTCTGCTTAAAAATTATAAAGTTTTGATCGGGGGAGTGGTTCTACATACCTACTATGCCAAGTTTAGTCAAAATGATAGTTTTATTTTAATTGCAATGCTACTGAAGCGCAAAAATTAAACATATAACCTGTAAAATAACAAAACATACTCACCGCTGTATTGATGGTAGTTGGATTTGGTGACTTTTTACTCTTTTTCTTCGTCGGACGATTAGAAGCACCTATAAAAATTTAGACTGAGTATCTTTTAATAAGGAAGTTAAGGCCCGAGTGCATTCCTGTCTAACCAGTGTTAACAAAACAATAACAACCATTTTATAATAATTCCATATCAATTTTATTTTTGACAAGAGTATTTGCTCGACATCTTTTCAATTAAGACGTATATAATTTAAATCATGTACAAAATCAAGTTGAACACTATGTAAAAAATTAACAGGGCTACACATTACAGAGGCAAGACGTAAAGTGCTACAATGATTTTGAGAAGCAAACATTAAAATAATTTAATTATTTACAAAGTTTTTAATCAAATCTAAGTGTGATTTTTTTCTATATACAGGCAAACAATTATGTATATATATTTAACTTCCTACAGCAAACTGGATCTACAGCTATTCTTGACTGTAATAGAGAAATGTCTAGTTTTCATTTAGAATACCCTTTTGAACTTATACGAATGCCCATGTTGGCAAGAAAAAAAGATCGTTTAAATAAAAGTGAAAATATATTTATATCAAAGTATGTGAATACATACAAACAAAAAGTTCACTAAAAAAAATGAAAATTAAGAGTGCAGTTAAAAGTTTACTAAAACAAGAGTATGTTCAACCATACTTTTGGTGAATAAAATGTCACAACATAACATTACATAAAAAACATATTCTAGTTGACAAACAAAAAATGAAATATTCTGATATTTGTGAAATACATAGCTTTGAAAATGAAAATTTTACAAGTGATATATAATTTCCGTCTGAAACAAAATAAAAGAAAAGAAGCACAAGACCTGTCAGACTTGCCTCTAGATAAATTAACGCTAATTAAAAATACACTGCCTGAGTGCAAACAATGTGAATGGAGGCCTGCACAGCAGTTTCACACCTTTTCTTACTTTCATAAACCATACAGCATGTGGTCCTTTAATTTAATTTCTAATTTACCATTTGTTTGTAATTTATTTGAGTACCATGTTTTTAGAATTTGAAAAGAAAATCAAATTAAAAGCTGCTAATCCAGCAAAATGAAAAACAAAAGATCTAATAAGTTTTCATAATCAAATGGTATCAACACACTGTGGTAGAAAAGTTAAACTAACTTATGATTATGTCAACTTACTAAACGCAAATTACCCAAAAAGCAAGTTTGGTATTCTTCAGTCTTCCACCTAAAATATAATTAGGAACTAATCACTTACAAAAACAGCTAATTTCACGCATGACTCATTTCAAGCATTTTCAAATCATAAATTTAACTGTTTTTGTAATTGTGTTTGCATTTTTACCTGGAGTGGTATAAGCAGCTTTGCAATAGTTTTACAGCAACATTTTCTAGTCCCACGTTAAAGCAACACTAGTGATATAGTAGCCGCCACACACATTGTCTGCATTTAAAGTAACCATACATTGGTGTGCCAAATAAACAATTACAAATGGTTGTTATTGTAGTTAGAGACCGCTTACTGTATAGTCGGTCTTCCACCGGCAGACTCCATATTCATGAATGCACTCAAGGCTAATATTTACCACACTCCACTCTAAAATGTTTGTATCGGTACCTTCTACATAAATTGGATAGGTTCAAGTCAGAAAACAGCATTTAGAGTGGCGTACACACACATATAAATATAAATAATACTCCACATAGAACACAAATATTGTTGTATAGAATGAAATATAAGTGAACATTTAAACTGTATTGTAGAAATACAATTTATTGTTTAGTACTTACGGTTTCATATTAAATACAACATCTATTAATAATAAAATATGATGAGTATTAAATATAGAAATGCAAACCTTTATATGTAATGCAGTGTTGTTGACATAAGTGATGGGAAGATTTTTTAAATTTTCCTCAATCAACGATAAAAAATGCTTTTCATTACAATAAACTTAAAACCTTAAAAATGTCAGGAAATAAAACTTTTTAATGTTAAAAGAGGAAAACAGTTTGTCATACAGTAAAGAGACAAGAAAGAAGCCAATATTTAACTAATTTTTACAATGAGTCCATATCTTCTCTTATTCATTACATGTTTTCCGTTAATGCTATATACAAGTCTGAGAATTTTTGTCACACAGCTAAATTACGTCATACTATTTACAATAAAATTATTTAAAATACGTTATATCGTTTCACTTTGTGTTTTCTTCATGTTCATTAATCAGGGATAGGTAAACTGCTATTGTCCAACTACATACTTTTATTGAATTTATGTTATGAACAATGCCGTCAGTTTCCTTTTGTTGATAGCACTAAAACCGCAAGCTGCTATATATTTTCAATGGGGAAAATGTTCAGAGTTTGGCCCAAAATTGTAAATAGTAAGTAGAGCTTGTACTTGTATTTTATTTATGCGTTATAAGAGAAATCAATTTAAGAAAGTATGGTGTCGGCACAGCACAATGATTAGGAAACTTTCGTATGACTACTATACTTGGAATGACGGGTATCGGAATAGAATTACTAATTAAAAACAATAGGGCATTAAATTCCATAACATAAAGTTCATCAAAAATAAGTGATAATGACAGTTAATAATCGGCAATTTTTGAAGACCGTACACAATTAACCACTTGCACATGAAATTGTAGCACTTCCTCTAGAGTTTAAACCGAACCATTCCTAAAAAAATATTTTGGTTTGGGGAAAGAGGGAGATTCAACCATAACATGCCATATTAAAAGTTGTTCCACAGCCTTGAAAAATTTGAGTCGCCATAATAATAACACAGTGTGTCCCCAGATTGAGTTCACTATACGTGTAATCGATCAAAAATTTTGGAATCTCGTTTCGATGTTTTAGTGTCACAGTCTGCTTGGTTTGAAACCACATTATGACATCTTAAAATTCAAAAACAGAATACTTGTTGTTTCTGTAGTTGCTATGCAAAACTACGGATCAAATATTGATTTAATCAAAGAGATCCGATATTTATGAAATATTGCATATGGACATAATTTCATATCCTAAACAACTTTTCTTAATAACACTTTGCTGTATTATTGACCGAAATGGCAACATAAAATTATTTTGCTCCCAATGGTGACTGCCATCTTGGATTTAAAAAGGTAAAAATGTGCCTGAAATTCTTTTCAGACTAAGCAGGCCTAGGTCATAAAAACGAGATACAAAAACGTTTGATTAATTACACGTATAGTGAACTCAATCCGGAGACACACTGTATAATCACTAAAAACATGTCGGAAATACCAGCATGTAAATTAGATTTTGAAAACTTACAAAAAAACTTCAGTCATCAGTATAAAATTAATTTTTCTCTAAAGGCAACAAATTATTTGTCAAAAGAAGAGTGTGTTCATGGAAGCATGTAGAGAAATTTTTGGAAAATTCCAAAAAAACTGATCGTATAATTTTTTTTAGTCGTGTCAAGACAATTTTGTTCTTACATTTATAAAAGAGAAGGTGCACTAAACAGCAAAATTAGTACAACGTTGAGTTTCAATATCTGGTCCACAGTTAAGAATTGCAGTACTAGAGTGGGCATTTTTCAATACCAATCTAATCAGAAAATAAATACATCCAAACATTGAATTAAAGACAATGACACTTATGTCGACAGCATATTATGCTGAATTTATGCAAGCTATTTAATTAAACTGATAACTTGATAAATGTATTCTGCAAATAAGTACCTTCACAACAATTGAATCAACAATGGTATCCACATAATTATTGACAAGTGGAAAAACCGGGCCAAATACTATCAGCTTTATCGTTAGGGGGGAGGTGGGGGTATTCTTTCAATCATTTCAGCTTCAGATTGATTCATTGATTCTTTTAGTGGAGTTCCAAAATTATAAATAAGTTTTTGGTGTATTTTTAGAACGATTTAACAATATAGTCCGAAGTATCGAAAATGTAAGCACACTACTGTATACTGGAAACAATTTCTGGGTTATAAATAACATGCAATTCATGTACAGCTCACAGTAACATTTCTCAAAAATATCTCTTCATAAAGTTCAAGGTTATCTGGAAACAGATTTTGTAAATTATGCATAAGTGCAACTTAAAAACATCAACCAAATTAAACATGTTAGATTTTGATGCTACCTTACCAGATTTACAGAATTTAACGTCTATGTATCCAAATACCATACCATTCTTTGTATGGTTTAGGAAAGTAGGTGAAATACAATATTTTCTGTACGTCACTCAAGTAAGCATCTAATAAACAGATGCTGCATGTGTCCCTAATGCAACAAAAAAAATGTCACCTGATATTCACACTTGCATTAGTAAATTCAGTAAATCTGTAACAAATAACGTCTTAATCTTGATATATAAAATGCTATCATTCAAAACTGAATGGCGTTACCAAATGCCTTACTTTTCCTAACCAGCTGTGAATGTTGCTATATTTTTGAAATGTACACAAAATGTACATAAACCCATTATGAAATGCATGATTAATTTGTGCAAACTACTATTGTTAAAGGAAATGAGTAATTTCATAACAAGTTGTGGAAATAAGTAACATAGACAAGTGCTCAAAATGGCATGGTGTGACACAACTTTATATTCTCTACTGGCAACAGATCTATAGTTTATGCACAATTTGATGCTGAATAATTATTGTTACTGTCTCACAGGATATTACATATTTTGGAACACTATGTAAAACTAAATATTAATTTGAAAACCCCATGTTGAGGAATGCTACATTTCGTGCAAGATCGTCTGGTATTATAGAGTTGTATTTAACTAATAGCACGTTTATATTTTTGGTGTGAAAATTTTGTGTCCAGATTATTTCATTCTATATAAATTACGAACTTTTTTTTATAAATCTATTAACTGTCTCGTATAAATTATTAAAGTTTCAAATAAAGCTAGCTATAAAACTTGATAAAATCTATATCTACAAAGAGTACGAAAATAAATTAAAACACATTTAACTAAATATAAACAAATTTTAATAGTGTAAAACAGTTCTTAAAATAATCTCAGGGGTAGGGATAATAATGTCCATGGCACTTTGCATTCAAGAACTGTTAATAAACCGTGCCACACTCGACGCAATAAATTCTCTAAATTAACGTACAAAATATGTATTCAAACGCATCGACCTAATTTATCAAGGAATTAATGAACAGAATGTTATCTATTATTATATGTACTATCACTGTAGGTGAATGATGAGAGTGAGAGCTAACCTGCTTCGCTGTCACTAGAATCACTAGAACTGGTAGACAAACTCGAACTGCTACTGTCAGAATCTGAACTACTCGAACTAGACGATAATCTTCCACCGGACGGCCCACCAGCACCCGCTGGATCGCCTTTGTTTGCTTCATCTGAAATTAAGTTCGAAACTGTATTTCACATCTTCGATATCTGTTACCAACCTTTCTTGGCAGTCTTCTTTGTGTTTCCGATTTTATCATTTACATCTAACAATCTCTTCTCCAATTCTTGCTTTTTTTCTGCCATCTGTTCATCTTTTGATTTACCTGGCACTTTCTTATCTAGAGGGACAAACATATAATTTGTAACCAGTAACTAAACAAATGCTCAATACTTTTCAATTAAAACCATTTCTTCGTCATCTAATTCAAAAATCATTATACATGTTTTCAAATATCTTTTATGATAAATTGCGAAATTGAAAAATATTGTTCTCATAGAAGATGTAGTGATCACCAATCAACGACGTACTAATGAAACCATCACCAGAATACGAATTAACATAATAGAAATACACGCATTTAAGTGGTAGATCATGCACTTTTCACCGAGCCACTAACATTTAGCAGTTTTTTCCATACGCAATATAACTTAAAAAATAATTAGCTGTGCAAGCAAAAAATTAAGATAAAATTCTTCTCAGATTTATTAAAAAACTTTAAAAACGAAGTTTTACATATTATCTTCTCTAAGTATGTTCAAGCCTGCGCCCTTCACACCTAAGAGTGACCATACAAGAGTATACAAGAATATTACGGATGACCATAACAATTAACTTATGACCGAACTGTTTACTCTTAAGCTCCAATTTGTTATTCTCATAACTTTTTTGCATCCTCATTTAGAGGTGGGCCATCTTGCAATAAGAGTTTTGAAATTGAATCCACAAAATCGGGGCGAACAGACTTAAGTAGCTAAAATCTTAGTTTCCTCTTTCTGTTTTATGGTTGTAAAAAAAGGTGCTAAACGGTCTCTGCTTATCCACCTGTGCATGTGCACAAAATATGGTTCAATAAATTTTAATGTTTGGATATTGGTTTATAGGTTGCTTGAAGTAAAAGGAATATCGTCATGTCTTGCATTTGCATGTAAACTTTGTTGGCAGTCAAATTTTAAGCAGGATGGTTCCAGATAGAATGATACGTTTTCTTTTGATATTCATCGAGATAAATTAAACTAGTTTCAATCCTGTAAATCAATTGTATTTCGGTGTCCAGTACTTCAGTAGGAAAATTTCTACTGGTTTGCAAATTCAACATTTTCTCACTCGATTCGTAATTCAAATTTATTTATTTTTAAGTGGGCGGGATTTCAGCCAATCTACCAACCCAATCCACTATACATGTACAAATATCCATGCCCAGATTTAAACCAAGGACCTTTGCTGCCGTGGTCAAGCTGCAACTCCACTGCGCCACACAGGCTGGCAATTTAATTAAAGCTACTAGATTACTCTGATGGATGGTCCAACCAGGACAACTTTTATCCGATATCTTTGCACTACTAGGATAAAGTTATTGCAGTAGAAGAAAAACCTAACAATTATTAGTACCTGAAAGAGGACAGATAGATTTTTCTTATTATTTGAAATAATGCCTTTGTTAGAAGTTATACAAGAAATACATTTTTCTCCAACCACCTGAATAAGACGCTATTTTGTGACAGTGTTCGGTACCTAAAATTGACGTTTTGCGAATTAATCGCTTTCACCATGGCAACTGTACAAAAAGTGGATACTTTTGGTCCTAGTACCAAAAAGAAATTGACCTTGAAAGTTGGCCAATTAAAAAATTACTATCACGGAGATATGTCACATTGACATCGTTTTACATTGCAGGTTGTAAGATATTTCTATACATACAAATCAAATATTTTTTGCATATTCAATGCAAATAATGATGTTACCTATATGTATGTACATGTATTGAAAATGATTTACGCTCGCTATTTTTATTTAAACCATGTGTAACGTAATTTACATATTCCGTGAACGTAATTTTAATACGTATACAACCCGCCGTCGCGCGTAACGCCATCTACTTCAGACCCATTGCACTATTATCTGTCATTTTGAAATCAAAATTTGAAAAAGTTAATTGCAATTAATTTTAATTAAAAAACTGTATGGTAAGTTTTTTATTTCAATGCAAAATATAACAATATTTATTGTGTATACAATAAAATAACTGAAACTGATAGCGACATGGATTGCACTCCGCCAGAGATTATAGAAACGGCAGAACATGCTACCTCAAGATTTGCTCCCTACAAAGTCGCGAGAGGTGAGAAGTAAGAAGTAAGAACGAATAGGTTATAAGTTAACCTAAAAACTAGAGTGGCATGACACGTGAGGACAAGAAAGCAGAAGTTCTTATACTAGTAGTGAAACTGTGACTGAATCTAAATTCGAATATAATTTGAAGTAAAGGGGGTTGGAGAAAAAATTTTATGTTTTATTCGTACAAAAAATGCGTTTTCGGGACTCGGAAGGTTGCTGGACTCCGCTAACGCGTCGTCCAGCAACTATCTTCCTCGTCCTTAAACTTCTCAGTAATGCGTTTGGATGATTTTCTCACAAATGTGGAGAACCGATAGTGTAAAATATACAAGCGCAGAAACAAGTAATCACTATGAACTTTCTTGATTGATGTGAGAGGGTATAAACTACCACATATAAAAAACTGACGTCAATGCCTTGAAAGAGAGACACAGAAAGTATTCAAATAAAAATAAAGCAACAAAAATTATTGACTTTTATCATCACTTCGAACCTTCCTTCAAAGATAGTTTAAAAAAAAAATTAGGTTATGCATGTACCTTATAATTTCGTGGCGTCAGGGTGATCTGGCAATAGCCCATCCGTGTGCAGCCACGATTATGAAAAAACCACTTAACTTGTTTGTGTATATTATGGAGGATGTGTATTTTGACGGAGATAGAGACTGGAATGACCCATATAAGATCAAATGCTTGAATCAAGTCTAAGGTCACACATGTGTCACTGCAAGTCTATTAGCAAGACTCTATCCAGATAACATGGATATTCTTGTAACATGCTAGAAGGTATGTGAATATTCCAAATATCCAAAGAATGTTCTATGAATATATACGTTCGTCTGGTAGATTCCAAGAATATTCAGCAATGAATATACTGGGAACAGGTATTAAGGTGGCGTTTACATTGAAAAATTGGAAATTTGTTTCCACAATACCTGCCTTCTGGGTACAAATTTTTGGTTGAAATAGCATTCATTCATAGCAGATAATGTTCCGACATTTGCATGAAACAAAACTTATTTAGCTAATTCCTGCACTTTCGCCGTTATTTAGGAAATAAAGCCCGTTTGTAACGATGACTTATTTAGTCAAATTTTTAGTCCTTTTTTTCTTCAATAAAGATAATGCTATCCTAAAAATGTTATAAATGATGAAACTGTATGTAACATTCCATAATATTGTCAATTTTTTAGTACCAGTAAAATGTAAACATTTGTACATACCCTATGTTATATTAAATCTGGAGACTAAATATTTATCTTCTGTAAACTAAGGTCTCTATCTACTGTCAACGTATTATAGTGAGCTTTAAAAATGAATATAAATTTAATTTTACAAATTCCCTATAATCTGTCAAAAGTTACTAAAAATAGGACAGGTTCTAAACATTAAAAAAATAGGACAACTTTCAGTTGCTAAAATAACTACCAAAAAATTGATCAAAGTTGATGTATGAAATATTCAATTTTTTTGTTTCTAAAAAAATTATTTAAAAATTGACTAAATAAGTGATCGTTACAAACGGGCTTAAATTGTTAAAAACTCCCATTCCCAACTCCCTTTCATTTTTATCACACTGATAATTATTTGTTATCAAATTTAACCTCATTCACAAGCTTAAACCCTTAGCAACCATCGGTCGTTAAGGGAAGTTTATTTTTTTAGCTCGAAACAGTTATTGAGGAAATCGCAAGGCAACTTTTGCACTTTTTGTAAACGCCATATTCGTTTTGTCACAATTACATCTCAATTTCAAACCTTAATTACAATAAAAAAATGTCTCTATTAGATAACTAGTTCATTTCACTTATTTCGAATTAAATATTATTTTTATGATATGCTTGAAAAATATCAAAGGCTAAGGTTTATTTCTTTTTTCTGTGTATAGAATTTACACGATAGAAAAAGACAAGGAGTAATAATATAAATGATTTAACCTTGTAGATTTATGTACATTGTAATGTAAAAAATGGCTAGATTTCACAGATGTTGCATTTAAAATGTTTTGTAACATTAGTATAATAAATATTTCCTTGGAGATTTCTCTTTTATATGAAACAATTAATAAGAAATAGATTGACATGTTTCTCTTATAATGTAAAAAGTTATTTATATGCAGATCTCAATTAGTAAAAATGAAAACTTCAGGAAATTTTATTGGCACTGTAAAAATTTCCACTTATTGTGATTATGTTCAATCTGGGATATAGGGACAGTGTTGCGGTGGTCTTATTTTCTATTGGTAGTTGAGAAATCCGCCATATTTTGGCTAAATACCCCGGATTGGTAGAAATTAACCTGGAAACCAAGGTGATAAATTTATCTTGCTTGACACAACTGTGCCAGCATTATTGTAACCATAGCAACATCTACTAATTGGTTAAACCAATCAGCTTAATGATAAATTAGAAAAAACATCCCTGACATGGAGCATTAGGGCACACTTTATACAGTCCCTAGGTACAACTGTTTAAAAAAATGTGCCAAATTCTTGACAGAACAGCTTCCTAGCGCAAGATATTTAAAAAAGTTTTTGACAATCTTATTCTTTATCGTTGAGTGAGAAATGGTAAAATGGCGCAACTTGAGCAATTTACATGGGGCTTATGCAGGCAATGATGTGCTACTTTAAAAGGCATGGAGATGTTTCAGTACCTTGGTGTAAAGAAAAAGTAGCCGATTCCCCAGTTATAGTAAAAAAACTGAAAAATGTCATTTTCGAAAATGCGCCTGGCGTTCATTTATTTTCAAAGATATGAAAAAATAATTTTAATAAACCGTCAGTGATTTTTTCTCAGCTTTCTGGTAATGCTAAAATAAAATTTGTATCACTTGTGAGTTTCGAAATCACATCAACTTTCTTATTTCTTATGTACACCACATTGGATTTTTGTCATTCGATAGAGCATTTTTGAAAATGACATTTTTCAGTTTTTTGGCCATAATTTCGTTATTTGTGCAATTAATTAGAAAAAACTTTGAAAGAGAAACTTAATCATAAAATTCTGCAATACCTTACCCATTTAAGTGACTTTGTATCTCTTACTGTTTACGAGATCCCCATATTAAACCTTGGGAAAAAACTCACCCTGTATATCAGGTGTGAGCATCCCGCGGCCCGTCGATAAGTTTTGTCCAACCCGCTAACATAATTCATAGTTAAAACTTCATACGGCCCGTCAAATTACATTTAAATTTCTAATTAATTAATTATTATGATTATGTTACACGTACAGCATCTAGTGAACGCAATCAGAAGCTTCCAAGACGTTTGAAAGCCTCGCTGAAGATGCAATTCTCGTTTCAGAGATATTGCCAGGTATTTTCCAGAATTTTCGTCGTGATATATACCGGGTGGGGCAATAAATACAACGACACGTATTTTGGGATTAAGCAACATTTTTAAGCCATATATTGCAACAAATCTTAAGGGCATAAATGATAATTTGGATACAAGTTGAATATGGGGATTTATTATCCGCGTCTAGTAAATTTTGTATGCAAAATCGTGTCAATTTTCAGGAGTACTTATTGTTTTTTTTTAAAATGATTTTTACAAAAGCAAAAAATAGAAAGGTTGCCCATGCCTGCTGTATACAGGGTGATTCCTATAGTACCTGCCACCGTTTGGGAGCGTATAGGGGGTGCCTAGGGGAGTATTTTGATATAGGACACTTGGGGTCGGAAATCTAAAATAAGGGCGCCAGAACCAAATTTATCTTCTGGAATTTCACGCCTGTATGTAGGCAACCCACCCGACCGACGTTTCGCGCGGAGCGATGCAGAGCGAGTTAGCGCGAGGAAGCGACATGGGAGGGAAGGAGGGAAAACGACAGTCAAAAGCAATAACGTTTACAAGTTTTCAACGTGGCCACCGTTGTTCTCAATGCACTTCCTACATCTAGCCAACTATTATTATACTATTGCCATAGTGTTTATTCACTTGATACGCGTCGTTGCAGACGGGATTTCGTGGGTTTAAACAAAATTTTGATCAAGTGTCAGCCACACATCGCCGCCTGAGATCGCTCCGTGTGCACCGCCGGCCGGTTGGGTTGCCTACCTACAGGCGCGAAATTCCAGAAGGTAAATTTGGCTCTGGCCCCCTTATTTTAGATTTCCGACCCCAAGTGTCCTATATCAAAATACTCCCCTACGCACCACCTACACGCTCCCAAACGGTGGCAGGTACTATAGGAATCACCCTGTATATGTTAAATTTTGCGCCACAAACTGTTTCATCATTCATTCCATCAAAGCTTCGTTTTGTTCAACAGCTTGGGAAATTGTGCTAAAAAAATTAAAACATCCAAATAATACCTTTTTTAATCCTTGGTTTAGAAAAACTTTATGATTTTGGTATATGCCCCAAATTTTTAATTTTTTTTTTACGTACTTACCTCTGTCGCCCTATATACATAGTTCTAAATAGATTGCATAGCAACAGTCGCAAAATATATGTTTTTACTTTAGTCTACCACAAGAAAATGACAAAATATAAAACTAGAGGAAAATGACGAAAACCAAATTAGTATTTGAAAATAGGAAAAAAATGCTGACTGTGATTTTTTATGTTAAGATTATCATTTGATATATATGCTAGTTATTCTCATCTCAAAAACAGTATCTGCTCTGATTTGACAGTAGTATTTTATTTAAAACAGAAATGGTCAAATTTTAAACGCGATCAGTTTATCTTATACAAGAACCCAAGTAGCACACACTCGTGTTTATTACATATGAAATTGGTTAAAGGTGTTTTTTCACGTTTTTACGCAGACGAACAAAAAGCGTTCAATGCGCTACAAGGATTGTCAGTTTCATAATGGATTTATTTGTGCATGTGTAAGTTTCATGACTAATCTATAGTTTAATAACGTCCAACAATTAAATTTAGTAAGGAGTATTAATGTGTCTAATTTTACGTCAAGTTACTTCAGTTTTCTGTCTAAATGTGGTCCTACTGAAAACGTCAGAAACTTTTTATCCAATCTATTACCAACCAATTTGGGGCATGGTCCATGGAGAGAAATAAGCATTCAAAAATACTTGTTTTGTTATACGGTAAGTCACAGCTTTATGTGTATACTGCATACCAGCTGATGACTTAGTTAGACAACCCATCGTACTGATTTCAATGCAAAATTCGTAACAGCTAATTTTTAGTGCAATCACTGTAATAGTTTTAATTTACAGAAAATTGTTGTCCACCAATCAAAGGTATTAGTTTCCAATTTTATTCCAGTTCAAGAGGAAAATTGGAAAACTATTATTGCTCAAAATAATTTGGGGAACCAATAATTGCTCATCAAGTTTTTGTAATGGAATCCTTTTGAGGGATTGTGTAAGTTGCCAGCTGGTATACACACATCTCATTAAAACTTTTTTGGGTATAATTCAATTTTTTAGCATACCTGGAGCTGTAGCTCCTTCGTACAGTCATGGGGAGAAATCAATCCTCCAAAATAATTTTTTATCATGAATATCTTTGATTGTCTACATATATTTAATTGTTTGAAGCTGTTCAAATGTAGTTTAGTTATCTGTATGTCTAACTAAAAACCACATTAATTTGAAATATACACATACACTAATAATGCGAATATTTACTTCAGTACAGGAAGTGTTCTAGGAAGAACTTAGTACTCAGGGTAATTAAAATGGAGGTTACACTTTTAAATTGTAAAGTGTAATACAGAATATTGTTTAGAACCGTTTTGGTCTTTTGGTATTTTCAAGTAAAAAGAGCGGCGAATACCGTATCGTCGCTCACGCTTTTTTAACGATATTAACATGTTTGGCAAAAGGTTTAATGGCGCTAAAAATACGTTTTGTGCTGCTTGGGAGGTATGTTTCAGAAACTGAAAACTGTATTACAAATGTTTTGGAAGCTACTGCAATATGATAATTGATAATCTTATCCGCAGATGCTATCGTTAATGGTTTGATATTACTAGCAACTAACGGGCGATCAAAAATTAGTTGCTGTCGAGTCGCCTTTGGAAGTTCAAGTTAAATACGATTTTCCATGTAAACAAAAATTTCAAAGGCGACTCGACAGCAACTCATTTTTGATCGCATAGTATAAGCTGCTAATATATTTCAAAATCACAAGGCATATAACCCAATTTTCATAATACAACGTGAACTGACAATCAGTCGCTATTGCAAATAATCCATCCAAACACCCATTATGCCCATGTTTGGGCTGCTTGTGATACCAATACTCCAAAATGTATTCTGCAATAAAGTGTGGTTTTCATACATCAAAATAAATTCATCGAATGGATGTAATGCAATCCAAATTGATCCCACAAATAAGCCGACACTCTTGTATTCTTCCTATATATCAAGTTCAATGAGTTCAGTCTTCTGTTGATGCTGAATAATGAAATATAGTTTTTGCATACAGAAAAAACTGCTAAAAATTTAACATGCAAGTGCATGGTATCTGTAAATAATAAAAGTAAAATATGAAAGCCTATGACGATGGATTGGCGTCACACAAAACAATTCATTTTATTCAAAAGAGAATGTCGAGATCTTTTCAAGAAATTTTGAAAATGTCTGCGGGAATTATGAGTTTTAGATCGAGTAAATTACTTTAACTGTGACGCTAATGTGCCATCGTAAAACCATTACCCAATACACCACAAAAGCAATAACAGTTATCGAAAAAACCCACCAGACACCAGCAATGTCTACCATGCTTAAAAAAGTGTATAGTTCCAATTACATACGTCTACAGCACTCCTGGCCAAAACATGTTTAGTCCAGGGGTGCTAAAGACCGGTGGTCTGGTGCAATGTTGCTATAGACGTTAAGTAACGGAACTTACAATCAAGCTTACGTGGCTTTTTCCGAAGGCATGAAGCGACATAGCTTTCTAACTCTCGTAACGTGGAAGGTTTAAGAGTTTCGAAATCTATTTCTATTTCGTCTGGATTAGAATCTCTTAACGAAGGCTCTCTCGATTGTATTATATGTACAACTCGGCCAAGTTTATCTCCTGTAATATCAATTTTGTATTTATCGCATGCAAAGCGTGAAAAGTACCTGGCAGTTTATTGATATCCAGAGATAACTGCCGTTTTTCATCGTACGACATCGGCTTGGCATTGTCTTCGTCTTCAGAATCAAACGCTAATGGCGGTGCCTGAGATGTGGATTTTTTTCTACCCGTTCCCGTTTTACTATTTGTTTTCTGTCTTTTTTGGGTAGCATTTGGTCCTTGAGATACTTTGGGCCCTCGAACCCCTTAAAGTTAAGAATTAGTATCTGGAAACATTGGCAATGTTGCAGCCATTAAAGTAACAAAAATGGAAAGGACAACATCAACAAACCACAAAATTTTAATATCATATACAGTGTGGTACTCGGTGTGGTACATTCAGTATACAATTAGAATTTTTTTTAATTATTTCCTCAATTTAAATGTAAATAGTGTCAAAAGTTAATTTTAATTAAACCCTCCAGTAGTCGCATCGCGGTCTGCGAGACCGGACAATTGAAAATTTGGGGATTATTCTCTGTGGGGGTGACGCAGGTCACCCAAATGCTCAATAGCTTTTTATTTTAGTGTCCCAAGTATGTACCTTACAAGTTCGGCTTAAAAAAGTTTACGGAATTAAATGTAGCACCTACATGTGCATAGAACACATTAATGCTATTTTTCAGAAATATCGAGAAAATGCTAATGAAAAGGAGTAAGTTCCGTATTTGAACCAGAACCACTTACGTGCAATACAATAAGAGTATATGTACCTTCTTACTCATAGTTTTGTGTTTATAACTTTTTTTTAGTTTTTTCGTTACGTGTAAGAGATTATGTTTATGTATGTATGCAATGGGTTAACTAATTTACAATAAAAACGAGAAAAAACCCATTAATTTTTTGCAATAAGTGAATTCGGTCTCACAGACGGGGGCGACTAAACGTGTAATAATACGCTCATTTAGCATTTTCTTTAAATTATATTTTTTTAAAGATTACATAATTTTAGTACGATTTCCAAACAAGAAAAATGTTCTGACACCATTTATGTTATATCCTCTAAAACATTACCGGCTGCGCGATAGCCTAGATAGCGTGCATGACGTCAGAGGCTCCGAGATGGAGTCGAGCGCAAACGGTAATGTTATATCATTTTCATATACAGGGTGTCAATTTTAAAACTTGCAGTCGGCCATATTTTCCAAACTACAGAACATATTGAAAATCGCGCAAAACCGTTTCGGGGGTTTCGAGGGGGAACCAGAATGACGTTATGAGTGATAGCCCCCCACCCCTCCTTAACCACCCAGCCACCCCTCATCAAAAATCCTAACTGGCAACCCCATACTTGCGACACATCGTTGGAAAGCTACTGAAAAATGCTTTCCAGTGGTACTAATAAAGTCAATATTCATTAAGACGTTAGAGTTAACGGGGGTGGGAGGTTGTCACTCATAACGTCATTCTGGTTCCCCCTCGATACCTCCGAAACAGTTTTGCGCGATTTTCAATATTTTCTGTAGTTTGGAAAATATGACCGACTACAAGTTTTAAAATTTGACACCCCGTAGAATAGTGCACCCTGCGGAGTGCTTCTTGAATATTTTTGATTATCAATTATGAATATGGAAGAATTTAATAATAACAATGGTGATGCTGAAGTCAAAAAAAAGAATCGAGCGTTTTTTAAATATTGTATTGTGCCAAAATGATTAAGTACATCGATAAAACATCCAGAGAAACTTGTAATTGAAAGAGGAGGAGGGTGTTTTAACAAGGGAAGTAACTAAATAAATCTGTAACCTACGCGTACAGATATAATGCCGGGTCCACACGCTTAGCAAACCTCGACAAACCGTCACAAAGTCAAATGTGTGGATAGAGTGTTTGACTTCAAACTTATATATTTCAAAAACTGCGTATCGGAATGGCTGCAAATTTTGTGAGGTCATTTTATATTCGAAATATTTCGTAAATAGTTAAAAAAAATCATATCATGGCGTTTGAGGGAATTACCCTATTATTCGCGCGACTACTGTAGGGTTAATGAATTATAGTGATAACCTTTCAATTTTTGTTTACGATTAGTATGTTAAATAAAACAAGTAAGGTACCTTTGCTCTTGGGTGGTTTAGTTGTGGCATTTGGACCAGTCATTGAATGATGCATATTCAGCGACTTGGAAGGTTGAGGGTGATGAGGATCTGCTGGTGGTAGTTTCGCATCTGCACCTGATACAACACTTGCTATGCTATCATCAACAGTGTCTGTAACTACATTATTGGGCTTTACTGGGGCATTATTATGTGCAGCTGGTTTACCGATATTACTATTTGTAACTAATTTCTTTGACTTTTCGGCTTCTTTAGCCTTTTTCTTCGCCTTTTTCCGTTTAATACTTTCTTCTACAAATTTCCGCATCTTCTCCTGCATGGCAATTAACTAAAAACAAACAACATAAGATGCTGCACCAAAAAAAATCATTTCCAAAAATCGTACTTCTTTCTCTAACATTTTAAGTTGCTTATTCCGCCGCTCCTCTTCCGAATCTTCCGTTTCGCTTGACGAATCTGAACTCGAACCGGACGAACTGGAATCGGATTTGGCTGAAGAGCTTCCGCCTATCCTAGAATTAGGTTCATCTGGAATCTTGGCGAATCTGGCGGAGAAACTGCATAATTAGCATGTTTTTAATTTGCTGTTGCTAACTAATATGTGGTCTGTTAGAATTAATACGTTAGAAATTAACTCACTTCATTTCGAACACATCTTGTAATTTTCTAGCCATTGCCACAACGTCGTGATCCGAAGGGTTATATTTGTAACAATTGGTAAATATCAGTCTGACATCTGCTGCAAATTCTTGAGCAGTGCGGTATTCTCTATTGTCCATTTTTTGTTTAACGGTACCCAAATCCATAGGATTTCTAATAATATCATGGTAATCATGTAAGCCTAATAGTTCTGCGTCAACCGGTTTGTAAAATGGCCACGCATAACTCTGAAAGAAGCAATGGCTGAAGTTAGTTTATTGTCATTCACTGGTAAATACAAATTGCAATGAATAACATCCAATATGTTGCTTACCGAATGTTTTTTAGTAAACAGCTCCTTCAAAATTTCATTGCAGGATTTTAAAGCTTCCGAAAGTTTCTCTTTTGACTTGTGAGAAGGGTGTGTTGGCGGAACTGCGTTCATATTTGTCATAAGAGGTGAAATGCTCGCTTGATTATAAGGTACTAATCCATCTAGATCTGGCCTGACTGGTTTTTTTATTTGGCGCCCAGATTCACGCCTCGTTGAGATCTTTGCCGATTTGGACTCCAATGACGCATTATAATCATACGAAGTTGCTGACGGGGTTGTTGTATCAGCCTTTCTCTTTACGCCTTTTTTGACCTAAAATAGAAACGTAAACACTAAATTTAAATTGAGCAAGTCTAGTTTATTCTACTAAAATTACATGCAAGTAAAACCAAATGCACATGAGTAGTTCCATGGTATACCAATGAGTAATTTCCGAAAGAAATGGAGTTTTTTAAATGAACAGAGCAGCCTTTACTGTTTGATTTAGCAAAAGGACCTACATTGTCAGATGTGACCTACTCCTAAGTAGGGGTGAAACAAAACCGATTTTTTTCGAACATGAACAAATCCAAAATTACTTTTATTTACTTTAATTAACACCAGTCGCTTTATTACCATTATTTGCCAACGTCTTTTTTTTAATTAGTTTTTTTTTTGCATTACATTTAAGCAGGGAACTAGATTTTGCTTCCTGTATTTGTTTGTGTATGATATAATTTTGGCCAAGGCCAACTCTCTAGAGAACCTCGGAAACAAATTCATACTAAGTATAAAATTACAGGCCAAGATGAAATATATTACCTTTGCTGGTTGTGCAGGTGGCATAACATTTCCAGGTAATACATTAGGTGTTAAATTAGGTGGTTCTAACGGATTTGATAAAGGTTGTGCCACATGATAGCCTATACTGGGTTGAACTAGTTGCTGTGGTAAGTTACTGTGAGTTACTGGCGGCGGTGGAGCAATTGTTGTGGGTACACCAGGAACGATAGGTGCAACTTGTGGTACTAGAGGAAGTCCAGTGGATCCTGTTAATAAAACGAATGTACATTAAAAGCAAAATCTAATTGCATCATACCGGTAGATGTGGCGACGGGTGTAGTTGATACAGTGGAAGATACTGCAGGGGGGCGTCCACGACCCGCGCTCACCCCTACAACACCTGGTGTACTTGTTCTACCTTTTTTACCTTTGATTCCTTTTGACTGAGCATCAATTACGTGTTCCTCCTTAGGCATGTCGGCTACTTTTGTAAGAAAGACTTTTTCTAACACCTGCGCCATGACCACCACGTCCTCCCCTGGTTTATTATAAACGTAACAATTCGTAAACATCGTATTAAAATCTTGTATGCATTCTTTTCCGGACCAATAATAACAGTTTTCTAATCGTTTCCTGATCGTAGTTAAATCCATGGGATATCTAATTATTCTATGGTAGTCCTAAAAGAAAACTCTCAAAATAATCGTACCTTCCATTTATACTTATACTTACTGGTAAGTTAAGTCTCATTGCATCGACAGGTTGACGAAATGGCCATGAAAATCGATGTTTCCAAACAGCAGAGTAGACAGTTTTAAATAAGAATTGCAACTGGTTAGTATTTCGCCCCGGTCTACTTGGAGGGGGATGGACCGGAGGTTGAACTACTCCATTCACGGGGTCGACCTGTTGCTCTACCCGTGGTGGAGGTTCCTTGTAAAATAACTAAAAATTAATTTGTATGCTACTACCATAAAACAAAGCACACAAGTAGAATTCCGACATAATATTATTTCATGTCTAGGTCTGCACAGTTTTCCATTGAGTGGTGCGAGTTTGTAACTTTCTTATTTTAAAATGGAACACTCTATATTTTATTACTATAACAGAATGTGCTACAAATGTCTTATACCTTTTGTTAAGCATCATCATGTATACAAAAACTTGTTTTTCAAAAATTTAATATTTTCCAAAATGCTGTTCGCATAATTATGTCTACAAAAACATCTGAATAATTTAAAATGATATACTCTAAATCTTTTGTAGGTGATTAGTATACGCTTACACACTGTCTGTGATCCTGTGAAAAGTGGCCATATTCTACAGGGTATTTCAAAAACTGTACGCAAAACCAGAAACAACCATTTTACTTTAAATGGGTAGTACTTTCTTTTTATAAACAGTGAGTTCGTATACATGCACAAACATTACCCTCCGTCTTAATTCAGTTCTTCGCCGTTCCCCTGGGAATTTCGGGAAGTGCACCTTCAAGCCTTAAAAAAAACCTACTTTCTAAATGTCAAGTGTCTATTTTCCGCAATTTCGACATTTCAATGTGAAATTTGGGAATGCTGAATATTTTTGTGCCTCAAACCATATACAAAAAGAAATAAATGATAAAAAATTATAAAACTTACATTAGTCAGAGCCACCATTGGCACAAAATTAGAACCAAATCATCATCTTTGATTATATTTAACAGCAAAAACAAGGGACTCATTGCTACCAAAAAAAAAATAGTAGTTTCCAGGAACAGCTTGTCGTACAGATGGAAAGTCACTTTCCTTAATTGGTTTAAAAATTCTTTTATTCGTATTTGGCTCTCATATACGATGGCCACTTGTTGCATGCAGGTCCCTTTCTAAACATTTACACGCATGTTGGTTAAAAAATTGATAATTCTTCATTTATGTTTATCTATACTGCCCGCCATAAGTACCTGAACGCCCAATTTTCAATTTTGATGAAATTTTCAGGAAAATTGTATTTATTTCGAAATAAGAAACAAGGAAAACATGATACAAATACAACAAATTCGAACAACAGTAATGTGTAGATCATTCCATCGATTCTTGCGCATTCAGCTACTCAAGTGAGCATACTGAAAATGAGTGAATCGATCCTACCCTGTAATACACTGTTCTAAGATTCTAAAGGACGATGATCATATGAAGATATATGATGATGACTCTAAACTGTTTACAAGTGTTTACAGGTGGTTGTAAAGCATTTTGCCTCCAACCCATCATAATCCATACATGTTAGATCCAGCGAAGGAAAGGCCATAAAAGCATTATTATTATTAGTGTTACTTTAATTTGCATGATGTTCAAATGTTCTTATTTCGAAACAAATACAACTGTTCTGAAAATTTCATCAAAATTGATCAAATTGATTCAACAAAAATGGATTGCTGATATCAGATATGTATATGTTGAGACTGCAGTATATTTTAGTGTTTTTAAAAATGGAGACCTGCGTGAAACTTTTAATACCACAAACAGAATCAATCTAGGCTACGTTTGTTTCTGACGCACAGGGTAAATGCGAAAAGTTTGACTTTTTGGGATGTTATCCTTTTCATATCTTACTACCCATGTAAGACAAAAAGATAAAAACTGTTTGTTTTAGATATTTTTGCGTAGAATCCAATGGCATAGTTAACAAATTTTTTTGGACAACCCTTTCTGAAATTTGGCCCAATATTGGTATTTTTTAAATGCAACACGTATTTTATCTTAATGTCAATTTTTTGCATTCGTTTTCCTGATCACATTGGTGTATCACAACCTATATTTTTTTATATTCATAATTATATATTATCATATTTTTCAAAATTTTGAAATGGCATGTTTCCACCGTCGGCCATTTTTATTGACTGGTATCGGCTGGCATAGATACAATAAACAAAAAAAGCTCGATAAATTCATAACCTATTTAAAAACTGTAAAAAATAAAGTTTTTATTTTTGATTCATGGCTAAAATTAACGTTAATATAAACAGGGTGTTACATTTGTAACATTGCTAGTGCCTAGAAACTACTCTTGAGAACTGCTGCAAATTTGTCAGCAAAAGGATCAGATCAAGATTTCCTTCGGTGTAATAGCAAGAGATTTTGTATAACAACAAATGTTCCTGTAAGCATAGATCGCTTACATGCTAGAATGTCCCATAATACTTATAACTATAAGTTATAAGTAGTTTTGTTACAACAAAAATGTTTTTTTTTCAAGTAAATAAGTCAAATTCGCCAATCACTTTCCTAATACACCAAAATTTATCAATTCATACGTAAGAATATCTTACAGGTATTTTACTTTGCATGCAAAAGTGATTTTTTAACAATACCCACCATTTTCACATTGTGGACTTCGTTTACTTGCCCATACCACGATGTGGGCAAAATTTGAAGATGCAAGGGTCCATTCAAAAATTCATATCTCTTAAACCGTTCAAAAGAAACGAGTGCTTTTTTTATAATCAAATCCTTAAAGGCTAAGGAATTTTGGGAGCGACCACTGAGTCTTGAAAGTTTTCAGGGCTTCTGCGATTTTTTAAAATTAGGAATAAAAAAAAATGTCAAAAGCTCCAGATTTTCAAAATGCAACTACTATTTCTGATGCCAGAAATGAATGTAGATTTGAATTTTAGGGTCACATTCTGTATGCCTATATCGGCCTATATCCGGCAGTTTTTAACTTATTGGCATTTTTTGAATTTTTTTGGCCCTCAAATTCGAATTTCTTTTTTATAAGATTCTGTATGTCTATATCAGGCGGTTTTTGAGTTATTGGAATTTTTTTCAAGTCTAGTTTATCAAAGAAATAGATTCCATTTGGTGGGCGCCGCACCTTACCACAACATTCAGTTTGGTAAAGCAGGTTATAGATGCAAATACCTCCATTTGTAATTGCGCTGAGGACGTGCAGGACAAAATGAAGTACCTATCTACAGCAAAACTCGATTTTTGTAACAATCAAATAAATACTCGAAATGTGCCATTAATAAATGGATAAAAGGATATGTTGTGTTAACTCGATTTGAATACTTGACATTAGTTAGTAATTTGTTATATAATAAAAGATTCAATAGCAGCTTCTTCTTGTAAATAATAAGTAACATAACAGGTTGTTAAAAACTCCCATTACAGCAAGGAACATGAAAGTATATGCCGTCGGACTTTTAACTATGTGTTTTTTCTAAGATGCTACTTAAATTTTAATAACGTAACTTACAATGTTGTTAGCTGTTGGCGTTTCAACTTGTTGCATGTTGATGCTAAAAAGTAAGTTAATTGGATCATTTGCAGAATATTTTCGGGTCCTTACCAGTTTAGTAAAAGTCAAAACTAACCAAATCCTCAGCCTAGTAGTCAGCTGATTCTTCGAGAAAACTGCTGCATCGCATAAATGCTTTGTTCAAGCATTTTAAAATATACCTTCGCCCATCGTTCGATGCATCTGAAATCATGTTACCATTTAAAAACGTCCAATGCTTCCAATCTAGCACACTAATAAATTCACAGATTACAAGTAAAAATTAAGGTACACAACATTTAATAAAATTGTGCACACTGGCCCTTACTCTAATGATTGCACAATAAACAGAATAGTGAAAAACTACAAGATCGGTTTTCGTGAAATGACAGCATAGTACGCTGAAGTTGTTAAAAATTGAAAACTCTTACATTTTGTATTGCAATCGAATCGAGGCTGCTCGTATAGGACCTTAAAATAATACAATAAAATGAATTTGAAGTAGCTTTATTAGAAAGGCAAAGGATTTTATTGGTACAATCATACAAACTCATCGAGTAATACATGTTATTTTGGCAAATTTACATGAAGAATATTGGAGAAATCCTTGGATGGACCGCGCTTTGGAAACTTAGCGTATTTAGACAACGGTCTAAGTGCACACGATTGCTGGAATAGTTTTGACGTTTCGAACGCGGGAAAACTACTTAATAATCTAAATCAGAGAGAAAATACGATATAAATACACCAAAAAAAAGCATTTTTTTTAAGTAAAATAGCATGAATACTACAATAATTTGCACCCGGAGCACTCATACAACATGGCGGGTGAACACTCAATGCTTTGGGGCAAAAGCCGAGCTCATTTTTACTTATTTACAATATAAGTCGGTTTCCCCGTATCAATCCAATATATAATCTAAGTAATAAACATTTCACAACAATCGTGAAATTTTACCTGTATTTTTAGTCCTCTTAATATCCTCAAAATGCTATAAAATACGGAGTATCACTACACACTTTGCACTTACCACAAACCCGCTGCCAAGCTTTGTACATAACCGCTGTGATGGCTGCCGTGTGGTCGCTCGACTGGCACCTTGATATTGGAAATTTGACATTTCGCCTTAATCATCGACGCAAAATTCGAAAAGAACGCGAAAATTGCATATTTTTCAATTCTAATTATAATGAAAATGTTATGGGATACGTTTGGGTTCTTAGAGAAATTCGATCAAAGCCGATTTTCCTGGAATTAGAGGCGAGGTCATACAAATGGCTGCTTTTTGTCAATATAAAGATAACTACTTGAAACATTTCAACAACTAATTTCATTATTTGTTTTACACTTTTGGGAAAATTCGAATAAATAAAAGTTCATTTTTACCGTGCGGGTTTTAAACAGAAATGCAAAATTATATCCTAAAATGGGAATCGGAAAAAAACAGCAAACTATACACTCATTTTGTAATTACGAATAAATACAATTTTGATACTCTTGTCTTTCCTTATTTTTTTTTGCAAAATGAACCGTGAGGAACCAAAATTATAAGTATGGATCATTGGAAAATACGCCATAAACTTGTAAAATAGATTGGGTTGGGTGGTTAGTCTTTGAATTGAAGTGGGAGAATTTGTCCCCTTCCATTTTGTTTATTTTCTAACAACGATAAGGGCCGAACAGTTACGAAATAAATCACATTAATGGCGCCAATTTACAAATTATCATATCATCCTCTGGACTAAACGAGTGGGGCTTGTCTTGTGTCTCTGTTGCAAAATTTTTCCCTTCTCTCGGGTATGAAATACCGATTACATTGTGTTTTAAACTATACAGGTAAGAGGATGCTAGAATACCTATCAGACACATTTCCAGGAAAATGGGCAATCGCACGATTAGAACATTGTGTGTGGGTGCACCCCATCCAGTAGAAACCAACAGTCTGCAACTTTTTTTTGTATGCTGTATATCATTGTAGGTATTTGTAATAACAAAATGCTACTCATAACGGCGTGTACTTTTTTACGGGTCGCATAATAAAGACAATAAAGTTGATGATTGTTTCTCCGAAACGAAACGTTGTATTAAAAATCTCTCAAGGTGTCTTATAGAGTTCAAGAAGTAGTAATGAGAAAGTGTTTTTTTTTGTATCATAACATCAGAAAAAAATAAAAACCAAATCTGTAAATTTCGATTTTTCTGGATTCTGGCTTATGTTTCGAAGTAATCGGTATTTTCTGGTTTTCTTTAAAGCATGATAATAACTCTTTAATTTGACCATCGTCCTATTTTCTATGGTTTGGAGATTCCCATATGATACAATAGCTCTTATCTTATCTGTTTCTTTAATCGTACATCTTATACGTTTTCCTATTTTTGAATAACCAATAGCTATAGAAAACTACTATACGATAAAAAATACAAAGAAAAAACACAAAAAATCACTAAGACAAAATAACAGGCTCTAAAAATGAAACGAAGAAATATATGCTTTCATGAAAATCCCAAATTCTAAAGGGAGAACATTATGAGCATTTGCTACAAATGTTTCATTTTTAGGGCTTGTATGATTTTGTCTTACTGAGTGTGTTACCTATTTTTTTTTATTTTTCATTAAAGCGGAAATTTAATTCGTTATTAAACATTTTTTTATTGCGTACCTATTCAAAAATAAAAATTATACAGAATGATCCGTTAAAAAAATAGTAAGTACCTAGGTGTAATTTTCGAGGGAAGTAGGTATTAAATATTGACTGGATTATTCTATACAGTCAATTAGTCTAAGATATCCTCATCTACATCACGAGAGTTTTTAATGCTGTGATATCCTTAGACACTTTCCCAACAAGCCGTAAGAAGGCGATTGTGATAATGCTACCGAAGCCCGTAAAACCTCTAGCTAGCCGAACCCCAGACCTATATCGACCCATATTTCTCCTACCAGCCTTGGGGAAAATTTTCGAAAGAGTAGGTACTGCTGACGAAGCTGCGCACCCAAAGGCCTGAACAGTATACAGGTTTCGCAGAAACAACAAGAGTACAGACGACCATAGACCAATAAACTCTACGTACGTTGAACAAGCATCGTTGAAATAAACACATCGAAGACCCAGGCTATATAATTTTCACCAATATCGCAAGACGACTGAGTTTACGAAGTTACTATACGGATGGGCGGAGAACGACTGGAATGGGACAGGCACCATCAAGTATCTCGAAATCCAAACCAAGGCGTATGTTTCAAAGATAAACTCCACCGCACTGGAAGCAGTAGACCGCACGATAGCACCCTACTTCGTCTCCAACCATCCAGGCATCACCAACCGCGTCAGCATGGGTGGTACGCAGCTTGATGGATACCATACCTACAAAACCATTAACTGGTGATTGAAAACGGAAAAGCGCAAGCACCCTACCCCCTCCCCCCCTCCATAAGGAGGACAACAAGACAACAACAGACAAGTCACAAGCAGTAGAAGCTTCATAGCTAGGGCTGCTAAAACATAAATGAGAAATGCAAACTTATTCAACATCTGTTCTCTTTTTGCTCACTCTGCGTGTTGAAACCTACCAGATTCCCTTTGTCGGTACCCGCGCGCTCCCAACGTCCCGTTCAACCGCAATTCGCGTTTGAAGTTTTAACTCCATCTCACCATCAGTAATATCTTATTCTTAGGGGCTACCACATTCCCTTTGTACCCACTTCCGACGTCCCGACGTCCCGTTCACCCGCAATTCGGTATTTTGGTGGATTTTGCTAAAAAACCCTCCACAAAATAATACTCAATTTTTGGGGCACTTCTCCATAGCCCGGGCTTCTAGTAGGGACACGAGAAAGAGAGATCGCGTTTCGAGCTCTAAGAAACTTTTATATCGCGTGACAATATTCGCAGCAAAAGATATTTCATGCAAGAGTTGTGCGCCTTTACAAGATTTTTCCGAAGACACCAATTTGAAAAATATCGGACCAAATAACTGTAAAAGAAAAAATTAAAAAATCACCACGTGATAGTATAACACGCTCGGGGATGGCTCCCAGATGTCGCTGACCCCACAAAACGTAATCTCATCCTTAAAGTTGTTAATTACCCAGCCCCTGTAAGTACATGTACACTCGTCCTTGTCTTTCTATACCTATACCAGCGTTCTTCTACGGAGATTGAAACCCTGCGGATAGACGGAATTCACGCAAGTATAAAATCGAGATTGGTCTACATTAATATTTATTTCTTGTTCATTGAAAATATTCTTGATCATTTAATTGCTGAACACTACTTAAGAGAAATTTTCAAGTTCTTCAAATAATTTTTTTGGAAGGTGAGGTCTTCTTTTGGTTGAATGCAATTCATATCAAAAAATATTCAAAGTATTTTGTCTCTCTCAACTCAAATGAAAAAAAATTATCCATGTTATGGGAAATAAAATATGAATTAAAAAATGTTGGACGATTGTGCCATCTCTAAACTAAGCAATGCATAAATGAGTCATTTGGTGAAAATACGTAGGGAAACTCATTAACTTATCAACAATCGTAGTGAAAAGGTCTCAATGATATTCTGTTCCTAATATCTCGAGCAATTTTATAAAGGACTCTCAAACAACATACAGTTAGTAAAGTGCCGTTTTGCCAGCAAAAATGCTCTTAAAATTAGGAAATTATACAATATAGAAATATTGAACATATAATCAATGGTAAAACAATGGTAACTTTTTTTTGTGTAAAAAGACAATCTGATTGGATTAGCAATCAACCAAATACAACATAAATATAAACAAACAATTCAAAAAAAGATTTATTAAATTTTCTATTTTCCACATTGCATAATAAAATGTATTTTAAATAACATTCCACGCTTCTTCAAATGCAGAACATAACTTAGTGCAAGTTAATGCCGCAGAAAGAGGATAATTGCTTATAGATATGGTATCTTCTGTATAATCGGTTTTCAAATTCCCATGCGCCATCGCTCCCACCACGACGACTATGGGTTCATCATTTTCAGGAACCAATTCCCTACATTTAACAACTTGTTTAGCCGAAAAAGAAGTTGCTAACTTTTTCACACCAACTGGGAGATGATTTGTAATCGGATTTTTGATAACTTTCAGCAATTTTAAGCTTCCATCGCTAGCCCTTACAGAAAACTTATGTAGTAATTGTACTAAAAATTGCAACATTCATTGTTATAATCATTTCGGTTCTGTATAGCCTTACCCATTAAACCAGCAAACCTTTTAAAGGTCCGCGGTATTCTAGTTTGAGGATTAATTTCTATTAAGATATTGTTGCTAGTGTGGATGTAAACTTGTAATAATCCCGCTCTATTTAATGGGCTATCTAGTAACATTAGTAAACATTGGTGGGTGATGTCCGGTCGGCACGATCCAGGTTCACGATTATTTTTTTTTAATATATGAGCATGGTCGTCTGAATTGAGTAAGTCAAACGTATTCCCAACCTGTAATGAAATACTGCTAAGTACGTGGTTATAGCCAATGATCAATTGAGCAAACCTTAACACTTTCTAATTGTGCTTCCTCTAAAATTATAATTAACCGTTTCTCTTGATTTTTAATGTGAGATGTGACGAATTGTTTTGGAGTTGGATCGTATTCATTGCTATCCTTCTCGTCTCTTAATTTTCGCTTTTTGCCCATTTTTTAGAATAATAAAGTGTGTATTATTTGTTTATTATTATGTCCACGTTTTCTCCTTCCTAACCTCAATATTTCAAGTTTAGATTCAAGAGCAAAGAGCCACAGAACTACCACAGAACACATGATTCTAAACAATTGCTACTTACACAAGGTGCTCCAAATTTGTACCCCTCTAAAACTTGGGAACACAGGCGCTTTCTTTCGGCTACTTCGCGATCATGATTTCACGATCGTGATTCGTAGGATCACGTTTTAAGAAAGAACGCACGAATTTAAATCAAGGTATGGTTGCCTGCTTCAAAATCAAAGAGAAAATTTTGGGACACCTTTACCCATATCAAGTGAGAGTGGTAACAAAACGCGAATGCGAGAGCGCGGTTCACATCTGTCCGCACGTTTATCAGATAACCACACTTCTAGTTATGGAAAAGTCCACTCAAGATCGATATTTTCTCAGCGCGGTGCTCAACAAGGTGACCCATGTGGACCTTTAGGCTTCACTCTTGCAGTCCAACCTATCATAACGGAAATGGATTCAGAATTCAACGTATGGTACCTACTTGGAGGACGCAACTCTCGGGAGACTCCCAACCACAGTGCTTTCTGTCTTTAAGAAGCTGCTCTCTTTTAGCAGGGGCCTAAAAGTTAACACCTATAAATACGAACTCTTCTTTTGTTCAAGACCTGCGGACCCAACCATTGTCAAACGGTTTCAAGAGATTTGTCCGGGAATACGGACAGCCACAACAAACGACCTTGGCTTCTTCATTTACGAGAAATGCTACGATAAATCATTCGACAAAAATCAACAAGCTATTCAGGGAGTTAACACTCATATAGTTTATTTTCTTCTCCGACTTGCTTGCTGATTCTTAAACTGACGTACTTTTCTCGGACGTGTGCCATTTGGAAAAACGTCGACACCTTGAAGCTATTTGACAGCACTCTTCGCACATCCTTGACAGCTCTTTTAAACATTTCATTAACTGAGAACGAATTGTGTCACAGTACCTCACCAACCAAGCACGAAGGCATTGGAATCCGTCAGCTCTGTACCAGTTTTACACATTGTTTCAAAAATATTTATTTGAACCCCATTAGGAACTGTATTCCGACTCCTATAGCCAGGAGAGTTCTGGGAAAGCGGTAGAATGTAGCAGAAATATTTTGGGCAGGCGAGCTTTGATACGAATTTCCAAAACATTCGAAGCCTTCCCAGAACAGTCGAAATTCTAGGCGTTTACTAATTACTACAATATACAACTTAAAGTATTATTAGGATATCGTGATTTTATTCTCAGACTATTATCAAAATCTGAACACATACGACCCAAACGGGGGGATCGGGAAAGATGAATTTAAATAAAGAAATACGATATCGTCATTGGCAGGGATGCGAAGACTCCTGCGCATGCGCTACTTAATTTACGGTTATATACACACTGCAATTAAAAACCAAATTGTATCGCGATTATGAGTATGAATGTGTCCTTTTTTATTTTGCAAGAAGGATATTAAATTAAAAAGAGAGCGCTTCATAAATAAAAATTCCGTAACTCAATTTACGGATACAGCTAAAAAATCTGTATATCTAAGAAGGCGATTGGATATTGTTTTATTGTTATGGGTACACACCAAACAAATTATTTGATTGTACCATGCACATTTAAAAATCATCAATTAAGTCCAAAGTGATCTTTTTTTAAGTGCCAGTGTATTATTGAACATTAGAAAATTGTCTGCATATTAAATAAGTTCAAAGTCAGTAATTAACCGCAACAATGAATCTTTCACATAGTATTTTTCCTATATCGTCGCTCTACGTAGGTGATTTGCATCCGGACGTAACTGAAGGAATCTTATACGAAAAGTTTTCCACCGCCGGCCCGCTGCTTTCCTTACGACTCTGTAGAGATACAAACACTCGAAGATCTTTGGGATATGCGTACGTGAATTTCAATAATTCAAATGATGCCGAACGCGCTTTGGATACAATGAACTTTGATCTTCTGAAAGGTAAACCTATACGTATTATGTGGTCACAAAGAGATCCCTCACTTCGTAAGTCCGGTTTGGGCAATGTATTTATCAAGAATTTGGACAAAAGTATCGATAACAAGTCGTTATACGATACCTTTTCTGCTTTTGGAAATATCCTAAGCTGTAAAGTGGCGGTTGACGATCGCGGCTGGTCAAAGGGATATGGATTTGTACATTTCGAAAATGAAGAAATTGCTAAAAAGGCCATCGAAAAGGTAAACGGAATGCTGTTGAATGGGAAAAAGGTATACGTTGGTAAATTTATACCACGCGCGGAACGTGAAAAGCAACTTGGCGAAAAAGCAAATATGTTTACTAACGTGTACGTCAAGAATTTTAAAAATGACGTCACTGACAACGAACTCCATGAAATGTTTTCAAAATTTGGTAATATAACGAGTTGTGTAGTCATGAAAACTTCCGACGGTGTTTCTAAATGCTTTGGTTTTGTAGCGTTCGATAACCCTACATCTGCAGTCAATGCTGTAAATGAGATGAACGGAAAAGAAGTTGATGACCAATCTTTATACGTAACACGAGCCCAGAAAAAATCGGACCGCCAAAGAGAGTTAAAGCGCCAGTATGAACAACTAAAAAGCGAAAGGTACAGCCAATGCCACGGAGTCAACCTCTTTATTAAGAACTTGGATGATTTCATAGATGATGATCGTATTAGAAAAGAATTTTCCCAATTTGGAACTATCACTTCTGCGAAGGTCATGATGGAAGACGGTCGTAGTAAAGGATTTGGGTTTGTGTGCTACACGTCTTCGGAAGAAGCAACGAAAGCTGTTACGGAAATGAACGGTAGAATGATAGCTTCCAAACCGCTCTACGTGGCACTGGCTCAAAGAAAGGAAGACAGAAAGGCATACTTAGCATCACAATATTACCAACGTTATCGCATGCAGCAAAACATTCCGTATGGACCCCCTAATTTACCTTACGTTCTTCCCACCATCTCTCATGGATCAAGATTTTACAATACGATTAACCACATAAGAGCAGCTCCCCGCTGGGCTTCCGCAGCTCCGATTCGTCCTAATGGAACTTATGCCGCTTCGTGTCCGTTCAGGGTAACCTCCAGACCTTCAATTCCAAACAACAGTAATCGCAACTCCGTCCTTGCAAGGCCAATTACCGGTCAGCAAGCAATTGCGCACTCCCGCCCCAACAGCAAATACACGGCCAACGGTCCCAGCAACGTCACTCGTCCAACTGCAGCCAGTATGAACAATGTTGGTGACAGCATTCCGTTGAATATCAACAGTCTGGCATCTTCCCCGCCTCCACTAGACCAGAAACAAGTTATCGGCGAACGCTTATTTTCATTTGTAGGGACCATTTATCCCGAACTTGCAGGAAAAATCACAGGTATGTTGCTGGAAATCGACGCTTCCGAACTGCTCAACATGATTGATGATCAAGAATCATTGAGGGCCAAAGTAGATGAAGCTTTGGCAGTACTTCAGGCGCATCAGCATAAGTTAGTTAAAGATTAATTTTGTAGATCAGTGTGCCGTGTGCTTTCGTTTGGTGTTTTTATGTTTCTGTTTTTAACTTTATGTTTCTTGCGCATAGTGTTTCAGGAAGAAACCATTTTAGGCAAAAGAAAGACTTAAAAAAATTGCACCGATTTCTTCCTTTTATCGTAATACTTTACAATTTAAGTTTGAAACATGTTTATTACTTTTGTACGTTGTGATAATTATGCAGATGCTCCATAATAAAAAATCGTGATTAAGATGTGTTAATGACTTCCAAAAGAATAAGTACTATAATCGAATTGGGTATGACCATTTTTGTGTTGCTTCTAAAGAATCGCCGGGCAGTGGAATAGGGTCATGTTGATTCAACAAACCGTGGCTATTGTTTTATTGTTTCAAATGCTACCACACTGTAAAAGCTTCCTGCATGCAAATAAGGAAAATATTTCTATAGGCATTTGCGGTAAGTGTGTATCTAAGTATTCAGGTCTGAGTAGTGGACCAATGTCGATGAATACTGCGAATCCGCATTGGTAGATTCATTTTAGTAAGTATTGCATAAATATGTTGATCGATCAAATGCCTATACCTTTTTATTTTTTATTTTATATTATTTCTATTGATGTAAGGAAATACAGGGACGAGTTACTGGAAAATCCTTGAATATTCAGGATGGTGCTGTTTATAGTAATATCATTGAATAATAAGATTTATTATTCAATGGTAATATTGAGTTCCAATCGGAATTCTTATACGAGGGTTATCCAGAAAGTAGCAGACGTTTTGAAATAAAAAATTTTAACCTTGTAAAGAAAATCTATTATTATATACCTTTGGGGGCTACACTCTTGGGCTATTTATCAACACAAGCGTCATTCAAATTGAGGCACTTATCATAGCGTGGCACAACTGTTTTGATTCCAACTTTTATAAATCCGCCGTCTGTTGAAGAAGATTCTGGTTTGTGTAGTCAACCTGACCAGAAAAGATTCTCGTTTTGGTGGTAAATCCGGTCAGAACAGATTCTGGTATTCGTGTTTGGAGAATCAATGCGAAAGATTCGAATAGCGGCCTTTGAGCTAAAGCCATTTAAATTAGCGTTGAAAGTAACCGAGCTTAGAAAAACAGTTTTTAAGTGGTTTCAAGGAACCCACCTCCGACGTCCCGTTCACCCGCAATTCGCGTTTGAAGTTTTGACTCCACCATCAGCAAGATCTCATAGGGCGTTGGGGGTTACCATATTCCCTTTGTCGGTACCCACCTCCGACGTCCTGTTCGCTAAAATCCCGTCACAACATAGTGCTTCGATATTCTATTTGCCACACGAGAAAGATACACCGCGATTAGTAGAGCAAATATACAATGGTAGGGCGCTCAAAGTCCACTACCCCTCGAAGACGCGAGCCTTGCAATGGTTAATTTCGTCCTTTGCAAAAAAAAACAAAATTCCGCCACGCAGGAGTCTTTCCGACGACACCAATTTGAAAACAATCGGATCTAGCGGTCACCGGATAAATCAACATAGCGGCGGCTACTGACCATTTCTTAAAACTAGAAGGGACACGTTATCAATATCTACATAGTTCCAGGTAAATAAACCTAATAGCTATATAGTTCAAATTATTCTAATTAAATACCTTTTTATATCCGGCATAATTCACGATTTCACTATATAGGCATACTAAAACCAAAAATCGCATTGCTATAAACCTGCAGTAGGGCCGGTAGGTTTGTGTATGGACATTGAATAAAAATTTTTTATTCAATGGTATGGAAGATTATTTACAATTTATATATCGTATCAGGAACACGATTTTGTGTTTTGCTGGTTGCAGATCGACTGTAGACTGCAGGTAGCGGTTTATGTTCGTAACTTGAATTTTTCCAGTTACCTTTTGTAAACGAAATGAGTCATACGCTAAATATAAAAAGGAGAACGTTGTTCTCTTTCTCACCTAACACATATGGTATAAAATACAGTTAAGTTGCTTAAAAAAAATGCCACACACTATTCGGTGTTTCAGTATTAAAATGCGGTGTTGTTAATTAATTGAAATGGCAACTATTGGAGACTCTGGTAATTGAGAAATTTAATTTTAATTACATTTTAGAGAGGTTGGGGCGACAGTCATTAATGCGACTGCTCAAAAGCGTTAGTCGTTCCATTTTCTATTTTTTGGCGAGTGCGTGTGTGATGTGTCATATGCTCGAATTGACAGGTCTTTTTTGGCAACCATTGACGTACGAGTGGAAAAATCATCCCCGAAAATTTGCTTTTTTTTCCTTAATAGGAAACGGAAAATTAAGAATGATTTCTATTCAACAGTTTTGACTAGTACCTAAATAAGCTGATTTTCATTCTGGTTGGACAAGATATTAAAAACAATTGTACTGAATGATGACACTCACTCAATGACAGTCCAGGTTTTGAACATATTGTTTTTTTTTGTCAAGACGCCACCTATGGCCACATTGTGCTAATATGGTATAATGTATAAGCACTTAGCACTATTTGAATAGGTAGGGCAGGTCATAGCAAATATAAGTTAGTATTATCCTATGGTTATAGGGAGGAGGGATTGCTCTTTTGTTCAGCATTTGTCGTCTTCTACTGCACTTGTGCTCATTGGTCTGATGGTTTTGTTTAAAAGATTTGTAATTTTCAAAGAAAATGTCTATTGTGTATAGAGACTTTAACATAGGCACAGATAAGTATATATGTTTTACGTATATCTGTGACATATAGGTAATTTACTGCCTTTTAATAAGTGGGTAGTTTCCTTCAATGTTGCTTTATTAATTCCCTCCACTATATATGGGCATAGGACCAAATGTGAAATGAACCATAATGAAATCCCCTAGTAGGTACCTCTAATCAACATTTTCGAATAATTATAAGGAAATGAAAATTGTAAAATTCAGTCCTTCCACTCACTTTAATAAGCTAAATGAAATTGTATGTGCTATTATATACTTATACAGAAATTAAACATGTAACTGATAGATAGAAACTCGGATAGAAATGAATGTTTTCAGTTTCAGCTGGTGAAGTGAGGGAAGATATACCTTTAAAACAAGGTTCAAAATCAAGCGGATGGTGTTCATGCGATGAAGAGACCTTTGGGGGATCTCGATTTATAAACATCTCCTTTGCAGTTCTTAGTGTTGTAATTACAGTGGCTCTATTGGTGCAAATATATTATGGTGATTACCAGGTAATGCAGTTTACTATGTGATATTTTTTATAGTATGGCAATATGTAGGTAGCACCACATGGTAGTGTCGCGACAGACAGTAGGGAATGTTCATCTATTGGCACTTCAGCACTGAAAAGTGGTGGGAACGCTATCGATGCAGTAATTGCAAGCACTCTCTGTTTGGCAGTTGTCAACCCTCACGTTACTGGTTTGGATGCGTATGTATCTTTAGTAGGTAAATCATAGTCATCACTGACAAACTCTTGCAGAAGTGGACAGATGATACTTTACAACCACAGAACAAGGGAACCCCCAATTAGTATCGATTTTAGTACTTTAAATCACGAAATCACATTGTTTCCTCGTTTATTAATTGGGCTGGCTTATATACACAAAAAATATAGTAAATTACCATGGAAGAAACTTGTACAACCATCTGCTGATCTTGCTAAGTATGTTGCCGCTTATTTGTCTGATATTGAATTTAATATTTAACACAGGACTGGTTTTTTGGTATCGCGCACACTAACTTCATCGTTTCTGAACTATCAAGGACCAAAAGATTGGTTCAGTGGCTCACTTGAAGCCGGAAATAAATTAATTTTGAATTCATTGGGAGATTACTTGACTACGATTGGAAGTATTGAGGAAAAAGGTAGGTATGTCTGGTTTTTTGGGGATCAATAATTTTGGAATCACGCCAAAAACCTAGAGCTAATTATAAATACAATTATACTGTAAAGTATAGTAATAATGAAGTACGCATGTAATTTTAAGTAGGGAATTGTTCAAGATTTGGTATGTATCTATAGTATTTAAGTGATAATAATAATAATAATATATTGTCGAACCTTGTTAACAGCTTGCAAATTTTGTTGTACACTTATAGAGGGTGGTCCAAATTATACACTTTCTTATGGGAACACCCTTTATTTCAAGCGATAGAAAGAAATGGACCTAGGTGTCTGGAGCTTAATTTTAAAGAGAAAATTACTGGCGTAAACACAATTCATCTATCTCTAATCGTATGACCGCTAGGGGGCGTTTGTTGAATTTTTAAATTATTTTATATATTTGTAATGGTGATTGACTAAGAACACTTATTTTTAGATTTGTATAAATACGTTTCTAATATAAATGAACCACTACAATCATCTGCAGTCATCTCAAAGTTTAAGAATTACAACATTATTATGCCCGGTTCCTCCGTTATTGGCACAACACTACTCTTAAACTTGCAACAAATCGATCATTTAAATTTTACAACTGGTGATGTCGCTAAACCCATCTATGTTTCTACAATGGCACAGATAACAAAAATGGCTTACGCTAAATTAAATGCTATGGAGAAGTATTATGAAGGAACATCATCCAATGTTGCCGTTATGGATCTTGATGACTTCTATGTATCAGTAGTTACGTAAGTATTCGTAGTTTTTTGCGGTTAACAAACACAATATTTTGCAGAGGAATGTCGAGACCTTTTGGTAGTGGGAACTTAACACCTGGTGGATACTTTACAGATGCAAATTATTCAGAAAAATTGAGTCAGATACCCCTCATCATCACAGACAGCAATTTTATATGTGGGCGACGAATTGTGTTGGGAGTTAGTGATATTGTTGTAGGCTCACAAGTTATTACTGCACTGTTGCTAAATGCTGAAAACGCAACTATTAGTGTGGAGGCTCCTAGGTTTCATATTTTGCAAAATGGAGCTATAGGTGTTGAAGGTAAGAAAATTATTATTTTTTTAATTTGCAAAGTAGAAGATAGAGCTAGTTCATGAGCTTGGTAGTAGCACAGTTTGAACAAAGCTCACGAAATTTATACTGTCACGACCATATGCTTTTCACGTTATTATGTTACTATTTTAAAATCTTCCAGTCAAGGGATGGATGGAGAAACAAGAAGGACATGTGTCTTCTTTCATGCAATCATTTCTACCTTTTGATTTTTATTTAATGATCTTTATTTTTAAGGGAGTTGGGGTTTCAGCAAAGGCTACTCTACCTACCCATCTTCTTACGTAACCCAGCATGCAGGCTACGGTTGGGTTGATAGAGCAGCCTAGACTGAAACTTCGTTCACTTAAAAACTAAAGGACATAAAGTTGTTGCAAAGGGCGCACCTTCACACCAATTTAAGAAATTAGGTTCTTACATTAATAATTGTTTGTTTGCAGATGGACATACTCCCTCATATTCAGTGGATGTGGTAAATAAATTAAATTTGACAAATGGTGGAGTAGAACATATAAAAGAACCGTATGATAGTTGTAATATAGTTGAAAAATTTGGGGATGTTCTAAATTCCCATTCAGACAGTAGAGGTGGTGGAATTGCAAGTCGTTTTTAAATTATTGATTGATTGTGTACCAATAAAATATTCAACTGTGATATTTGTATTAGCTCTTTTGTCTTAAAATACATGCATAAAAATCTTTGTTTTATTTAAATAGGTATATTAGAAATAAAAATCTACAGTAGGTATGTAATTTCTTAGATGTGCACATTACAGTTTCTAATCTAATATCATTTGGGTTAAGTGTGCTAATTATACCATATATACGAACAACTACAAATGTACTCGTCTTACAAAAGCCATTCACAACAAGTATTCATAATAAATATGTACAAAATGGCGATTAGTGGAACTTACGGTATAATTTATTTCTAATTTTGAAACATTGCAAATAGTGATATTATGAAAAAAAGTGTATTTTGGACGGAAATTACTTCCACCAATACGTTAGTTAACTTGTTTTAAATAGATATTAAAGGTACGCGCATTTCAATCACTTAAGTAAAAATATCACCAATATAACTAGAATGTTAATTTGCCGTTATGTAAAGCAAAATTGTTAAAAATATGGCAACATAAATTCATCAAATATGTAAAGAATATTGAAACAATAGAGATCAGCATCAAATAAGTTGAAAGATGCTATGATCTATGTGAAGAGTCGTAGTGAGCAATAAGATCTGTGTAACACCTAATGTCATCACAGTAATATGTTATAAAAAATACTGCGATTAAAGTACTACAAAAACAATATGCTCACCGTGTGTATCTCACCACTGACATCATGGTGAGTATTAAATAAGGAATATAATGTACATTAATTGTAACAAATTCAATTGCTAGTGATTAACATACACAAGCATACAAAAGTTCCGCTAGATAGAAGGAAAGATTATCAAAAGCTGAAATCTGCAACATACAAGAAAAATTTGTACATAAGACGAAAATGCTTAAAGCACGCTTTCCATTAACACTGTGCAGAATTAACAGATAAAAATTTAATATACTAATTATGCGACTTAAGATTATTGCAACTTTGAGAATCTTTAGTGACTGGTACAGAGTCTCTTCTAATATCACAATTTGCGTACACATCATGTTTTACAGGCGCACTTTCGCGCCTCAAGGTATTTATGTGTGAAATAAACGAAGGGGTTGAGCTGCTAGTGTTATTGGAATGTGGATAGCTAAAGTGAGTAAAGTCCTTCTTGTTCGCCGCCTCTTTGATAGAGCTTAACGTCTTAGTCAGCCAAGGCGACCAACTATTTTTTGCCGCGTTCAATTCCACCTCTGTTGCTCTAATTTGATGGGTTAGATCCTGCGACAAACCTCTTACTGAATGACCTGGGATGAGAAAGTTACCTGGTTTCTACATTCAGCCTCAACTTGAGCTAATTTTGTCTGCGCCAATTCCAATTCGAGTACACGAATTTGTTCTATAAGTGCTGCAACATCGCTTGTAGGAAGATTTTGTGATTGGTCCCCTTGGAGTTGAGTACTGTCGGTTGCAGCTGGTATATTAGAACATTTTTCGCAACTTGAAATTTGTGCCTATAAACAGAAGTAGGATAATGTAATATAGTAGTGAAAGAGTACAACAGAAAAAGGATGTTCTAGGAACAGTCAGTCATTACTAAACCTCTCGCCAGGAAAGATTGCCGGTCACGGAACACCCGATCCTGGTCTACATTCTATGTTTTTCTTAAGATGTGAGGGACTTCCGGGATAGTATCGTGTCAATGTTGAACGGAAAGACTTTTTGTTCAACATTGGTGTTATCGGATTTATGGCTCAGTGGTAAGAGCATTGGGTTATAAATCCGAAGGTCGGGTGTTCGAACCTGGGTTGAGGTGAATTTTTCATCTGTGGCGGAGATGGAAATTACCTTAGGCCAGTTCCGAGCATTCTACCGGCTACTCCGAATTAGGTTTTCCTGCAGTTTTCCTAATTCGTAAGGTAAATACCGGAGTAGTATAGACCATCTTAAGACCTTCTGCAGAGGCACCTCTAAATAGCATTATGCGGGTCACTCTGTAATTGGGCGCATGCCTGTTGAGGGCCCAAAAACAAGAGAGGTATAATAAAAAAATAAAAAAATAAAATAAAATTGGCACGATCCTTTTCTGGAAGTAGCTTGCATCTTAAGAAAAACAGTTAAAACAGTTTGTCGGAAATGACTTTAATTTTTTGTTTTTAAATGCAACACCCTGTACATTTTATTGTAATCAAACTACATTGGCAGCAATATACAGTATATCTCCGCATTGTGTTTACAATAGGAATGTTTGACCAAAAATTTTCGAATTGTAATTTCATATTTTGGTATTCCGCCCTGCTTGGCGTGAAACTTATTTTTAGTTTTCTTTTGATTTTTTAAAATCAAGTAGGCCATTACAGTTGACCAACTCTATTTAATATGCTGGCTGTTTAGATTAAAATATACAGGGTGTTTCATTAAAAAAATGTGGTTAGGTCCGATAACTTTTTTACTTAACCCGGTATACTTATTTAGACGCCATTAAACATTAGTCATCGGCGATAATGAATGAAGGCGGATGTGACGTAATCTTTCCTAGAAATATGACGTGTTTGTTCGAGAACATTCTGAAGCTTCCTTGAGCACTCAAGAACATTCTAGAAAGACGCGCAACTTGAGATTTTTTAAAAAAAAGTTGATTTGGCGCATCTACTTCTAGAGTCTTTAGCGCCATAAGTACACATAACAATTACAATTTATCGAATATATTTATTGCTTTTGTAAACTGTAAAATATGCAAGTTGTTATGTTATAAGTAGTGAGCGATAAATAATAATTACTTACTTAAGCTAACCTTATTTAAGACTGTTGTAAAATGATTGTTAATTATTTGTAAATAAATAAACGACGTAACTAAATTTACGTTACCCTCTGTAAAAATCTCGCCAGGAAAGATTGCCGGTCACAGAACACCTGATCCCGGTTTACAATCTATGTTTATCTTAAGATGCGAGCGACTTCCGGGATACTATGTTGAACAGAAAGACTTTTCGTTCAACATTGGCACGACCCCATTCCGGAAGTCGTTTGCATCTTAAGAAAAACGTAGATTGTAAATCGACACAAGGTATGCTGCGACCGGCAATCTTTCCTGGCGAGAGTTATTTATGCACCCACAACCTGGGTTAACACACAAACACATAGTAAACCTTACTCATTTAATTATAGAGAACAAACTATTAAACTCCATCTTTCAACCTAAAACCCCTTTTTAATACCGCCACTTAAAGTAATTTCTTCTTTTGTTAAATTTGTGAAAAAATACTTCAAGTTCAAAATCCAAGCTTTGCTTATATAGTAAAAAACATTCTTTCTAGAATGTTCTTACCATGTTCTCAAGTTGTCAAGGTTGTTTCAGAATATTCTCGGCTCTCGCACAAATTTCTAGGAAGAAGTACGTCACATCCGCCTTCGTACCTAATCGCCGATGATTCATCTTTCATTAGCGCTGTCTATAGAAATTACTGGAATGTTCGCTACATTATTTTACCCAAAAATTAGGGTTCCTACAATATCAAATCAACTTCACGCATATTCCTAAAAATGTTGAATTTATTTTTCACAAATTTAATTAATGTAATTCTCAAATAAAAAAGAAACGATTGTCTGGCCTTTGACCATCACGGTTTTGTATAAGATACGTAATGAAAACCCATTAAACAGTGATTAGCTACACAGAATCTGACAAGAGACAAAATACCATCTGAGTTAAAACCTAGGAATTATATTAAAAAATTGCATAAAGTTCGTCTTAATAAATAAAAATTATGTCTTTAATATTAATGATAACGCTGTTGTGTTATCTATACTAATCAATGATGCCTATTAATTGTAATAATAATCAAAGAGTATCATTTTCAGTACTTGACGTGGGTGTAAAAATGAAATTGTCAACCGTTGCTATATCAAACAAAACCATTCTATTTGTCTACATTGAAGTTACAAAGTAATATACATAAATGTGTCTGATTACATAAATAATTTTGTTACAGTGAAATAAAACCTTACCTTTAAGGCTTCCAATTCAGATCTGCTACCAAGAAGTTGTCCCTCCAACCGTTGCCTAATTAATTTATATTCGTTAATAATGTTGGTGTTTTTCTTATCGCTACTTTCGGCTTTCGAAACTTCTCTTTTCAACATCTCCTTCAGTTGCATATTTTCATCAAATATTAACCTTCTCTCTTCTTCAAGTCGAATGATTGTCAATCGCAGTTGCTCAACTTCGGTGGCTTCATTTGCGCTATCGTCTTCCGCTGAATCCAACATGATAATGTCCCAGCTGTCTAGAGGACGCATACAGAGCTACTACTAATACCACTTAATTTAAAATTCCAAACCAAGCACATTTAATAAAGTTTCATAGGTACCTAATTTGGAAAAATTATTTACACTAGTTTGCAGCTGCTCGTCCACTAGACTAGTAGGTTAAAATTATTTGGACTACGTTTTAAAGTAGAGTAGTCTCAAGCTAGTGAAAGCTATTAGTAAAAGTAAGTAGGCACTCCATATCATAAATAATACCAACAAAAGAATTATTTCTCATTTGGTACCCGTTTACTTTTCACTAACACTCCCAATCTAGGAATTAGTGGCGTTTATCCTCAAGCGTTAACGTAATAGGAAACCTTTTAAAACTATTGATCTGCATAAAGCTTTACAGAAACGCACTGAACTGTGAATTATTCGTCATTAAAAGAGTGTTTGTCTGTGGTAGTGTAGGAAATTCGTTGTTATTTAATTGGCCAATTACAAAATTGAGATGCATTATAATGTGTTAAAGGGAGACAAGTTACACAATGAAACAATTGTAGGAGCAAAAACTTTAAACCTACCTACTTATAGGGTGAAAATATCTGTGTAGGATTTGATTATGAAATTTTACTCCCTTAGAGCAAGACCGTTTGTTCATGGAATCAGCATTTATGCACATCAAAAGCGTAAAGGATTTGTTTGCTGGCATGCAAAAGTTACCTTTTAACGCGCAAAAATCTTCCTCATATTTTTTTAATTTTTTCACTTTAATACTACAAGCCGTCTTCATCAGCTGCCTTGCAGCTTCTTCCGTTCGGCATTTCTTGGGCAAAGACACTCGGAAGTACTTCAAAATCCCTTCAAAATCTAATTGTAACAAGTCCTTTTTGCACATCTAAAAACAATTTGTTGCATTTAACATCGATTTGCGATTATGTAGATACCTACCATAAGTAAGGCTAGAGAAACTTGAAATAATGTATCGATGCCTTGAAGTAAGAACACATCTATAACATGGAATACGAAGAAAAGAGGAAATCTAGCTGTGAATAACGTTAAAAACCATTGAGATGCAAACATATGCGTCTCCACATGATGGTTAGTCAAATGTTGCCACAATGGCCCGAGCTGTTCCTCCATTAAACGATTTAATTGATACAGTCTTAAGTATAAATTATCAAAGCCATCTTTGTAAAGATCTCTCAAGCCATAGTCATACATTAATTTTACAAGTACACAAAAAGCTTGTTCTTCGGGCATCTACAACCAGCAAATTCCACAACGCAAAACTAAGTGAAATATCAAACTCACATGAAGCAAAAGGGTGGCAGCTAAGAAACTCAATCCTTGGCAATAACCGACTTCCGTATCATACACTGCGTACGCTTTACTGACGCGGTATAAGGAATCTTGTCCTAAGCCTCCAGCTTCCTTAAAAAAATCGTGTGCAGGAAAAGTTCGTGCAATATCTCTTTGTATAACATTTTCGCAACCACTATCCTACAAATTGCAAGAGTAACACCCACTGAAAGCAAGAAAACCAAACACACTTTTGTTATCAAAATTCTGTAAGTGTCCATCACTTGCATATTTTCTTCGGTACCGGCGAGCCGTTGCCAAACTTCTCCTCTGAGAGCCTCTGGAATTCCTAATCGGACTAAACCTAATAGTTGCTTTGGTTTCTGCTGTGTCGATTTCCAACGAGAAAGTACATCTGCCCAATTTTCCAATACATCCTTACTGCAATCCTTTGACACCAAGCCGGTACCACTCAATAGAGGCTCATCTCCATCTGAAGAAACAGCTTTACCTCCTTGTTGAACAATAAAAAAAACTACCTGAATGATACTCTTCCTTAGGGGTTATACTATCAACGGAAGTAATACTAGGTGACTGGATAAGACTAGATAAATTTAACGTAAGATTTAATCGATTTCTATCTAATTCGCCGGAGGTTTCCATATTAACAACTTCATAAAACACATCCCCAAGCTCGCCCATCACTGTCTAAAATAAAAGTTAAACTTTAAGCAAAGGGAAATGTGACACTGATTCACTCTACTACAAATAATTTATTTCACTAATGATATAAAGGTTATCTATAAATAAACAAAACTAGAAATTGTAACTAATCAATATTTGAATGTACATTTACAAAAAAAAGAGTTTAAAAACATTTAAGTATTCAACCTTATCAAACCACATGCGAGCCGTGTTATCAGTACCATTACCTTCTAACAGATTGATACGAGGCCTGATTAATTTAGTATATGTCCAAAATAGTAAACAATTAACACTTGCCTCGTCATTATTATTAAAAAATGTCTATTCGCACGTACGCTTGTATTTTTTAACAATACCAAACACCCACGTTAACTTATAAGAGAAATGTTAAAATGAAAATGTCTATGTTCCACTTATTAATATCTTTCTTTTAGGATACTTGTTAGAAATTTTAGGAGTCAATCAAACAAATTAGTTGTGCAAAAATAATGTAAGTGCATTTGAAGGAAATTGAATCTGAAAAAAAAATTGCTGTGGCATAATATGAAAAAATATAAAAAAATTGACGGTTTTTTTTGTTATTTTCGCACTTGCGCGATTCTGTCCAACAGTTCTTCCTTTTATGTCCCAGAATATGTGTACCTAATTGGTTCCAATCGGTTCAGCCCTTTAGCCGGAAATGAGTACAGACAGAGAAATCGACCAACATCGAGATCATGTTCGATTTGGATTTTTAACAAAAATTTCACATCAACGGTAGTTTCCAGTAAAAAGTAGCGGTACATGAATAGATATACAAACAGATAGTTGGGCCTACCAGAAGTCCGGAACCATTACTATAACTCATCACCAAAAGTATATAGTGATTATCACATGGTAAGAATGCAAGGTCTGGTTTGATCAAGCCGCCCATCTTGCTGCTGATGGGGTTGTAACAGGCGGTCGCTTTAGGCTTTTTGAAGTTTTTTTAATTTTACAAAAGTTGCAGGTATAGGAAATTTTATACGTGTACCCCTTCATCAGGAAAGAGAAAGAGAACTAATATTCGAGAAAATAAAGGGCGTTAAGATAAGGGCGAGTGTCCAAGCAGATAAGAGTCGTAACGTATTGCCGGTTCTAGAAACCATCGCTATGGAGCGTGAGAGGGGTACTCTCAGCTAAACCTACCCATATAAAAAAAACGCAGCCAAAAGCGGGCTCCGTTTTTTGCTAGAAAAGCGGCATTCTTACTCAAACCTTCGAAGACAATGTGCAGATCGAGCACTGGATTTTTTGGATAGCGTATTGAATTCGTATCCAGACCTTCGAGGCAAACCTATGTAACGTAAACGCAAAAATGTATAGCTTGTGTCACAGGTAATCCATCACCAAGTTTTCAAAATATATTAATAAATAAGAAAGTTGATATTGCGCAGGCTGCGGATGCAGAGCTATAAGCTGCCGAATTAAAAAAGACCTAAATATATTGCAAACTGTAGTAGTACTTAAGGCCTCCTCAGCTGGTCGAGAAAAAAATCCTAAAAGTACCTCCCTAAAATAAAAATCGTTGTTAGTGGCCCGCCGAAAATGTTGAATCATCCGTTTGGTCCGCCAGTTCAAATCGTTGAGCAGTCCTGATCTAGAGTGTTATGGAAATTGTGATAACAGACTCAGTTATCCGAAAAAAGGTTCCCATAGAAGGTGCTAACGGGAACCGTCCATTTCAGACCATTTGAGGTAGGGCAAATGAAAACAAAATTTCAGTTTTCGGTATTTTCAAAAATTTGAAATTAATTTTTTGGTCACAAAAAATGTTGCCCCATTATGATCTGCACTGTATCTCGCACCATTGTGAAGATTCTATTGGTCAGTCACGAACTTGAACCACCTACAAAAAGTGTGGTGTGGTTTACAAAGAAAACTAGAAAAAATGTGAAAGTTAAAAAACTAAAGATTTTTTGTTGCCACAGTAGGTACGGATACAATGATTTCGTTAAAATTTTGTGAATGTACATTAAGTATAAAAGATGTAACACTGTCAAAAACTTTTTTTTTATACATTGAACTGTATGTTTTGTAACTGGAAGGGCATCGTTAACCAAAATCGCAGGTCACCTAACGTAGGCTGTGGTAGGTATCCTCATCCTTGTCTGACACGTTTTGTAAAACGCATAAACGCCACGTGAGTGAAACACGATGAGGTATACCTACCTCTATCCATCTAGAGGGCGTACGATTCATGTTTAAGTAGAAAATTGATTTTTATTCCAAAATCTACGCAACAAAACTTGCATAAAAAATCCATCTTGTATGAATTTTGCCTCATTTTGTATTTTAATTTCAAACCGCGCCCTCTGAAAATCGAGGAACCTAAATCGAAGTAACATTCAATTCCTTAAACAGATATATGTTGCATTAAAATGATGCAAACTTGCGATGCATGTATTTTTTATGGACGTTTGTTGGGTAGATTTTAGGAAAAACATCATTTTTCTACTAAGCCATGAATCGTACGCCCTCAAGCGGCAAACCTAGAAACTTGGAAAATAATTTCCAGCAATTTCTCTTGGCCTCTTTGGTTAAAATAATCTTTTTCCACAAGCTGTGCAACTAACGATTCCATAAATATGGTCTGTGACCTGTGCATATTATCAATCACTGATTGAATACCTACCTCTTTTAAGTTAAGGAAGAACTGCTGAATAAGCGACCGTTTCTGAAAGTACCAGAAACGTTCGTATTGCCCAAAAACTCTAACAGGAGTTTCCATTTGGAATCGAACAGGCTCTTGTATACCTCGTATTACCAAGTCCACTGCCACTGTTATATACACACTGTTGTCCTTTGTTTCAGTATTTAATATTTCAAATGGCGGCCCTGTTGGGTTCCAGGAAGCCGAAATAGCGGTATTATTTCGATCGCTTGGTGGTGCAGAGTTAAAAGTTTGTGCCTAAAAAAATCAATAGCTACAACTACGAACTGCAAAAATCTGCCAGCCACCATGTCAAGTAATTGCATGTCTGAATGGCGCACATGTCGTCCCGGTGCCACTAAAATTCCGAAACATCTCTCAATATACAATTGTGGACCATTATCGGATACTTGTCTAATCGATAAACACAATTGTTTTTCTAAATTTACCCGTAACTTGAAACCACTACGATCTTTAGGTACAGTAAAGAATGTCCCCTAGAAATAGGATAGCTAGTTAACAATACTTGTTAGTGGAAGTTTTTACTTTCCCATCATCTTCCTTTATTTCTAAGCTCACTTCGAAAACATACATTAAAGTGCGTGCTTCAGCCAAAGTCGTAACCGAGGCAGACATATCAGATGCTGATGCCACTGAGCTACTCATAGAGCGAGGTACACGTTGAAATGCTTTGGAAAAGCAGGCTGCAATCATGTTCCGGATGTAAATTTTTAATGCAAAGGTTTCATGCTACTTACATGAAACTCTGCAGACTGCTTCTGCAATGTCACATCGGAAAACATGGCACTGAAAGATGGCAGATTCTTGAGTATCACCGTGTGACCAGGTAAATGCAAAGCAACCGGCTTCCTGACTGTCGATGGCTCCACGGGCATAGAATAATATTCGATGAATTTCATAGCGTGCTATCACAGAATGTGTACCAGCATCATAAAGTCTGTGAAAATAGTTAAACTTACTACTTAGTATAAAAAGTGTCTCAAAAGAACAAAATATCATACAAGGTGTTCATTTGAAAATTCATCGAACACCACTGATTAAAGGAAAAAACGCCGAAACAGGGCAAAAGATTTGTCAAGGGGACAACTTTTTAACCAAAAACTACTTAACCCCTTTTCGCCCTCTGCCCCCCAGGGTTATTCCCTTTAAAATTTTAAATGACAAGTGGTATCGAGTAATAACTTGTTTAAAAGGTCTTTCGAAGTCCTTTATTTTGGCAAAAACAAACGAAAAAATCACTTATTTATTGCTATAAAAGAATTTAATTTGCTGTCAGTTAATTTAATTTATATTAACCTGAAAGTTTGGATGAGCTTCGTCCACGCAGCATCGAAAGCTGCCCTGATATCCCACGTTTTTGAAAAATGTCCGTCACGAAGTTGAACATCGCCTATGTCATTGTTTGGCCAATAACGGGCAACTATTTCACACTTATTGAAATAAAGTTATATTTTCGTTTTTTTTGTTTTCTATCTGAACAAATTAAGATAGGCAGATTAAATAAATTAATTAGATTTTTCTAATTTTCTCGAAAACGAATCGACCGATTTTAAAAAATCAAACGTCAAACTAAAGGACTTCGAAAAACCTTTCAAACAAGCTATTACTCAACACCACTTGTCATTTAAAATTTTTAAGGGAGTGACCCTGGGGGCAGAGGGTGAAGAAGTTTTTTGTTAAAAAGTGTCCCCCTTGACAAATATTCCCTTTTCGTAGTTTTAGTGTCTGAATATGCATAAAAAACACAAAAGCAGAGCATATTAGGGGTAAACTCCTAAGGGATACATATTTCAGATTATTATGTACTTTTAACAAACTAAGTTAATGAGAGAATGTGCTCCCTAATAGTGTTTTAATTCTTCCAGCGCTGTTGGTTGTGTTCTAAACACTATATATACAGGCTGATTCAAATTCGAGGACCACTGCGGGGATCTCGGGAACTGTAAGAGATAGGTAGGTAGTTTAAATTTGACAAAGTTGCGTATTTTGATGCTTAACAAAATGCAGTTTTTAAAATTAAAAAAATTCCGACTACTTTCGGAGATATCCGAAAAAAAATTATTATGGTCACTTTTTTCCTTCTACAAGATGTTACTTTTAAATTTTAAGTTTGACGTTGCGTCTCCAGTCAACCATCATCAACTTTGTTTTTTCTTATGGAAGTCATTTTTACTTTTTGTATTTCGATAGAGAACTTTTTTCTGTTAATAAGAAATAGCGATATTAATTCGTAAAAACGCATGAAACTACGTCTGTACACTACCCAAGAAAAAGTTTTCGAGGTAAAAAAGATATTTTAACAAAAAAAATTGTGATATTTACATTTTTGAAATCAGAAAAAAAATCTCATCATATGACACAAAAAGTAAAAATTACTTCCATAAGAAAAAACAAAGTTGATAATGGTTAACCGGAGACAAAATGTCGGATTTAAAATTAGCATCTTGTAGAGGGAAAAAAGTGGCCGTAATAATGTGTCATATATTTTGAAATATCTTTTTAAATAACTTCAGTAAAAAATAAAAACGATTTTGAAAAAGTTTTTTCTGGATATCTCCGAAAGTAGTCGGAATTTTTTCAGTTTCAAAACTGCATTTTGCTTAGCATCAAAATATGCAACTTTACCAAATGTAAACTACCTACCTATCTCTTACAGTTCCCCAGATCCCCATGGTGGCCCTCGAATTTGAATCAGAGTGTAAACCTCTCACCCGAAGGTGTGAGGTAATTACACTAAACTTTTTAAATAGTCCCACAGCCAGTAATCCGCTGGGGTAAGATCATGCGATCTTGGAGGCCATTCATTTACATTGAGAATAATATAATTCTATAAGTTGCGATAATTACATCTGACAACTGTATCAGTAGTTGACACAACAACTCTTTTCTTTTCCATAGATACAGTAAAATCGAATTTTTAAGGCAACTAAATTCCATTCATTATAATGACCCCATACAAGACTACAGTAGACAACTCTTAGCAAAGTAGTTCATGCTTTTAAGACACTCATTAAGGAACTTTATTTTGTAATTATGATTCTATTTATGCTAATAAAGTAGATATATATTGCATTACAATAATAAAACCTTTCATGGTAGATTGAGGGAGTAATAACAACCTTTATTTCTATGAATTATATGTTCAACATATGACGAGAATGAAGAAATGTAAGAAAATACATACACTACTAAACCCTGAGACGAACAAGGTACAGAGACGGCAATTTTAATTCCTTGATCAGAACTCTGTTCGTTAAGAATGGCCATATTACGCTGAATTTCAGTTTCCGACTTTGGGGCATTAATGGCAGCTGCCCCTAAGTAGGTTACCCCACTAAATATTGTGCAATCTTGATCCACATCTGAAACTAACAATTATAAGATATTTTATGTTTAAATAAGTTTGCGAACACAAATTTTCACAAACTCACACTATATTTATGTATGACTTATATCGCACACTGCATCTAATGTCCTTTCATGCAATGTAAGTGTTATTAATTATATTTAAACCTACTTTCTTCATCGCTATAATCAGGTTTCATTGCATCTTGCTTTTCATTTGGAGAAGTAGATGTTGGTCCACTGAGTGGGTCTGTACCGGGTTGCACTGGACAGCTATAGAATTTCGACTGTCCCACCTTTTTACTATCGTCCCCATCTTCACTCATCCTTACGCCTGGTTCTTGCAAGACCTCCTTTAGGGCGTTCTTCAACTCATTAATGTCTCCATTTAGAATATCCAAGGTGGGTGTTTTACTGGTCTCTGGTTTGTCACTTACAAAATCAAATTCCTCACTAGTGGCTATAGATTCATTCGATTTCACACTTAAACTATCCTCCATAACTAATACCTACATTATAAACTGCAACATTTTAAGTACAATTTTGAGTAGTTATTTTTGTGTGACCAGTGAAAATACTTACCTAGTGCTTTGATATTCTGTACATTTGATGAGCCGTTAGTGATGTAAATAAAATACGACAATAACAAAGAGATTTTAAATGTATCTACTTGATAAAATTTATTGGGATATCAAGATCAAAATTTTTCAACCCTGACATTTGATAAATGTTATTATTATGGGCAAAAAAAGAAGTGGGCAACATACATACTATAAGTCAAATTCCATACACAACTCCTGAATAAGCAGCGAATTGATAACGGCGGATTTGTAGTGTGGCAAGAAAGGTGGGTTCATAGCTCTCCGTTCATCCGTTGCGTTGATCCGTCAAACGGATAGTACATTTTGTTAAGGTTCATAGCAATCCGTCCACAGTGTACATTTGCAACGTATAACCATAACCTAAATTTTATTTTGTACTGTACCCTCCGTGATTTTCAGTATGAAAAAATGGTACGAAAATAAGAACACGTTGCTATCTGAATATCACCGTGAAGAACGAATAGGCGAACACTGTTAACGTACCAAACATAACCTCACTCTTGTTAAAAACGGACCAACGGAAACGTAAATGTTCAACTTCAACCAACTTTTCCGTCGTAAACGGACGACGTACGATTTAAAAATTTGCTGCCTTCTGATTGGCTAACGGACAAACGGAAACGTATGAACGGAGAGCTATGAACTTACCTTTCTCGGTAAGTTCATAGCTCTCCGTTCATACGTTTCCGTTTGTCCGTTAGCCAATCAGAAGATAGCAAATTTTTAAATCGTACGTCGTCCGTTTTCGACGGAAAAGTTGGTTGAAGTTGAACATTTACGTTTCCGTTGGTCCGTTTTTAACAAGAGTGAGGTTGTGTTTGGTACGTTAACAGTATTCGCCTATTCGTTCTTCACGGTAATAATCAAATAGCAGCGTGTTCTTACTATCGTACCATTTTTACATACTGAAAATCACGGAGGGTACAGTACTAAATAAAATTTAGGTTATGGTTATACGTTGCAAATGTACAATGTGGACGGATTGCTATGAACCTTAACAAAATGTACTATCCGTTTGACGGATCAACGCAACGGATGAACGGAGAGCTATGAACCCACCTTTAAGTATGTAAAAAAAAATATGTAAAGTTGCCTATTGTCAATCCCCAAATTTGGTTATTTATAATATTAATTTGTGTTCGATGGTAAAAACATAAACTTAGTCCAATTATAATGCATATTTTCTATCTGTATAAAACCAGCCACGCGGCGGAAGCTATCTTTTCGCGCTTCTGAGGAAAACTTTTAAGTTGTTTTTCCAAGATAACTTATCTATAAATGAAGTTGGAACAATTTCCAAAATTAAGATACGTTCGTAAACTTAATATCTAGGCAATAACGCCAGGAAAATTTATTTCCTTTTTTTTCTTTTCCAAAATATGACACCCTAACAGCCCTCGACGTTGCCCTTAAAAAAAAGATTATTTTAAAACATTTTAGTAAACCCCGGCGTTATTGTCTAGCTAAAGCATTCACCTTCCACAGGAATATTCGACCCCTTCTTCAACTTCACTCAGAATTAAGATATCGTGGAACGAAATCACGCGTTTTCGGGCAACGGAACGGGTGTACTGTCCAGCCTTAAGGTGGCAACGATGCACGCCCGCAGTAAACAGTCGACATTCACCTTTGTCACCATTCTAAGCTAACCCAGAGTCACTTGTCCTCTGAATATAATAATGGTATATAAATAATGGGCTACTGTTAAATAATTATTATATAATAATAATAGTTATTGATTATACAAGACGATAAAGGGATATTTTAACCATCGAATGTCTTGACTACGAGATGGTTTGTTTTCTTTTATCGTCGTGTATAATACAAAACTTTATTTTGTAGCAGAAGCCATATACATATACCTAAGTCATTGAAAAGCTTCTACCAATTCCGAATTTAATTTATTATATTAGGTTCTGCCGTCGCGGTTGTTTCCATAGAAACAGCATAGTCATATGTTCTGAACTTCATTTTATATCGTACTCTGCGTACCATTTTAAATATGAATGGCATATGTAATTAAAACCCACAGTCATCTGTTTCACTTTATCTACCCTTACGGTTAATCCGGTTAAAGAGCGACTCAGTCAAAGTATTAAAATGTCAATTTGACATCTGCTATAAAAATAATTCATATGAAAATAATTTAACTTTTTTATCTGAAGACTTTTCATTGGCAGGAACGATAGGAAAAACCTACCCCATATAATTTTATTTTTGAGTTAAAGGCGGCTATATATAGTTTGGCGAATTACCATCATCAGGCGATGTAAAATTTACCAGATTCTCTTGAATATGAAAAACTGTTCTTTCTAAGGAGTCCAATGGACAAATCAAAAAAATAAAAGACGCCGAATCTACGTAGGTATGTTTGAAATATAATCTCCTGTGTATTTTTACATGCTTCGGAAGAAAGTGAAATTTTCAATTAATATAATATAGCTGCAAAGCATTGAACATAATTTAATACTAAAGCTAGAATTATCTGTTTTTTTGAAAACATGTAAATACAGAATACCTTTGGCGCACGCTGTGTATGTCAGTTTGTTTATTGTTCTGTTGCTGGTCCCACTGGCACGAATTATATATTGTTGACAACTGGGGATTGAGGTTAGGTTATTCATAAATATAAATATTAATGATTATTATCTTATCATAAATAAAAAAGCAATAATCTATAGTTAGAGAGTTTACTGTATTATCACAGGATTTTATATTATTATGGACCAATCCTTACCAGGAATTGCTCCTACGACAATACAAATACTGGATTCGGAAACATTAAATCACCACCTTGTCTGTCGAACATGTCTCTGTGATGTTTCAAATACGACTCAATCTGTGTTTGATTCCAACATAGACAAAATGCTAATGCACTTTACTGCTTTGCAGGTAAACCGCCAAGGGCCAAAAAATAAAGCTTATGAGGCAGCAATTTGTTTCAGATCCATGTAGATGACGGTTTACCTACCCAAATATGTGCTAATTGCATTATACAAATTACACAAGCTTACCATTTTAAACAACAAGCAGAAAGCTCTGATACTACCTTGAGGCAATACTTTTATGTTTATAAAAATCCATCACAATCTATTATGGGTCTCGGTGAAATTTCTGAGGGAGGTAATTGACATCCAAACTGAATGGAATGCATTTTTGCTTGCAATTTGTTAGTTAGGTAAATGCAGCAGACAATTTTTTGTTACTACAAGGATTCTCTTATTGAATGCATTTCTGTAAATAAGTAGTGAATAATATAGGTCCAATATCAGGGCCGTCTTTAAAATGTTAACATTTAGCTCGACATTTAGTAACCATTTTGACAATTACTTATCACAATATTTTCAAATTTCCAATTTTCAAAAACATTCTTGTATACACACGGCATGTCGAGGGTATCATCAAGCAGCATGTAATGGATTCATTACTATGAAAACTTAATTTGGCACTAACTACATTATTTTATTAGCTACAACATCAGAGGAAAAATTGTTAAACAACAAAACACAGACAGTTGATAAGGTAATATTAAAACACAAAATATTAAGAAACAAATGAATTTATTTTAGAATATTGGATGCAACATACCTTTGAATATAGCTACTACACAAAATACCATGGAGAATGATATTGAACCATTAAGAAATGTCAAATGTATGTACATATAGAATCTTATTGTTTAGGGGAGAGCATGGTAAGACGGTGATGGTAACAATTGAACATATGTCAGCGCAACAAACTGCTATGGCTTAGTTTCCCCAATGATCTCGCAAAATAAGTTGCCACTCTAGTATAAAATTTATTTGGTAATTTTCGTGCATATTCATAAATTCATTCATTATAGCTACTCGATACAAACAGGTTAGATGAGAAACTCCAGTAATAGCTTGAACAACAGCTCTTCTATTGACAAATCAGAAGAAGAATCTTCATCATTCCCCGAGTCATTCCCTTTTGACTTTTTTGTTGGTGTTCTTTTTCTGCTTTTTCTACTCCATATTCTCAAACAACAAATTTTTTACAATATGTAAAGGGGTAGACAATATCAGATCCCTGTTTTGAGCGTAGTATTGTGATTTTTTATTGTTATACTGATACATATTAACGTACTGTTAAAAGCATTCACATCTAGTCGGCCTATGTTAGCTTTTGTGTCGCTTTGCTCTGGCCGAAAACACTTGAATAAATGCAGAAGCTTCACTACAGAAACTTGTGAGTGAGATTCATCATTTTAGCCTCTTCTCCGTCTTACCCTTCTTCACTCTATAGAACTAAAAAATACATCGGCACGTTCACATTTTTTGTGAAAGTAGGTAATTACCGTTACTTTCAGGTTTATCCTTAAACATTCGTCTTAGAACAGATCAGCATGGTAAACTAAACAATCACACTTGTGGTATTTGCTATAAGCCATTTCCAACAAAGCGTGCTCTGCAGACACACAATCGTACACATGGAATACTTGAGAGGAGGCATAAGTGCTCAGTGTGCGAAAAAAAATTTTATGCTCAAACTGAGCTTACGGTAAGTTTGTTGAAAGATATTTCATTTACATGTACTGGATTTTTTTAAGATTCACATGCGCAAGCACACTGGGGAGAGACCGTTAGTTTGTACAACATGTCAAAAAAGATTTGCAGATCCCAGAAGCTTAGCAAAGCACGTTAAAATCCATATAGGTGCAAATAACAACAACAACAAATTAATGATAAATGATTTTAGGGGAGAAAAAATTTGTCTGCGAAATTTGTCAAAAGAAGTTCATTCATTCATATTCTTTAACTACACATCGCAGAGTTCACACCGGTGAAAAGCCGTTCGTGTGTTCTACATGTGGGCATTCGTACACAACGTCTACGCAACTCACATTGCACACAAGAACTCACACACAAGAAAAACCTTACCCATGCTCCGTATGCCCAAAAGTAGGTTACACTTGCAGTTATGAAATTGAGTTAAGGATATCCATTTGAAGGCGTTTGCCAGTGGCAGCGGGCTGGCAACTCATCAACTAACTCACACTGGAATTCGAAAATATGTTTGTTCGATTTGTGGTAAAGGGTTAAGAACGTCGCCTGACTTAGCTGCTCACCTAAGAACTCATACGGGTGAAAAACCTTTTGAGTGCAGAATACCAAATTGCAATAAACGCTACAAAACTCATAGTCAACTAAGTGCTCACATACGAGCTCATACAGGTGAACCTGATGTTACTTAATAAGCATTTTTTTTTACTTGTTTTATATATACATTTTTTTAGGTGAAAAGCGCCACCATTGTAACACATGTAATAAAGCATTTGCTGACACCACTCAATTAAAAAAACATACGAACATCCATACAGGTAACAAACCCTATGTATGCAGTATGTGTGGGTACAGGTTTACTCAGTCTGGGTCTTTGTATACTCACATGAAGATTCACAAACATTTAACTTCTGAGTAGTTTAATGTGTATTGGTTATGATATTACACAGTCGTGAAGTGTAAAGTGTAATCGTAGTAGTGTGGTTTCTTGTAATAAATGTTTTTAAAATAAAAATTTAAATTAACCATGGTATATTTAATAGTATAATGAAATGTTCACACCAGTCTCATGATCCGCAAAAACTTCCAAATTGTTTTCACTGGAATATATGCAACCAAACGAGCTGGTATGTGTGACTTAAGATTGCGTTTGCGTACGTCACAACGTGGTAGAAGTGCACATATTTTGATTTTTTTTATTGTTCAACAAAAAATTATCAGTTCAAATGTACCAAAAATAATCATTTTATAGGTTTGCCACGTATTACCGAATAGAAATTATAATAACATTAATTTACTATAGAAATAAAATTAATAATTCATCCACTACTTCTCACATGTGGTCTAAAATAGACGCTCTAAATATATACCGTTCCTAAAACGTAAATCGTCGTACTCGCTTCGGCGGTACATATACTAAAATTGGAACGATACAGAGAAGATTAGCATGGCCCCTGCGCAAGGATGACACGCAAAATCGTGAAGCGTTCCACATTTTTTTCTAATTTAAAAAAAACCTACGTAAGCATACTACATGTATTTTTTTAAATTAGATTAGACCGTTGCACGAATACTAACGAAAAGTGCGGAATTCGTATTCATGTAATTTACTTTTAATTGATTTATGTGATTCGTTAAACTATTTCAATATAGGTGTAAGCAGTGTTAACCACCTATATCTACACTACTTGTATTACTGCAATCACAGGTTACAAACGGTCAGTGTTCAAGATAAGGATGGCTATCATGGGGATCTGGGAAGACGGAAACCATTGAAGATGCGAAGATGGTCAATTTAGGGAAAAATTGCGCAAAGAGTAATTCACAGGACACAGACCGTCAGAGTAATTATTATGCTTTCTGTCGAGTTTTTCAACTTGGTTTTTTAAAAAAAGAAAAAAATGTGGAACGCTTCACGATTTTGCGTGTCATCCTTGCGCAGGGGCCATGCTAATCTTCTCTGTATCGTTCCAATTTTAGTATATGTACCGCCGAAGCGAGTACAACGATTTAAGTTTCAGGGACAGTATATATACTGAGGTATTATTTCACATCACATGTGAGTAGTAGTAGACGAATTATTGGTGTATTTCAATAATATTCTAATATTATATCAAATGTTCTCGATAAATACGTGGCAAACCAATCAAATAATGTATTTTTGGTTTACTTTTGAACTAATAATGTTGTTGAACAATAAATAAATTAAAATATGTTAGTTCGCTTTTCCTACTACGCTGTTACGTAGGCAAACGCAATCTATGAATTAACAGACTTGCACGTTTGGTTGCATATATACCAGTAAGTTTATTCACGATCATTGTAATCGGTCGTATAAATTATATTTGTCATTTTGAAGGATGAGGAGTTGTATTTTACAACACTTATTTTTCCCGTAGGAAGGAAAATAGATTCTCGAGGTTAATAATATATATATATATATATATTATTGATATAAGTCGAGATCCGGATAATAGTAGGATAACCTGAGATCCCCCTTTAAAGTTAAAAATATGCGTGTATAATGGGTTGCCAATGACATGAAATATGTTCTTCTATCATTACCCCTATAGAGGGGAAAGAAATTCATACAATTAAAATTATCCATATAAAAAGCAGTTAGGATGAGATCAAAAAATAAATACACTTAAGTAGAGATCATATAGTGTATAAAATGACATTGGTGTATTAAGTAGAGATCATGCGGTGTTGTCAAATGTACTTGTTCTAAAAATAGATTTCGTTATCTTTTGCGAATACTTAACAGGTTGTTAGCCTTCTGTGGGATTCCTTCGCGTATTCTTTCTTCGATAAAGCGTTAATATTATTTGGCACCCGGGGCTTGAAAATATTATAACATTTAATTAAATAATACCTAGTGTAATAGGTACTCTATTTTACATCGATGATAAATTAAAACGATTACCTATTTATTGAAGGAAAGAGTTCCCGTTGGAAATGATTTTTTTTATTTTTCTAACAGCTGATAGTGGTTCATAAGTCTACATCTTTGAATTAAAGGACCCAATTCAAACTCACTTTCAAAGTACAATTGCCATTATAATTAATGTAATAAATTTTTGCCATTACTGAAATGCTTCAAAATTGATTATGCATAAGTATTCATCCTACAATCATGTATAAACACCAAACCCAAAGAAATCATTATCAAATTGCTTTCTTATCTCTTTTCCAGTACCGTATGGCGCATGGTTGGTAAAAAGCAATCATAAGAACTCTAAAGTTATTTGCTTATGATCACATGTAAACCATTAGGTTGTTCAGTATTTCGTAAAGAAATCTGTGAAAAGTTCATTTTTGAAGAAAGATGCCTTGGTTAGTCAAACTGGTTCAAACCATGGAGGTGACCATTTTGGTTCAAAAACATCTAATTCATCCTCCAATCATGTATAAACACCAAACCCAAAGAAATCATTATTAAATTGCTTTCTTATCTCTCGTCCAGTACCGTATGGTGCCTGGTTGGTAAAAAGCAATCACAAGAACTCTAAAGTTATTTGCTTATGATTACATGTAAACCATTAGGTTGTTCAGTATTTCGTAACGAAATCTGCAAAAAGTTCATTTTTGAAGAAAGATGCCTTGGTTAGTCAAATTGGTTCAAACCATGGAGGTGGCCATTTTGGTTCAAAAACATCTAATTCATCCTCCAATCATGTATAAACACCAAACCCAAAGAAATCATTATCAAATTGCTTTCTTATCTCTCGTCCAGTACCGTATGGTGCCTGGTTGGTAAAAAGCAATCACAAGAACTCTAAAGTTATTTGCTTATGATTACATGTAAACCATTAGGTTGTTCAGTATTTCGTAAAGAAATCTGTAAAAAGTTCATTTTTGAAGAAAGATGCCTTGGTTAGTCAAACTGGTTCAAACCATGGAGGTGGCCATTTTGTTTCAAAAATATCTAATTCATCCTCCAATCATGTATAAACACCAAACCCAATCAAATTGCTTTCTTATCTCTCGTCCAGTACCGTATGGTGCATGGTTGGTAAAAAGCAATCACAAGAACTCTAAAGTTATTTGCTTATGATTACATGTAAACCATTAGGTTGTTCAGTATTTCGTAAAGAAATCTGTAAAAAGTTCATTTTTGAAGAAAGATGCCTTGGTTAGTCAAACTGGTTCAAACCATGGAGGTGGCCATTTTGGTTCAAAAACATCTAATTCATCCTCCAATCATGTATAAACACCAAACCCAAAGATATCATTATCAAATTGCTTTCTTATCTCTTTTCCAGTACCGTATGGCGCATGGTTGGTAAAAAGCAATCATAAGAACTCTAAAGTTATTTGCTTATGATTACATGTAAACCATTAGGTTGTTCAGTATTTCGTAAAGAAATCTGTGAAAAGTTCATTTTTGAAGAAAGATGCCTTGGTTAGTCAAACTGGTTCAAACCATGGAGGTGACCATTTTGGTTCAAAAACATCTAATTCATCCTCCAATCATGTATAAACACCAAACCCAAAGAAATCATTATTAAATTGCTTTCTTATCTCTCGTCCAGTACCGTATGGTGCCTGGTTGGTAAAAAGCAATCACAAGGACTCTAAAGTTATTTGCTTATGATTACATGTAAACCATTAGGTTGTTCAGTATTTCGTAACGAAATCTGCAAAAGGTTCATTTTTTAAGAAAGATGCTTTGGTTAGTCAAATTGGTTCAAACCATGGAGGTGGCCATTTTGGTTCAAAAACATCTAATTCATCCTCCAATCATGTATAAACACCGAACCCAACATTATCAAATTGCTTTCTTATCTCTCTTCCAGTATCGTATGGTGCCTGGTTGGTAAAAAGCAATCACAAGAATTCTAAAGTTATTTGCTTATGATTACATGTAAACCATTAGGTTGTTCAGTATTTCGTAACGAAATCTGCAAAACGTTCATTTTTTAAGAAAGATGCCTTGGTTAGTCAAATTGGTTCAAACCATGGAGGTGGCCATTTTGGTTCAAAAACATCTAATTCATCCTACAATCATGTGTAAATACCAAATCCAAAGAACTCATTATCAAATTGCTTTCTTATCTCTCTTCTAGTACCTTATGGTGCATGGTTGGTAAAAAGCAATCACAAGAAGTCTAAAGTTATTTGCTTATGATTACATGTAAACCATTAGGTTGTTCAGTATTTCGTAACGAAATCTGCAAAAAGTTCATTTTTTAAGACAGATGCCTGGGTTAGTCAAATTGGTTCAAATCATGGAGGTGACAATTTCGGTTCAAAAATATCGAACTTATCCGGCAATCATGTGTAAACACCAAACCCAAAGAAATCAGGATAAAACCAAAGCGGTGACCGCGTTAGGACCCAACTTGGACAAAACGTACCGCGTTTCGCCGTGGTCCAATCAGAACGGCCAATTTTTGCCGTATGGTTAATACGTGGTACGTTCTGCCTAAATGCGTACGGTACCTAATTGGTAAAATCAATCATAAACAATTTACCAAATTCTCTGTTTAGACAGCGCTGTAATATCTTTGGTTCTTTTCCCGATGAGCTTGGTATAGAAATAACGATTTTGACATCTTTTGATTAAAATACAAGTGGTCATCGAAAGTGTACCAAATTCCCTTAGTGGGCACCGTGGTAGGTGTGTTCCTAGCTTATAGTTACGATACCCTTAGAATCCATTATGACCCTCTTATTAATTTAATGCGCTTACTAAAATATACTAAACGTTATTTTACATTTCTCCTCAATCCACCAGTTTAATCTCTTTAATACAAATCCGCCCTTGTAACGTAACGTGGATTAGGAATAATACATACGAGGTAGCAGATAACAAATTATTTACGTTATAGCGCACATAGTACAGCTACCTCTTTCATTATTTGCTATCGCACTTTAAAGCGAGAGTACCGCTTTACAATGTTGCCGTTTATTTGGATCTCACTTTATTTAAAATATAACGTATTATATATAACGTAAGCAGCGCCCCCTAAGATGGTCACTCAAGAACTTCGCGTGTATAAATTTTGACAAAAACCTAAAAGTTGAGATCCGGGCGAAAATTGAAATTTAGCTTCCTGTATGATCGACCGAGCTAATAGACTCGATATACACAGTAAAAAAGGCGAGATCCGAAAACGGATCTCGGGTTTACCAAATGGATCTCACCTTATCTGCAATATATGTGAAAATGATCTCACCTTAGCGCTTTTTAAATCTTATATATATATATATATTATATACTTGTATGAGTGTGAGGTAAAATTTAGATTTTACGATAAGCAAATTGTTGAAAACAACATAAACGTGAGTCAACTCGTATCGTGGAAATTTTAACAGAAGCAGAAAATCTACCTACAGCCTTAGTGTAATGAATACTACAGCCCATCCCTCATATTATGGTGTATTGAAAAATTTATAGGGAACAGAAAACAAGGATTATAAATAAACAGGACGGTCCTAGCGTGGCATGAAAGCCTCAGAGCAATAGAGGAATTGGAAAATTATAGGGGACCTGTGGGATTTAACATAAATCATAAATGAGTAAAGGACACGTTGCGATACATAATTCATATCTGTGTAATTAACTAATTACGGCAGCTTGTCTTTAATCCAAAGTAGCACTTGACTTAATACGAGTACATCCCTACAAAAAATGTCTGCAATAAAGAACGCCAGCAAACCTCAAATCGCCTTTGAAGAAAGAAAACCACTACAGCCCGACATAATTTTAAAATTCATAAACGGCATATCGCAGATATTTTGCTTAACGATTCCAAATGTTTATAATTATAACGGGTTGTCGGTGTGGTATCTATTGTACAGTTTACTTTTGGTATCTTTGCTTATACTAATACTATGCTGGACGGTAAAATCAAAGCTGGAAGATTATTACAGTTTCATTGATAAAACTTGCGCGTTAGATTTGATGGTGATGGTCTTTTATACAGTCTCAAATTCCGTAACAATAATTGGTACCGTCATTTTTCAACGAAAAAATCTAGTAGCTGCAATTAGGTACATTGAAGATTTGGGTAATCTTCATGAAATGCCTTTGATACTAAAATCATGTAATGATACCAAACTGTTTTTAGCTTTAGTAGGGCTTTTGCATACTTGTATTGGTGCCATTTTGCTTACATCGATAGTTTTGTTTTACTTTGGTAAGATTAATGTCATCTTTTCTATAATTCGTTTTGTAAACTTATACATTGTTATTATCACTACACTACAAATTCAAAACTATGCTGTCATTTTAAGAAATAAGTTTGATACTTTAAATCAAAAGTTATTAACGACAATTGAAGAAATTAACAGCGCGCAAAATTTAAAAAATAATCAAAAAAATGTTGTGCAGTGTTTAAAAATTTATGATAAATTGTGCGACATTCAAGATTGTTTTAATGGACTGTTGGGTTTGCCGATTTATTGTTTTTCTTGGTTAATACCTGCGCAATGTTTGCAGACTATCAATTTTGTTTTGGAATATAAACTAAAACTGGACGATATATCGATAAGTATAACTGATTTGGAGATTTATTGGAGTTTATCTTTGACTGTTACAGTCTTGGTAAGTGTATTTGTATTGTATACGTAACTATATTGCTTTTTTGCTGCTTTTGGTGTACCTACCTATACTTATTGTAATGAACGTTAGGCAAATGTTAATCCAAAATGAGCAACTACGGTATTTGAACACTCTTTGTGACATACCGTTGAGTGAAACTCAACGGACATACCCAATTTCAGCAAAAACACAAAAACTTGTTTGCACCGATTATCGATTGATTGAGAATTAATTAATTGATTAATGTATGCTTTGTTTCAGATTTGCGCCTTCGTGATAGCTTACTTTGCAAATCAAGTAAGGCAGGAGAGCCACAAAGTCGCTTCTATAAGTTATCAGTATTTGATAAAGTTTCCTCCGAGAAGCAGTAACGTGCATATTATAATTGTGCGGGACTATTTACTGCGCTTAACACAGCAGGTCCGCTACCGCAGTCCCCGTTTTAATGCTCTAGGTGCATTTGCTGTAGACATTTCGTTCATGGCGAGAATGTTGGTTATGATTTTGATTCATATAGTAATGTTGCTTCAGTTTGATTAAAGCTTAGAATTAGTGTAAATGTGCGTCTATCTACACATATTTATCAGTCATTGACAAAAGTAATGATCGCCGAAATGGTAAATCCTGCAGCATACGTAAGCGTAAGCAACATTTGAATATATTGTGCAACTCCTCCTCAAGAAACAAACGAAGACCCATGCGATAGGAATGTTGGTTGTTGATGCTACAGAGTTTACCTATTAGGCGATCATTACTTTTGTCAATGACAATGCATAGCGATAAAAAATGAGTGACCGTCCAGTCACCTTTGGAATTTTTGTTTACATGGGAAATCTTACTTTATTTATTTATTTATTTATTTATTTATTTATTTATTTATTTATTTATTTATTTATTTATTTATTTATTTATTTATTTATTTATTTATTTATTTATTCCTCTTTTGTTCTGGGCTCTCAACTTCTAAAGGCGACCTAGTTGGTTACCTACATAACCTAAAAGTAGATATAAAGAGGTATTGGGTATACTTTTGAATATGGTTCTTCTTCATAATATCCTCCATAATATCTATTGCACACAAAAAAGTACAGCTACATAATTCGCCTAGCTTTATTAAATAATCTTAAATACCCTAAAATTTATTTATAGTGATTTAGTGCAGATTAGTCAATATGTTATATTCTCTATAACATACAGTGTGTGCCAGGTAGAACGCATCATAAGGAAACGGCAATGTATTTTTAGTGGAGGATCAACGAGGCCTTTGAAATTAGCGTTCAACGTACTACTCCAATCTCTTTCTAGCATCAGGTAAGCGCAATAACGTACGTTGAACGCTAACTTTAAATACATATTAAATATCAAAGGCCTCGCGGATCCCTTGCGAAAAAATTCATTAATTCTGTTTCCCTATGGTGTGTTCTCCCTGGGACACACGGTATATGTTTATAATTAAGTCGACTTAGTAGTTTCTTTTACTTCAGAAAGATGTAAAATATTATACCCACTTATTTATTTTAAGCATATCATTATCAATAGTATTTAAACAAATGATGATATCTTCTTTTAAAATGCTTTTTGACTTTAATTTATAATAATAATATGACTTTATTACTTCTTTAGAAATAATAAAAACTAACTAAATACTGGTCATGTAATAATAAATAAACGTCCTTTCGTTGGTAGGTACCATACCGGTACTTATAAATAATGTTTGGCAACAATGGATCCTAATAGCCTCGTTGTGCGCGTCAGTGCGCCGTTAATAAAAACTATCAATGTATTTTTTCACAATCCCTCTGTGTATAAAATCACGCCAAGTTTTAATGATCAATGCGAGCATCCTGTTAACCTTTCACTCTATTCCAGAGGGGTGATCATCGAAATCCATAATCTAATCACTTCTTTCCTAAATCATTAGTTCCTACCAAATTTGAGCGTTATGTCAAATCGTGTTTCAGTCGTCGTGCGAAGAGCGAGGGGGCCAGATGGATGTTCAGATCTTTGGATGTTTTTGATCTCTCGCTCTACTTAATAAAAAAAATTAAGTAGGTGCTTTTTCTTCAGTATGTATATCGGGCGAGGCCAATGATGTACCTTTAAGGGGCCCGTATAGAAGTAATACTATTGGCAATGTTATGGATTCTATAATATTGTCAAACCAGGTGAAATGTGCTTTTTTTTTCTACCTCACCAACCACCATACATGGTCAATATCACTGAAAATATTTTTCGATAAATTTGTAAAAATGAGCACCAAAAAGAAACTATGTGTGGCGATTATCTCGCATTCTATTTTGAAAAAAAGGGTTGATCGTAGCAAAGTGGGCGTAGGAATGGTTATTAAAACTTGAAAGGTATTTAGGTAGGTACACACCTAAGGTTGCTACTAAAGTCACTAGATATAGAAAGTACCGCAATCATCCGCCATTTTTGGGCAAATTTGCTGCCAACTTGAAAAAATTGACAAATAAAATCTGAATAGCTGTAATTTTTTATAACCTAACTTCATAGTACTGTCATGTTTTATAAAAATATATACAGATATCTCCAAACAGGTAGAACAATCCCTAACATTAAAGTTACTAGAATCGGGTAACTTCCGCCATTTTTGGGCAAAAATCATGCGTTCTCTCTCTAACACACGAGCCCAATGGATTGCGGTACTTTCTATATTTAGTGACTCGTTGCTACATCACTACACCAATTACTTGAAAATGTCTTTGGTTATGCAAAATAATAGATGCGAACATGTATAACCGTTCAAGAAAGACGTGTTTTGGCCCTTCGTTATCTAACAATAGGAAGTGGCTTTGAAGATCTGGCGGAAGCGCGTGACGAGAACTCACCTCTGCCTTTTAACTGTGTTGACAATGATATTGATGCAAACGCATGCAATTCAATATTTTCGACTTTGAGATTTACTCTTCATCAAACCATCTGTAGTGAGGAAGGTGATGTCAAAAATATTGTCAATATTTCGAAATATTGTCTACATATAGTCGTTTTCTTGAACGTGAATCTTCTTTGGAACTAGTTCCTGGTGAGCTAGTTTTCTACTGGAGGCGAAACTTTCGGTGGCGGTGTCGAAAATATCAAACCTATCCACTTAAGGAAACATATCATTACAGATAGTCAATAGTGACATAGTGTATAAACCTGTGATATACAAGGGTAGCACCAAAAATTCTCGGCCTGATCTAGATCCAGAAATCGCAGCGAGCCAAAACTTTCACAATACGACACTTCAACTCGTAGTACAGATATGAGCCATATAGTTACCTGCTAAAGTACTCGTAATTGAAAAATGACCTAAAGGGCGCCATTTCAGTGACGAAGGAGAGGTGAAAGCTGCAGTTTGGTCACATATTGACGACAACCTGAACGAATATTTTTAGGGGGTATTGAATTTTTGTTCAAGCGTTGTAATAAATGCATTACTGTTAGGGAATTATACTAGAAAATTTAATTGTTAACCTGCACTGCCTTCTGACACCCGACATCATAATTTTATTTGATGGGTACGGGGTACCCATAACCCAGCTGAGGATGAATGGATGATGTTACTTCAACAATTCTCGATCATATTATGAGAAACGACAAAATAAATGCAACAAATATTTATAAAAGATGCCACAACCACAAGTGCGAGGGAATTAGGTAATACAGACAACATTAGCACTTTGTAATGAAAATAATTCATATAGGTCATGCCCATGCGACGGTGGGTACTAGAATAGTACATTCCCTAAGTGCAATGTACTGTACTGGTAAAGAAACATGATCTAACTGTTTCAAAAGCAGATTATGTTTGTTCAACCCTATTGAATTGAATGACTATTGGCGTACAAGACGTGATTACAGTTACTATATCAGCAACGTAGCCATAGTTTAAAGGGAACCAAACAGAACTAATATGCAATTCTCGATCTTTGAACTGATGATATAACAAGGTAAGTGCTTCTTGTGCTTCATCTCGTAGCAGTTGCTCCACAGGCATGTCTAATATACGTCTATACAGCTTGTTAGTAATTCTCTTCACGTCATCTTCGAACGCTGAGGCCGAGCTTACCATTGACATGCTCAGTATCTACAAGAAAGCAAGTATTGTCATAGATAAATTATCTCACACACTTACCAGTAACAAAAGACACCATAAAAGGTGAATAAGGGAGAATTGATAGCCTGTCAACTTGTCATTTCTGAGTGCACCTGACGCACAAGCAATAAGAAAATTCATGGTCTGAAACACCTCAACGATGGCAGAGAAACATATAAATAAACATGGATACTCAAATATCTCATTAAATGAGGCCACACTTTGAAACAGTGAGCCATAGATTTTGAACAAGAGATTTAACTGCATTAAATCCTCTTCCCGAGGTTTAATTTTTTGGCTCACTCTCATCCATTTGTTTGTCGTTGAATATTCTTCTTCGTCCGTTGACATTTTGTGCATATCTTCAATTAAGTTTAAAAATAATTTCGTGCTAAATTTTAGCTTGTATGTCAACAGTTTAAGAAATTCGCGAAATCGAAATAATTCACAAATGAAGATGTAAAATTGGACGTATTTGAAAATGTAACACTGCAACTCTTGCATCCCAAACGAAGTAAACCAGAAGTAAATGTCGTAACTTACAATCGCAGTAAAGCACAAATTAATAAAGGTGAATTTTGTGCAGAAGCAATGTTGTAACTCTCCCTCGTTGCGTGCGTGCTTCTGTTGAAGATACATGTCGTTTTTAATTAACGATGTTAGGAAAATATTCGTCGATTTTGCGTTGCGTATTGAGCCATAAATGATAACTTCATTGAGAATGGTCGAAACTGTGAGGAAGAGAACGTCGAGGGTTATTGTTGTCAAATTCATGTATCGATAGACGTAATTGTTTCTTGATACAAAAGTAGAAACGGCTCCACCTGCTACAAGCAACAATAATACGAGGGCGTAATTTCTGTAGTATCTTGCACCAAGTTGGTGAGTAGAAAAATTGTAAGGGGGTGTCGTTCCCAAAAATCCTCCCAACCATTGCACGAACTTTAAATTACTCCATTCTTTGCCTAATGTAAATTGATGCTCTGTATCGGTACTCATTGCCAATATTTCTACAATTATTGTATCAAAGATTCACAAACCCTTACTTTATTGATCCAATCAATTTTAAGGTTGCGTGTCTTGTGATTATCAGATGCGTCGCAGGATAGTGAATACATTGTATCGTTTTCAATTATGTATTAGTTGCAAAGGTGTGTATTATGTATAATGTAATCATACTGATTAGATGATTGGTTCCAAAAAAAGAAAGATCGTGTAAATGATAACACTTTGATAACTTTGACCAGAACCATTATATCTAGCTTACAGCAGGCATCATTGAAAAAACTGAGAAGTAGAAATCTGTCAAAATCTCCTTTTTGTACATTAATAATTTAGAAATTTGCAGACCAAGTGAACTACGAGTATACTGAGAAATTAATCAAAAAATTGCAAGGGTCTGACCAATCTTCCTTTTGATAACAGCAATGTTTTACAGGGTGAAACGCATTCTTCTTCTTCTTCCTTCTTTGATTTAGGGGAAGGGTCTGTAGGATTTTGTAGGCAAAGGTATACACTTTGCTTTATTGAAAATCGTTCTTTAATTCTCGCTGCAGATGTTAGATTATGTCAACACTTGTTGATTCTATATAGACGCCCCCTAGGAGATCTGAGGAAAGTTCCCTTTTGATCATTCCTTGTTCTTAGCTTTTGGTGTAATTTACGGATTGTAACAAATCGAATGTTATGGATTTTAGAGCCCAAAATCTATTAAAAAACGCATTCAGAATCACACACGGAATTCGGAACTTTATACGAGAGAAGAAAATACCGGACAGCTTGAAGATGATGATTTACAACACGATCATAGCACCGACAATCTTATACGGAGGTAATACCTCAGCGCTAACAAGAAGTAACAGACGAACATTGAGGAGGGCGGAGCGGAAGGCACTCAGGATACTGATGGAAAACAGCAACCTTACAAGAAAGCAGATAAGGGAACTACTAGAGGGAAAGACGATCACCAGGAGACTGAAGATGAGACAGATGAGATACTGGGGACATATAAACAGGAGGAACAAAGACCATATCCTACGGGCTGCCAAGAATCTGTGTGCCTCGGAATGGAAGGTAGGCCGACCCTGCTTCAAATTTTCACCGAACCTTTACGTTTCAAGGTTATAGCCTCACAGGAGTTGATGGCGGAAGTGCTGGGAAAAGTGTGCGCATCACCAAGTAGACTACTTTGAAGGGGATTAAAGTTTCCGACCTACAAATCAATAAATATATGTATCCCGATCAAAGGTTCGATACCTTTTGAACACACCTTGACCTAGTACATATATTATTATAAATGTTGCAGTTGCTGATTCCTGTTGGTGCGCTTTAATAGGTCATGTGTGCCAATTGACATAGTCAATAAGATTTACCTATTCATTGGGAAATTCCGAGTTTAAACTATGAAATGGAGCACAAGGTTGCTTTATGAATCATTGTGAAATAATAACTTGCCATAATAGTTTTACTACATGAAATTATAACTTCTTTTATTTTAATACTTTGAACGTGACTATTAATATTATTGTAAGAGAAATGTGCATAATTATTTTAGTTGTTACAAATATATAAGAATCGGAGTTATGGATCTCTTAGTAACTTTAAGATCATGGTTTGCGCACTAAGTTTGTTTTTGGTTGCGATGTGCTTAGCATCATCTCACGGATTTGGTTTCTTGGTAAATATATGCTTGATACTTTTTTTATGTTAAATATGATAAAACGTGTTTAGATAATAGAAAATTGGTTACTAAACTATAATTTATTTTTAAGGGCGCTTGTAAAGATTGCAACGATGATGAGGATGATGGTCTCTTCGATTTTCTAGGAGATTTCTTTTGTGATATATTTTGTGATGCTGATGATGATGATGATGATGCAGAAACTACTACCATGCCAGCTAATACTTCAACTACTACTAGCAGTTCACAGTCTGAAAGTTCTTCGTCAACAGAAACTACCTCTCCAGCTGCTTCTACAACCACTGGGTCAGATTCCCCATCAACTTCAACAACTGTCTCACCTTAATTGAATGTGCAGAAACGTGTGGGAAGTGGTGATACAGAGTGTTTTTTAAATTACATAATAATAATAATATTTATTTAATCCTGTTACGACATAAAAATGTATAGGACAAAGTCAAATGTGAGGACAAATGTACAATAAAACAGTGAAACAAGCACAGAAATACAATTAACGATTTGCTATGTACCGAGGAGCACCAGGATCATTTAAGAGTTTTTCAACGTTATAGAACATCTTGTCTAGAGACTTAGTTTACGTTTGAACGTATGGAAGTTGTTGGCCGTTGTAATGGTAATTGGCAGACTATTGAAAATTTTAACTCCTGTAATACTTATAGGGACTGCACTGATCATTAGTTCTTCCTCGTGGGCCATCGCAATAATAGAATCCTATTTTGAAAAGTAAGTACCTACGTTTGGGACTTTTGGCACTGAGCATGTTGTCCTTTGGGAGTGGAATGCTCAAAATCATAGTGTTTAAAGTTACCGTTAATTGGCAGCGTTTATTTTCCATTGTTAGTCCGTTTGTCCGTTGGTTTACTCCATTGTTAGTGTTTAGGGTGTGCAATACAAAAATCGAAATTATTTGTCTTCTCGCTACCATGATATAAATAAGTGTTGTTGCAAGACTAACTATTTTTTTTCGTCTTTTCGTTTACTTCATTCAAATGAATTTATTTTTTTTAACCCAAACGATTCGGTTATGGGTGTTGGTACCAAAATCCGTGACGTATCTCCGTGCGCGTTGTGCGCAAGAACGAACCACAAAAATTTCCACGAGTATGCACAAAAAAATTGACGCTAGCAGATCGTGTGTGAGAAATTGCTAATTCTGCCAAGATTGCGTGGCCCTATTTTCCAACGTCTCCTAGTAGGTGCCAACCAATTACCTATATAATTGGGGTCGTTTGGTTGTTGTTCATTATAGGTAGAGGGCCGGAGGTATAAGTTTTAGACCCGACGAAGGAGGGCCCTTATGAGGCCAAGCTCGTAATCTTCATCCGGTTCGAGGCATGTACAACGTTTTACGCACAACTGCACACAACCTACAAAATTGAATTAAAAATGGTTAAAAACGATGAAAAAATACGACAGTGATTTAAATTCACCGCTCGTCACCTAGGGCCCTAGGATACTTGTTTCTAAGGAAAAAAACAAACATTGTAAAACAAAAATTTTCATAATTTCGGAATGGAAGTAAAGGCTGAGCAAATTCCCTCTGAAATATTAGTGGAAGCTGATGAAGCTATGTTGGGTTTAACCCCAAGCAAATCTTAAGACCGATATGAAAAGGAGTTTTCATCTTGGGAAGTCTGGATGAAGGAAAAAAAGGTGACATTTATCAATGAAACCGTTTTACTAGCGTATTTTAGCGAGAAGGTATGTTAAAATGGTTTTTTTTTATTAATTGTTATCCTAGATTCTGTGTCCTAGGCGTTATCCTTTTTTGTTCATTTATAGTCGAAAACTTACCAGTGCAGTTCTTTGTGGGCTAAATACTCCATGATAAAGAAAATGTTATTAATCAAGAAAAATGTTGATATTAGCAAATATTGTAAGCTGGTGTCATTCTTGAAAAGTAAATTCATTGCCCATGAGTTCAAAAAAGCTAAGATATTATCTAAAGCAAACGTGATCAAGTTTATGAAGGAAACTCCAGATGATACGTATTTATTAGGTAACATTCTCGACATTATGGACAAGTATAAACGTCATTATTTTACGTTGGTTTAATATTTGGTATTTATGGGGCCTTGCGGAGGGAAGAACAAGCAAATATATCAGTAAATGATAACGAAGGCAGGGGTTCTGTCTTAGTTGTAACAACACCAAAAACGAAAACTAGCAAATTGACACAATACTGTTGCAATACTTACAATAAATGTAGTAATTTTCATAATAAAGATGATAGATATTGATGCGGGCTTTTGAATTCTTTTACAGGCCCACGGGCCGGCAAAATTTTGACGGGTGTAATGTCAAATTTTCGGTCGTGGTAACTAAGATGTAAACGAATATGATGCAGTTGTGCGTAAACTATTATAAATTATATAAATTCTGTTGGGGCAACTAACATATTACAGCCCTGACTCCTGAGCCCATTGCAAATTATTATTCTTGTGCTAACAAGTATAGGAAGCTGTACATGTTTAAATATGGCGAAGTGATACAATAGTTATTTATGTATTAAGGGCATAATAGTGATGTTTATATTCTCGAGGGTGACGAGTTAAAAAGCTAGAGGGCCTATGGCCCGAGAGCTTTTTAGTCGCCCGAGAGTATAAACATCAGTTTATGCCCGTGGTACATACACAATTTTATGTTTTACAAATAGTTTTCTTCGTCAAAATTCGTTTACAAAATAATTCATTATGTTTGATCGAGTATGCGTGGTTCGAATTTGTTGATGTGATTGAAACCATCCAAACGTCAAACGTAATTTTAAATAATTCAATTCATCGTGAATGAGCAAGAAGTTCCAGAAACTATACGAAATAAGGCCAATCACGTGATTTAGTAGGTATTGACAATTAATAATTGACGTTTCTAATTTTCAATGACTTGCAAATATTTGTTTGTTTTGTCATTATGTATAAATGAGTTACTATGGTGATACTTAATGCCCTAGGGCATAAAGTGGTACTTTATGCCCGCGTATCACAGATATAAAATGTGCTATGATAGGTTAGTAAGACATAAAAATAATTATTTAGTATCTACGTATATATATGTATATTATATATCTGCTGTAGCTATAATTCTTTAATTTTTTGTAGATAACGATGCAGGTTATATTAATCTTACGGTGCGCATTCACAAGCAACTGTTATTGTAATCTCCTCTGGAATGAAGAAATCTCTCACACTGTGTGGAGTAGACGAACAAGTTGCGTCGGAAACATCTAAATCTTCAGCTTGCTTTTGTTTCAATACGTGCACCTTATATTCCTTAGGGCGGCATTGATAAGGACCGCCTAGGCAACTGCTTGGTTTACATTTTATCGTTGGTAGTTGTCTGTAAGTTACCTAATAAAATATTACTCTTGCGACAATGTAGTCTTACCTAGGGAAATACATTATTCCAAGGTATTTCATCTCCGGCTCTCCTTTACATGCACAAGAAAGACCCTTTTTTTGGAATAATGGAACTGTTCGGATAGATTTGCTGAATTTGTTCTAAAATCAAATTTACAGTACGACATTGTTAAAACAAAGCAACACAATATATACACATAAGAAAGATACCATAATATTGAAGCGAAAGTATACATACTGTGGAGAAAGGTTGTGTGGTCATACTGTTTTCTTTGCGATTTTTGAATAACCAATTAAAAAAAGCTACATTTCGTTCATCCTCGCAGGTATTAACTGAGTTAATAGCGCACAGTGGCTTCTCCATAAACGTATCAAAATATTGTACATCTCGTTTTGTGTCCCATTCGGGAAACTCTATTTTTTGACAATGAATCCACATTAAACACAAAACAGTAATTAAAAACAGAGGATGTGTGACATTCTGAAAATTACAAAAATGATAAGGTACACACTAAAAACTAACGTAGTAAATTACCTTAATTTTAAGAATGTTCATCGTTGCGTCCTAGTAACTGAACTTTATATAAGCTTCTTGTGCGGAATATATACTCTTAATCACAATAGGTCCATTAAGCTTCTCTTTGAAAATTGATATATCAAGTTCTGCTTCATTATTTACTGAAGATCCTATTATATGAGCTAAAGTAAATTTAGAAAGCGGAGGCTATATTGCTGTAAAGAGAGGCGAAACACGTAGGTTTTTTACAATACAATGAGTCCTAAATGTGTCGTCTGGGTGCATGTATTATGTGTTTCCCAATATAGTCTGTATCAGAGGAGTGCATTTTAGATTATTTAAAATTTATCTTATTGCATATATTGCATAGATACTGCGAAATGTTCCTTTTATGTTTATTCTCGATCGTATTCCGTGCAAGGATTTATTAGGGTGGAATTGATGTGTTGCACTTAACAGAGATCAATTGTTTTAATGGGTAGGTATTCTGCGAGTTCGAGAGTAAAATCTGGTGCCGGTTTACAATTCCTGGGTATTGCAATGGACAATTTTTTCGTACCCATTTAATTCAGAAAGCGAAAGGGGTGAAGGTATCTTATTCTTCCAGTAACCAGCCCCAATCAAAATTAGCCGATTTGCAAAAGTATCTAGGTACATATTTCAAATTTTTCTTGTTTTCAGAGGGCAAGATTACTTGTTTGGTGGAAGTAAGGGTTGTTTTGATAAAACAGAGCGCTTTGCAGTTTCTTTTCGTCGAATGGTTCCAATCAACGATTTAATGCTATATTTAATCATAGTAGGTACCTACTTATCTGTCAAAAATTAAATATGCATCTTCTTTTCGCCATGGAGTTCTTTGTGGTCCCTCAAACTTGCCACACCCATCTTCCATGAGAGCGGAATTGAACAAATACCTAAGAGTACCTCCATATTATCCGTTTTTTTAACGGGGAGGGGGGGGGGTAAACTAACGGGGTGAAATTACCGGATACTGTAGGAACACACTTATATTTGAGCATTCACACTTATCGACGTCCGTAAAAAAATTGGTCTGGTACCGGTGCACAAACGGAGGGGTTTCTAGTTCTACTCCTCCGTCACAGGACCGATGAAAAAAAGCGAAGTGTTTATTAGAAACACTTGAAGGTTTATGAACTGGTTCACACTTGTCCGTATTAATTTGTTTCGGTAGGAATTTATATGCAATTTGCTGCAGTTAGTTGTTCAGTTGTGTTGTACCTACGTTGTGAAATGAAGCAAGAGATCGACCTAACCTAAAGATCTCGATTGAAGAGCGTCCAGTAATGTGGGACAAAACGCTAGATGGCTGGTAGGTTCTCAGAGCGGAGATATGCAAGACGAATCCACCCTTCCCAAACAATCTCCTTCAGGAACTCTTAAATGGACCGTTTATTTTTTTGAAAGCCAGTCGGTCTTTCGAATCAAATCCATGATCCTTTATGCGACAAATTTTAAACAGATCTGATGACATGCTACGTTACACTATAGTGTACTATTCTTGCACTGTGGTTACACATCGCATTCAACTTCGCTCCGCAGACAACAGCGGCAGCGTCTTCTGCTATATAAGGAATAGTGCATCTTAACACCTTGAAGATGCATTATTTGCTCAGTCAGCAGCTGAATACACATTTAGAACTGCTGTAACATCTGTTTCATCTAATTCCCTATATAATTGCATCGATCGCATATGTTCGGCCCATTGTCTCATTTTCAATGCAGTGTACCCAGGTTTGCATTTGCTCATGTCAAATATATTGAGAAAACCCCGCCGTTGGTCATCTGAAACTCTTTTGCTAAACATCGCTTAACAACTTCAACTACTCGCGGATCCTGCAATTATCACTTCGTGAACGTGAATCACAAGTATTATCATTTCTTTCCCGATCAGCACGTCATTTGCGCTCCTTGAAAACCTCAGCTGTTCAACTATGGGGTCATAGAAACGGCCATTTCACGCTTATCTAGAAGACGCACCAGATTGCCGCTCTGTTCAAAACACTTTGGCTGCCCCATGGACATTTCTTCATATCTAGTTTCCCACCTAAGCCGTCACGTAAGCTTTCTACGGGCAAAATCACTCGAAAACTTCGACATTGGCTCTATGCAGTATCTGTGGCTTCAACGTCACAGTGAAACAACTTCAGTCATCAATAAAAGTGACGAAGGATTTCACACTGTCTAGGCCAATCGGTGCTACTGGCCCGAACACGTCGGTATCAGCCCAAGCACTCTCGACAATCGAGCATTCCCAAAAACTGAACAATAATTCGTCTCGTTTTATTAACAACCTTTAAACTATAATTGCGTTCACAAAATTGTATCTTTGGCATCATTTATTACGCGCAATGTTACAAAATTTGTAGAACTTCTAATTAAAACATTCTCGCCTCTATTTCTTCATCAAAGATGTCTGCATCACCGAAATGGTTGTGCCCACGTGTAGATTCTACAACAATATTGTATTACAACACTCAAAATATGTGCAAAAACTTTTTAGTCAAATAGTGGCCATGATGATTTTAGTTTTAAGTTAAAAAAATCTATCAATAGATGCACCTTATTTATTTCGCTCTTCATAACAACTCTCCTAAAAAGTTTTTGTACGTAGAGTACTATTGATCCTCACTATACGTTAATTTTTCATGGATATGGTGTCAACGGTAAAACGTATACACGTTATCCTGCACTTTTTCAGCAACTAAAGATGAAAGGATAGCGCGTTGACTATGAAAGCTACAACTAATTTTGTAAGAGTGGGTTTTTACAACACAAAAATATCATGTCTTTAATGGTTACACATACCAAACTGTGAAATAAATGAAATATAAAATATTCAAGTAATGAACTAAATTATCTGGAAAGCGTTTTTGTGCAGACCCATATTCATAACTTGTAAAATACTCGTATTTACTCTGTTCACAAATAAATTCTTGAGCACGTGAGCAATCCACTCCATAGAAAATAGGCCGGTTATGATTCTCTCTGTCCATATTGAGGCAAGGATATTTTGTATTAAATTCGACATCATACCATGGGGGATAGTAATCGATACCACCAGTTTGTTTTGTTATAATCTCATTGTCCTCCACCCATTTAAAATCCATTCCGCGTTCGTCCAGTCGTCCACCAATCCACACATGGTAAACCTCTTGTTCACAAAGAAAAAAATTAGTATTGTTGATTTATGTCTTTCAAGTTAATACCGTAATCTTCCTCGCCCATCATTTGTACCAATGAATGTATTACTTCGCGGGTAACTTTGGCTAACGTACCGTTCTGAGAAAGACATGTTTCGAATGCTTCGTCCCATGTTTGCTTTGTATAGTATAAGGTGTACTCAATTTTGTCGATAAAACGAGACAGTTTGTCGGGAGTTTCCGAAATACCTAAAAAAATGACATTGTCACGAAGGGCAGTTTTAGAATATAATTCTATCATGAATATTTTACAAATGAAAAATACTTAGGGAGGGTTTAATGTACTGTGTTAATATAAATACAATAATACTTTTTGAACAAATGTAACTTTTGCGTCTGTTGCAGCTAGTTTCAATAAACACTGCTTCATTTGCGATGTGTCTATCTAATACCAAGCAACCTCCTCGTTGTGTTGTTCGATTTAAGTACCATGGAGGGTATAAGGTATTACTATCCGTGTGGTCCGAAATTATTACGTCGTTTGATATGAATTTCCAAGCATTTTGCTTATAGCGCCCACCTATCCATGCGTTTTCCAAACCTGTAAAATTAAATAAAAGCAACTGCGGAAGAAAGTTTTGAAATTTACTTGGTCGGCCCATTAATAAATACTTTCCTACAATTCTCGTTTCGTTTTTATTCCGGAAAGAAGCCAATCCCGCCTTATGATTTTTTTGACAGTCTCTTACGGCTTCTGACCATGTTCTCTAGGGCTAAATTGTTTGATTTGAATTACGTGACTCTTAAAGCTTACCTGGTCATAAAATATTCCGTATCTGCGGTCATTTACCACAATCCAATCGGTGGTGGTCATAGAACCATCGTATTTGTTCTCATATGCTAAACGGAACGTTAATTATTAACAGTGGCCACTTGCTATACTTACGTCTTTCACAAATCAGTGCATGTCTTAACCTGCAGTCTATGTTGAAATATAAAGCCTCATTGTGATTTTCACGGGAAAAACAGAGACACTCCCGAGCATCAGGTTGTACGTAATCCACACTATGTAGTACAAAGTAATACGTATCTTTAAACTCCTCTCCGTCATCGATCCAATGGAAAATTTTACTGTTTTTTGGACGTTCAGCTCCAATCCAGTAACTATCCGCATGTGGTGCTGATTCTTCTATACATTTGGCTAAAAAGATCCTAATTGCTGGATTGCGAGTGATAGCGAGGGACCCATTTTCGTAGGTTTCGCAAATAACTTGCGCTTCGTCCCAATTGACACGGTAGTTTAATAGAATGTATTCTTTCTTGAGATAGACAAAGCTCGGTTCGTGTCCATCTTCCATACAGTCTAGAAATGTCTATATAACAAAGAATAAAGCTTACTTTTAAATGACTTACTAATATACATCGTTAAATACAAAAATGCCAAACAGAAATGTGTTCCACTATTGTCCATTTCGCTCGTACTTTAAATGGACCCGAATTATTTTGTTATTTCGCGCAACTGCAAACCTACGCCATTAATTAATGCGGCTGTAAGTGGTACAACATGGTACCTGTTCCCCAAATGGTGCAGTCACTTGTTTTGCAAACTTTTTAAGCCTTTAACAATTGTGTTTATAAATAAAATCAAGAGAAGGTATTACTTATACTCAACAGCGACGTGATGTTGTTACTGTAAAAGTTCATTTTAGCGTAGTAGTTCCGTATTGTTCACTTCAGTAGGTATCCATATATTGCGCAAAAATCGTAGCAATAAAATGGCAAATATGCATTCAGTATCTTATTTTCGACAGCATAATTTTTAATACATAGTGCGTTGTGATTTGTTAAATTCCTAAAGAAAGTTTGGAAAAGGGTATTACCGTTACAGGTGTATTTTAATGAAATTTCGATTATCGTCAGCTGATGGTAAGTGTTTAGTAGTTTCGATACGTTTACCTACTCATGTTAAAATGTTGAAGACGATCTGAACTTTTCGTACTGTGTATTCACATGTTTTCAATTAGCTGGTCATCAGCAAATGATTGCATCAAATCTGAATGGCTCGTAAACCATGGCTTCGGGTCTAGATTAATGAAGAAATTTGACAAAAGTGAGCCCCATTTTTACGTAAAATGAGCCCTCCTCAAAACTAAAGTTGACCTGTTTCACGATTTCTTTACAGTCTCAATATCAAAAAATGAATTACTATATAAAGGGTGGCTTTCTTTGACTGAAATGCGCTGTGTAATTTGTGGATGTAGCGTTATGGTGAAATAGTTACCAAAATGTTAGTAGCATATCGTATAGGTACCGATCCACAAACTGATTTGAGATTAGATATCAGATTTTGACCGCACTTAGTAAAGTAGTGCTTGCACTAAAAGAACTTTTCAATTACTTCTATTACTTTGAGTGCTTGCAAGAACAGTGCTTGGACTACATATAAAACAAGTTCTTGGTATTTCGGAAATGCAGTTACGTTTTGAAGCTCCGAAATATATGCTCTCCCAAGAAAATTCGCCTCTAAGGAAGAATTCGTCCTAAAGAAGGTTCGCCTTCGTTTTGACTTTTTCCTATCAAGGTATTCCTTCTCGCTCCGAAAAGAACTCGCATTCGAAAATAGTTGCTTGAACTTCAACTACTTACAACTAACTTATGAGGGGCCAGCTGCCAGGAGAGTGAACTTTCTCGAGGGTGAATGCCAAATTAACCGTGGGAGTTTTCTAGAAGGTTATTCCAAATCATGGGTTAATTTGGCGGTACCTTTTTGCGCAATCATGCGTTTCCGTACTGATTCTTCCTACGTGAATTTTAGCAATCAACATTCAACACCAATGAATGGTGCAGAAATTAATATTAATAGATCCGAATAGAGAGATGGTAATTTTATTGGATTTTGGCGGATTAAACACTAACTTAGCATGTTAGTGTCGGCCTACAAACCATACATAAATGGATAGCTTTTAGCTTTTGAATCGTGATCCATTGTTGTCCGTTTGGCCAATTATTAAATTATATTCATTAAATTCAACCAGCGAAAAGTTCGCCATGGTAAATTATGACACGAAAACACGCTCTCAGGAGATTCTGACTTTAATTTCAGAAAATTGTGGTTTAAACTAGGACCTTCTGATATAAACTCGGGAATTTCAGATCCTTGAAGATCAATTATAATCAAAGTAGTTCTTTTACAATATTTTGTGCCAAGCGATATTTGTATTTGACTAAAGAAACTGATCAACGCCTAATTCTAGAACCATCTATCCATCTCGATCTCTCTCAAGATCCATTTTTGTGTACTGCGACTAAAAATCAATTCGTTGCACCAATTTGATGCAAACCAATGGCACAGTCAACTTGTATTGAATTATTATTAATTATTCTCTGTTGTATTGTAATCCATACAATTCAGAGACTTGCTATAACTATTATCATTGAATAAAAACATTATTCAATGCTATTATAGACTGCGCTTAACGTATCTAAGGTGTTGTCGACACAGTATGCAACACACAATGCACCGCGGGGCAAAAATCGCTGAGATGATATGCAATATAATGAAATAAGCTGTTATTTTAGATGTTCCCTTCATTAATCATTCTCGTAATTAGCTCGAATTAGTGAACAGATAAATTTCTGCTGAGAATAATCCAATAAACTTAGGTTAACTTGTGCCTTATCAACATGTACTCTGTCGATAAATTTTTAAATAATATGCTGATTTTCAACGGATAAAAGTTTAAAGGGCCAATGGATCAGAGCCATTCGAAGAGAAAAATTTACTCCCACCATAGTGCATTTGCGGGGAATGAAGCCGATTTTAGAAAGGTACCTACGAAGGTGTTAAAGAATAATGCAATACCGAGCGTTTTCGACTTTCCCATTCACTTAAAATAACGTAGAACTATTATTCGACATCCTTTACCAGCAAGACAACGGCAATACCTATTTGCCTATTAGGTATAGACATAACTAAGTACTTACTGGTACTAAGTATATTTCAGGTTTTGTTACAAGAAAAATAGTAAATGTTCTATGTGCTGCGATAGTCGCATGCATTCAAAGTTTTAACTAGAAAAAATCGCTGCGATGCGCAAATTGCAAAATGTTTCTATTCAATTTGTATATCAGCACTGTTAACAGATACTAGATTAATACTAAGAACCTTGTAAGTAGCGGAGAATCGAAACAGGGATATCCGAGAGCAGAGTTTGATCAGAGAAGGATTTGTGGCAATGTCTCAAAAAAAGGTTCTTATTTAAATCATTGAAATTGGTGGAGTTAAACCTCATTTTCAATGGATGGCTCATTTGACTAGCCATGTTGCTCTAGATCTTTTCAGCTTCATCTCGTTTAACTAAACCCATGGGAGTCTTGTCGAATGTTGCTTAATAGGTTGGATATCTCTCGTATTTATTTTAGCAAACACATATTGGTAGCGACAAATTAACGTTTTAGTGTGGTCCTTTTGGCTTGTTGTTAAATTCTTGCAGGAGGTTGTGATTATTGCTTGAAGTCTTTTTGGGCACTCCAAAGTGTCGTCACCCTTGGCTGTATTCACACAACGCGCTACTGCAGCTATACTGCGGTACACGTACCAGTCTCAGTGCCCTTCCTTAACTTGGTCGGGAATATCAGCCGGACAGGCGTTAGTTGTTCAGCATTTACTAGTACCTTGTTGGTATAATTGGGTTCCGTCACGCCCAAGCAGATTTTTCGGAGACATCCATCCATGCGAACCATCACAACTTTGTTGTAACACTCCGGCAGGTTCCACAAGCATAACGTGTCGCACCCCGTTTTATTATCTGTGCATAGGAACTTGTTCATAGGCCAGTGGAAGCACTCCATTCTTCTGGTCCATTCCCAAAATCAACTCATCGACGATGTCTACTACCAGCACTTAATTGATGCGTACCTTTGTTGAATCCAATACCAATATCGACAGTCAGCTCTTCCAGCACACGAATTTGCTCACCAGTTGTCGTTTTCAGCCTCAGTTGCAATTTTTTCGTTCGGACTAGGTAAGATCTTATGATGGTTTCGTTGCACCCGTATCTAACAACATCGTACACATTTTCCCGAATGCAGTACCATCTATGTATAAACTATTAGGTTGGCTCTTAAGTGTGCTACTTATATGTCTAGCTCCGGGGCATAATTTAGGTAGGTCGATGCTCGTCCCATCGATCCGTTCTAGTTTTCCTGATTATTGGTCGTTGTTACTGTCGGGCAATTTCTTCTAATACGCCCTTTTTACCACAGGCCTAGCATTGCAGTCCCCGTCGTTTTATCCGTTGTTACTCCAGTAATATTTTCATTATTTCTTCCCAATTTTCGTTTTTTTCTTCTGAAGAAATGGTGCACACGCGAGTGTTACCATGAGACGTTTTCTTTGCAGCATCAAACTCCAGGGGGTGCACCAAAGCCTTTTCCAATTTTTGGCGACCAGAACGAACTACCATTCAAAAACGAGATACCCGGTTGTATCCACTGTTCTAAATTTAGTCACTGTAGATACCTATACCTAGAAACGATTGGATTTAATGCCATAAACTTGTGAAAATACAATGAGAGCATTAAGGGCTTTTAATGTAAAGGAGATCCTATTAAATATTATAATCAAATCTTGTTTTTCCCGCATAGACAAATACCATTATTTCAGTCAGGTATACAGCTATTGATGAGGGTACAGGTTTAATGAATCAATTGTCCGCCAATAAAATAAAATAAAGCTGTCTAAGTGGATTTAAGAGAAAGTACAGTTACAGTATAAGAGCTATGGTAATTAAGTCCTAAATCAGTAAGGTCAGGAACGGTTTATGTAAACAATTGGAATTCGTGCTACCTTTCCTTGATTAAAATTTAAAAAAAAGGAGTACAAATAAACCGATACAACGAAATATCGAAGGATCCTCAGTATTACAATCACTTTTAACGACAATTTATTTTAATCTTACAAAATACATTTTATAGTTAACAAAAATGCATCAAATTCATGTCTGGGGCATTGAGTCTTGGTTTTTTTCCCAACGATCTTGGTGCATAAATAACGATTTTGACATATTTTGATCAAAATCCATGTGGCCTCAGAAAAATAATTTAACATTTTTTAATCACACACATGCGGTTATCAAACGTGCACGTTATCAACTCTTTCAGCATCAAGATAATGCGTTTGAAAGCTTTTACAACTCTAAATTCATGTGTAAAGAATAATTTTGGGTACATTTTGCTCTAAAACTTTTGACCTAGACCACAGAGAGAGTTATATTGAATTGTTACACTTCTAAGAGTCATAGGGAATAATCTAGCGAAAGTCCGAACTCGATACATGACCTAGGGAATGAAATATGTTGATTTCTATTATATTGAGTACGCAGTTTTTCCTGTTCCCGATTCACTCGAAGTCCTATAACTTTTGTTCCTGTTGAACCAGCTTCCTGAAAATCAATAGCGTCCGTCCTTAATGTCCAACGTACCCGTACACCAAATTTCAACACAATCGGTCACTTTTAAAAAGAGTTAGAGCGCACACGGACGGACGGACGGACGGACGGACGGACGGACGACAATACAAAACTATAAAGGATCTGAGGATCCTTAATAAATACAAAAAAAAACTTCGAGACCAAACTGATACTGATGGTTCGAAAATTCGAGACGAGACGAGACGAGACGAGACTTGGTCTCGTATCGGCGGCATCACTAAATACAGCTATATTGTTCATGGCATGATGTTTTTTCTGCTCTTCTTTTTTATATATTGCATCCGTTCCAGAATGTTTATAGTTCAGCCATTTACACGAGGCCTAATAATTTTGAACGCAGCAAAGCAAACCGTGCTCGTAGAATAGTATGTTTTTAGGTGCGAAATTTAGTGTAGAATTGAAAGCTATGCGGATATCAGGACTCAGTAAAATTATGCTGTCAAGTTATTTCGAACTCTAGTTGTATGATTATTTGAACCAATACGCAATTGCTATGTTTAAATGAACTTTTATTGTAACTACCAAAGCAGCAAGTATATTATTAACACCCAAGTTCCAGACCATTGCGGTACACATCTTATGCTACTACTCAAACACACCTAATTTACTAGTGCACTGAATTGCTCAAAAATAGTAAATAAATATGAACAAAGTGCAAAGTATTGGAACATATTTTTGTTTGGTACTAATTTATTCGTTGTTAACTAGTACGTCACATCTTAAGTAAGTGCTGTTCTTTTTTCCAAATATTTTTAGACTGCATGGAATTCGATTGGGAAGATACAAAAGAATTAAGCTTTGTCTATCTCAACAAAGAGTACCTTATCTTAGAGTATCGTGTCAATTGGGACGAAGCTCTAATTATTTGTCAAACCTTCGAGAACGGATCTTTGGCTATCATTCGCGATCTGGAAGTTAGAACCTTTTTGGCCAGATGTTTAGAGGAAACCGCACCAAACGCAGATACTTACTGGATTGGAGCAGAACGTCGAAAGAATGCCGAACATTTTTTTTGGATTGATAACGGAGAACAGTTCGTAGATAATAATTGCTTCATATTACGTGGTACCGATTACATAAGGCCTCAGGGGCGGGAGTGTCTTTGCTTTTCTCGTAGAAATCACAATGATGGCTTGTACTTTAACCTTGATTGTAAGCTCAAACGAGCATTGATTTGTGAAAGGCGTAAGAACAATACCATTAATCACCGCTATTCACAGTCTATTTTTAGCATTTGAGAATAAGTACGATGGATCTATGACTACCGCGGAATGGATTATAGTTAACGATTACAAATATGGAATTTTTTATGATAGGGTAGATGTAAAGTTGATCAAACTCTTATAATAATTGAGTTCCAGAAATCATGGTCACAAGCTGTAAGAGCGTGTCAAAAATATTACAATGGGGAGTTAGCTACCTTTCGTAATACGAACGAAACCGGAATTTTGGGCAAATATTTACTAATTGGTCGACCAAGTAGGTTTAAGATTTTCACAGCATTTTTATTAATTTAACGCTCTAGGTTTGGAAAATGCATGGATAGGTGGACGATACACGGAAAGTGGCTGGAGATTTATATCAGACGATGTAATAATTCCAGACCACAAGGATAGCGTTACCCACTTTCCTCCTTGGTTCTTGAATCAGACACGGCAGAGGGGAGGGTGTTTGGTATTAGATAGGCATCTTGCAAATGAAGCAGTGTTTGTGGAAACACGCTGCAGCCGGCGCATGAGTTATATTTGTTCGAAAAGTACCTACTGTAATATTTATATTAGCACCATATATGAACCATTCACGATTGGCATTTGTAAATGTTTAAATAGTGCATATACAGTATGTCTCGGGCCTCGGCATGAGATTCCTTATACCTAATCTACCGTTCTTTTCATGCTACATTTAAAGTTTTGGAACAAGCAGGATTTTTTATAACGAATGACTGTTTCTTGAAAAATGATGGTCGATTATAGGTATTATAGTAAACCTCACCTGGCCTTTGGGGACATACTATATGACCTTTTTTTTTAACTACCTCACAAATTTGAAATATATTTCCCCTAATTGCTTATGATTTATCACAATGTTTTCAGAAATTGTACAAACTCCGGAAAAAGTATATCACACATTTAACAATGTGGAATATACGATATATTATATAAAGCAAAGTTGGGACGAAGCATACGAAACATGTCTTGCGCATAACACCACCTTAGTGAAGGTCACGCTAGAAGTAATACATGCTTTAGTACATATGATGGGGGAAATGGATTATGGTATGAATTTATTAAACATTTAGCAGAAATACTGACGTTTGTTTTAAACAAAGAGATCTACCATGTGTGGATTGGTGGGCGACTAAACGAAGATGGAACAAATTTTGAATGGGTAGAAGACAATGAGATTATAAAGAAACAATCTGAAGGTATAGACTGGTATCCTCCATGGTATGATACCGAATTTGACTTAAAATATCCTTGTCTAAATATGGATAGAGAGAATCATAATCGTCCTATGTTCTACGGAGCAGATTGCGGGCATGCTCAAGAATTTATTTGCGAACGGAGTAAATACTATATAAGTGAACTTCTTCCGGTGATAGATATTATGGGTCCGAAGTCTGAACACCATGTTTTTAATGTTTTCCAATATCGACCTATATACTTTGTCACTCTTTTGTGACACTCAAAATCGTTGCCATAAAAATACATGGTTAATAAAGTAAACGTTTAGGTACTGCTTTGTTGATCCAGAATTGTTGTACGGAATTTTTATCAGCATGTTAAGTTGTACATCCTAGTCTCTATCTTCAATAATAATACCAAAGCTACCAATGAAATCTCAGTAAACACTATGTGGTACCTACGTTGATGAATTATCCCATTTCCGACACTTATAAAACTATTGCCACTGACTCAATAATATCTCATCTGCTTAAGAAGTGCTTATGCTTACTCATATCATATGATTGTGTAATTCTATTATATTTTAGAACACACCAAAGTGCATGCGAGTTTCGGGGTAATGGATGATGACGATTTCCAAGAAATCGAAGGAAGAATGTTTTAATCTAGGACCCACGTACGAATCATACAAAAGTACCTAATGAATATTGTTAAATCACTCCCATCAAAATTTTCTTAAAGTTAATGAAAAATGAAAACATGGAATTACACTAAGGTTTCCTAATACTTATGTTAAGAAAGAAGGATTTATAAGAAATTTGAAGTTATGAAGTTAGGACAAATATAATTTTTGTTAGTATGATGCGGAATCATTTTTTGCGCTTTAAAAAGCAACGCTACTGTGCTCTAATTTTCCAGACTATAGACTGGATTTTTGTCTATTTTGGGGATGGAGAGCCTTTATAGGCCTACTGTAATATGAAAACAAACAAGTAAAAAGGCCCTAGCTAAGGCGAGCAACTTCAGCGCATTTTCCATAAATTGATCAGTACTCCCCAAAAGGTTATAGCTATGCATGTGCGCTATGTTTCTCTTTACTAGAGGCATATATGGTTAAAGTTTCAAAGAAATATCTCCATAAAATCATAAATAAGAAAGTTGACATTGCGCAGTCTGCACATGCGCAGTTTAATCGTCAAGATTTTCCTTGGCTCGAGTGCCAGAGTTATACCTACTCTCCCGAATGTAAAAAGAACGAATTAAATATCTTGAAAACTGTAGAAGTAGTTAAGGCCTCGGATAGACGGACGGAGGGACAGACGGACAAACGGACGGACCGAGAAAGTGACGGCAATAGTGCACCCAACTTTGATGAAAAATACGCTAAAACTGGAAACGACGACGCGACGGCTACATCTGGATAACTCAGAGCTTGTCGAAAGGGACCATAAGGCCAGTTGCACAAAAAAAATAATCCAGGATTATTGTTTAATCCGGTATTAAGATATTTGATTGGCTTAAGGTATATTGCAGTAGGCAACGAATCAAATGTCAAAATTCTTGCTTAAACTCAGATTTGGCAAATAATGTAGGATTTTGATTATAATTCGCTTTCCTGCAACCGGCCAGTTTTATACCTATTTTTTAACAAATGTTTTAGATACGCCACCCTGTACATTTTACGACAAATGCAACTGGGAATTGCAGTTTAGACACATTCGAATGTGTGGCTGTGGCAAGCGTATAGGTAGATGGTAGGGATTGGGAAAAATGGCTTCTTTCAGTGTTTACAATTAATTCAAAGTAAATTTGTTAAAATTCTCAAATTTTTGGCGAAGTAGTGATCGTTTTTCAGTTATCTTGTTTGTTAACCAGAAATGTAATGAACCATGAATAATTTTTGATACGATTAAGTGTTAGGATACATATATTTGTGTTGCTGCCCAGTTTTAATATTCATCACAATGAGGCACTTAGACCAAACCAACGATGTGCCAATAGATCAAGAAGACTTAAAAAAAATAATCGAAATTAAAGAGGAATTATCAGACTTCAACTTGGAGGACTGTGATCGTTTAATGAAGAACAACTTCCACAGTGACGACGAAAGTTTCAATGACATTGAATTACCTCTTAGCCCTTCCAGTCCTTCAAGCGTCTATGAAATCTCTTTGAAAAGTGTAATACCAAGAAAGCACAGACGTAAAGCATTACAACCACAAAAAGCAGTTCATTCAGAAGTCAGTCAGGGAAGTTCAGTCGGAACTAGTTCCGAGTGTTCACAGGATGCCTCTGACCGTAGTTTCCTGAACTTGCTCAGTGCAGAAAATATATTCAATATAAAAACTGATTTACTAATGTCCGACAACGAAAACGAAATTGAATTGCCAGAAAGTGAAGACTTATTGCGCGATATAGATGAGGAAAATATTTTCAAGGGCTTACAGGAGGAAACAAGTATACCCGATTGAGTATTTTTGATTGTGTTATATTTTTTAACTCTGTTTAAGATGGTGAAAAGTTAGACGAGGAGATAATTGATAATGTGAAAGAGGAATGGAGATCTCATTGGGGAGTGAAGTGTAATATGTGCGAGCAAGTGTTCCCTTTTAAAATGGAATTTGATAGGCATTATCGTGATAACTATGGCATTACTCCGGTGTACACTTGTTCCTTTTGTAACAAATCTGCAGAGAAGTATTCTACTTTTAGGTCGCACTGTTACAGGCATATAACTGAAGGACGATATAAGTAAGTTACAGGATTAACATGTTGTCTGTTACAAAATTGACTTGGTTTTATGAAGTATGTGCTTTTTAAATAGAACACTGCAAACTTACTATCAAGTTGTAGGTAATTTTTGAGCAATTTTTTTTATTTTGCAATCTCTTGCAATTTTCTATGCATTTTTCTAATGTTGTAAGAAATTCCATCTAAAAATTTAAAGGGTGAGATTCAACAATATTTGGAGCGTACATTTTGGGCCAAATTAAACACTTTCGAAAGTCTTATGCGGTTCTCTTTACTTTTCATCAACTCATTAGACTATTTAGAGCGTCTGAAATATTTCTGTGGCCTTCTCGGCTAGAATTGGAATTTGAAATTAACATTCAAGTGTATTTAGAATGAAATCGGCCATTCATTCCTACGTTCCTACTTTTGCAGATGCCAAGATTGTGACAAAGGTTTCAGTTTGCAAAGCATGCTTCACGTGCACATTTTATCAAGACATACGAAAGCAAAGCCATTCGCTTGTGATATATGTGGGAAAAGCTTTGTCACTAAACCTGGCCTCAGGATACATTCGAAGAAACACAATGTAGAAGCTAAAGAAGATTATCCCTGCGTTGAATGTGGAAAAGTGTAGGTTTTGTTTTCTTGTTCTATTGTGCAGTTGCTATATTGTTTAATGCAGATTACATACTAGAGGAGGATTAACGTCCCATATGAACGTGCACAGGTTAGGTAGACGTTTCATGTGTGATGTTTGTGGGAAAACTTTCACACAGAAGGTGAATATGCAGCAACATGTTAAGCAACACACGGGTGATAAACCACATCGCTGTGATAAGTGTGGCAAAACGTAAGTATATACTTTTCAGGAGTAGTGCAGCTGAAGATTTGTATCGATCTGAGGATTGAACAGATTTTTCACCTTAAATGTTCTATGATTGTATAATAAAATACATGAAACAGATTTTTTCTGACATTCTTTTTTTCATTTTAACGAGCGTTTTTAATCAGCTCACCCAAAATTGTATGGGTAATGGGTGAATTGTTATATGTATTATGTAAACTTCAGTTTTTTAGCCAGTGGATTTGTAACATTCATGAATTTTCTGAGATAAATATGTACCTATAATAAAATATAGGATAGGAGCTTTCTTATTTTAAATAGAACACCTTATATTTTATTGTATTTTCAAAATCTACATGAAAATCTACCGTTGTTTGATACCACATTTCCTATACCCAGCATCAGAGGTTTCTAGTTTTTCAAGATTTTTCAAAATTTTTGACGTTTGATTGCTTTTTTTTAGCACCCTGTACCTACGGCTCCATTGAATTTCAAAAAGTCTTCCAAAATCAACAGAATAAACATCAATTGAGGTTTTGTTCTATGTGCTAGCCGTTTTTTCAATACATGATAGCATGGTAGTCGCTTCTCGAATTCCTACTCCATTTTATCAAAAGCTCTTCTCACCCTAATTTCGAGAAACAATTTGTATAACAGAAACTTTGTTTTTCATAAGACCCCACACATAAAAGTCCACTGACGTTATATCTGGAGATCCAGAAGACCAATACCGTGGATCTGTAGGATTAATCCACTTGGCTTCAGAAATGTTCAAAGACATAAGCATCGTGGGTAGAATGAGCTGGCGCTCCGTCAAGTTGAAACCCGTAGTTTTGCCTAGGTAATGTTCCCAAGGATGGTACAATGACATTACTAGCGCGTTTATTTCAAGGCCTCCTAAGGAAATTGTACATAACGGTCATAATCTTACAGTTGATTGATGTAGAATTTTTTCCGACATTTGAACGTGCAAAAAAATTTTAATAATAATTTAAATCATTCCCATGTAGCATCAGTAGGTATTGTTGATTTTGGAAGACTTTTTGAAATTCAATTCAACGGAGTCATAGATACAGACAGAAAAGCCGTCAAACGTAACAAATCTTGAATAACTTAAAAACTTTTGATGCTGGGCATAGAGAAATGTGGTATCAACCAATGTAGATTTTTATGAAGATTTCGAAAATACGATAAAATGCATGGTGTTCTATTTAAAATAACACAATTTGCTATCCACATCCGGTAAAACCGGAAGTGAAACGATTATGGTAATATTTTTTTTTGATAGATCATGAAAAACTATGTTGATATGCAAATTTTCAGATTTAAATTATTAATGGAAGTCTGAATATTTTAGGTAACGGTTTGCGTGAACCAGCCTGTATGTATAGTATAGGTACTGAGTCCAAGGGCAATATCCGGACATTCAACGTTTGTTTTGATTATTAATTTTGTGAACTATTTCAAATTTTGGATTCTTCATCTTTTTTCTAACAGAGCGGACATGTTTTGAGCGAGCTCTGACTGATTTTGGTGTGTTGTGTGCTGGTATATGTTTAAAAATGTATCGTCTAGTGTCTCCGGGCGCGCAAAAATTTGCAATGTTTAGTGCTTGTTTCATCGAAATCGGCTCAGTGGTTGAGATTTTATCAAGTTTCAAGTGGTTTTCAACTATAAACAAGCAAAGCTGATAAACTAGGGGGCGGAAGGCCGAAGAGGAAGACGTCAGTCGGCTGTTAATCAGTGTTTTGTTATAATGTGCACCGGTAGATGTCTCTACCACTACCTATTTTAATTGTTAAATTACCTTAAATACGTTTTAGATTGGGAATATGAATGTACAATAGACTTAAGTCGCGAGTTGTCATCTTTTTCTAAGAACTTTTAATGTGTACAACTGTAGAGATGCAGTAAACAATAGGGTTATTATTACGATGTACATTGATGCGTCATTTATACCCAAGTATAGACGGCGCAGAATATAGCAATTAACATTGTTAGAAAAAATCCTTTGATCACAAAATTATTATTAATCATTCTTATGAAATTATGTTCTGAATTCGATTCTGAATTGTTTGATCTTTTAGATTTGCGGAAAAGTCACATTTAGCTCGTCACTACAGTTTTCATAGCAATGTAAGGCCATTTAAGTGTGACGTATGCCAAAAGATGTATAAGACTGAAAGGTGTTTGAAAGTTCATAGCTTAGTCCATGCGGCAGCTCGACCATTTGTGTGTACCTACTGTAATAAAGGTTTTCTTAGTAGCACTAAATTAAAGGTAGGTTTACCATTTTTGACAACCTCTGTAAACATCAATGTTGCAGCAACATCACAACGTACACACCGGTGAACGCCCATACGCTTGTAAATATTGTGACCGCACTTTTACTAATTACCCCAATTGGTTGAAACATACCCGCAGAAGACATAAAGTTGACCATAAGACTGGAGAATATCTCCCATCGAATACTTCCAAAGAAATACCGATTCCCTATACTTCACCACCTAGCGAACTGTCGCAGTCATTAGATGCAACTGATCCTCTTATGATAGATCTGGCCACCTTGAGCAAAACTGATGAGCTTTTCTTACAGCAGGGATTAATCAACTTGCCAACTACATTTGAAGAACGTTTTATGTTACCACATCAGTTGGACTTATTAAATGGTATGTTGTCTGTACTTACAAAATCAATGATCTGATCTTTTTTTCTAGGCTCAAGCAATTCTGGTTTACTGGGACCTTTCGTTCATATGCAACTACCTAATTTCCAAACTGTTATGCCACAGTCACCTCAATCATCCAACAGTCAGTTTAACGATTTACTTCAGTCCTCTCTTATTTAACGGTTCCTACGTTTAACGCCAGTTCTAACTTATTGATTTCATTGTGGAAATAATGTGTGAATATGACAATACTTAGTCGGTTTTCAAATCTTGGTATTGTCCTACTTGTCAGTATGCCATTCACCTAATTTAAATATTTTGTTGATTAGATTACTTAGGTGGAACACGATAGGGATTGGGTTAGCCGTAAGGTACATCATTGATCCCAACCTAAACATTACCCATTTAATTTTCCCTGATCTTTCCACCCATTGTCAAACATATTTTTTTCACAATATTCACGGCATAAAATAATTAGAGATGTGTGAACTCCCTATATTTAGTTTAAGCACAGAGTGAATCCAGTTGATAATCGATGTCATGCAAGAAAGACGGGAACAACTTACACTAGTGGAGTCTTATGAAGTTAACTTACCAAAATCACGATCACCCACATTTATTTCACAACGCAGGGTAACCCATAACAGATTCGAAAAAATGTATGGAGGAGAAATTGTCGAGGAATAAATTTCCTACAAAAAAGAATAATAACAATTTAAATGAGTGGGTTTATTCCTGTATCTATATCTACAATGTCTTTGAACCTTTACATTACGTAAATACAGCTCTCTCTTTACACTACGTGCTAAGATGGTCACGCAATTTTAATCCATTAAAAATCGATGTTCATATATGGCTATGACTGAACATTAATTATGTGCCATAGGGGCTTTGATTTCCTTAATATAATTCTAGTCAGTACAGTTTTTAAACAAAATTCCTTGTTCTGTGAATACTCCAAACACTACTGTTGTCGAATTCACAATTTTCTATCCAATTTGTAAGGATTAAACATAGTGTTCCAATTTTTAATTCAGTGGCCCACACTGTTTCCATATTACCAAAAAGTATTACATGTCTTGACTGGAGTGTATGGCATACTAATTCGTGAGACCTAAGAAATTAGAAATTCATACTCTTCGCACCATGAATTATGACAATTTAGTGATTATTTTAACATTCCATAGAAGATTACAATTATCCATCACATTAATGGCCAGTGTCAGTATTTTTTTGTACATATATTTATTATGATATAAGTGTTAGCTTGATAAGGATTATTTATGTTGACTTCCATTTTTTGTCGTAATTTAAAATATTCTCTGTAAGGGTTTGTTTTTTCATATTTTGTATAGTGGTAGTTTTGCTTGCTGCTTTAAGGTTACGTAACGTGATAGCAATGTGTAATGTGTTTGAGCTACATGGCTGTATGTATATTTTCTTAATTTAAAAAAATATTGATATACCAACCTAACAACGCAAATCTTTGCTGTGGCTATCGCAAATAATATCAAGCAGTTCGATTTATTTGTTAGGCACACAATTTATTGAATGAGCTTTGTGCTGGTTTTCTTATGATGGCAAATTCTGTGCAAAAAAAGTATTAATTGAAAATGAGATTTTTAGTCAAATTGTACAATTATAAAGTGTTACTTTTGAGAGTGAAGTATTCATGTTTAACTTATTCGTACAAAACACAACGTATAATGTATCTTCCAAAATGTACATACTTTATATTTTTATACAATTAATTTGTTTCCTATAGTAGCTAAACTTCTTAGTCATATTACCAAACCCACAATTGGAGATTGTGTATCTTTTATACCAAGTATTTTGTAAGATTAGTGTTTGTCAAATATACTGTAAGCACATTTAATTTTTTTCTGTAGTTTCTCACTTGCTTATTGCCGCCTTTAAACTTCTGCAATGCTGCTCTATGATCAGTGTAGTAATAGCAAACATAATGCACGTGATGTAATCAATGGATGAGAAAATGGGGTTCCAATATATTCGCATTTGGAATATTCCTCCAGAACACTTGTCTATGGAATGTATTTGCCTTATGAATACTTCCCATACTCCCTTATATTAGCGTTCAAAGTAAGTATTCCTTTCAAAATCCTTCTATTTCATATGGGAAGCCAGACCAGGCAGCACTGAGGTACACCAAAGGCTGATTGTGCCTATCCCCTTTCTTTTGCAATAAGGTTAAGAGTTCGTCTCTCGGAATATAGAGGAGGAACTTGCTTAGCGTAAGTTGCTTCACTCTTCCCTGTTCCAGATACCTGTCTTTAAGGAGTTCATGTCTGTCTCTGATCAAGGCGTCACAGTGACGGGCCATATGCTTGGTAGTTGCATCTGCCTCCATAGAACCTGCACATGGGCTCTCCTACAAGTCTAATGTTATGCAGGTGATAGTTGACTATCCAGTGCCCCGTGAGGAAACTTGATCTTTCTAATCTGGTTTCTTTTCAGTTTCAGAAACTTATAAGACCCAGATTTGCCAAGGGGCCTTGTTGAAAAGGCCCTGGTCTGTCTGAGTCTGGTTGCTTGTTCTCATTGACCCTGACAATGGAGGGAGTAATTTGTAGGATAGGTTTGGTCCTGAGGAAGATCCCACAATTGCCTTTGCAAGCCAGCTCATCCCCCATTTTGTCGCCTCCTATTCCTGCGCTGGCACCCAGATCAAGCTTCCCTATTAGATTCACCTAATCTATCTAGAGGTCGCTTGCAATCAAGCGCCATAGCCGATCGAAACCTGTCTGGTGACAGGGTCCTTGGCGCCACCTGACTTACTGCATATGCAATATGCTTATTACGGTAACCTCTATGGATGTTCTCTTGTGCACAGGTCATGATGGCTAACATCTCTGCCTGATACACAGTGCGTTTGAGATAAGAGGTTCACCTCAATATCTCTTTTATTTGACGAGATACGAAAAATTTTATGGCACTAATTTTATTTGTCACATTACGATCTATGACAATTTTTAATAAGGTACCTATTAATTTCCTCGAGGTGCCTACATATAAAATACAAAATTATAAAGGATTTCGTGGATGGTACTTTTTTTTGTATGTTAGCAGTGAATAAGTGAGTAATCATCTGTTAGGATGTGAACTGCGTGCGGTGGAGCTTGATGCTTCATGGGATGGCGTAATAAGTGTAACGCTTTGTGCTGCGCCGTAGTATACTTGGAAAGAATGGAGACCGTGTATTGCTTGCTCCAATCTGTATCGCGGTAGAGAGTAAGCGGGATCTGTGCAATAGTACAGGTAGTAATTACGCTTCTGAGCCTCTGCCTTCACATATCTAAGGGTAAAGGCTCCATGGCCAAAGTTGGTGTGATTTTAATGGCTCCACGGTGACTGCCAGACAGGCGAGTCTGTATCTTACCTACCTGCCTCCTGTAGATTGCCCTGCGCAAGGCTGGCCACCATAAAAATGTGCGGTACAGGTACTACGCGATCAAAAATGAGTTGCTGTCGAGTCACCTTTGGAATTTTTGCTTACATGGGAAATGGCCCAAGATGAGGTTCAATATAAAGCAATGGTGTTGCCAATGCTTCTAATGCCATAACGTTAAGACATCATACACACCAGTGTTATGTATTGGGTTAAGTTTAGTAAGTTAAGTTGGTACTATAGAGTTTAGAGAAAAGTGTCACAAAAAGGTCGTTCAATGTCTCTTGTTATGTTGTGTTCAATAAAGACTAATTAACGAATTGTGTATAGTCAATGGTCCGGTCACACCTCGTGTAAAGACACAACATAAATTGGCGACGAGATAAAAAGGAACAAAGCGAAAATCCGTGAAAAATCGAAGTCGTAACCTCCAAACCCGGAAGTGAGTCTTGTCAGCCATTTTCCATCAGTCCAGTCGGATTGTCGGAAGTTAGTTGCAGTCGAATGTCATTGTAAAAACCATAGAAAACAACAATCAACAAAATGTCACTTATTGGTACGATCGAACCCATCGACTTAGAAAAAACGGAAATCGAAAGCTACCTGGAGAGAATGGATCACCTGTTTAAGTGCAATCAAGTCGAAGGTAATCATGAAGTCGATTTATTTGTCACCCTGGTTGGAAGTGAAGCATACAGAGTGATGAAAAACGCTGTCAAACCGAACAAAGTTGCTAGTCAGTCGTACGAGGAATTAAAGGCAATATTAAAGCAGCGAATGGCTCCAGTGAAGTCAGTCACGTTCGAAAGTCACCTGTTTTATAAAATTAGTCAAGGTAGTATGTCGATCGCTGAATATATAAGTAAACTCAAAGAACAAGCGGATTTGTGTGAGTTTGGAAATTTTTTAGATCGTGCACTGAGAGATAAGTTTATAAGTGGTATGTCAAATAAGAAGATACAAAACCGTCTACTGTCTGAGAAGGATTTGTCGTTTTCCAAGCTGTGCGAGTTGGCTTTAGCACAAGAATTAATACAGTCAGAGAGCCTTGAGTTACAGCAAGATGGTAAAGTAAATAAGTTGTATAGAGGAAACTCGTCCAAACAAGTGAGTCAAAGAAGGAAGGATGTCAGTCAAAGTCAAGTACGTGGTCAAATGTCAGTGTCGTGTAGTCCGAAGTCCAGTCGGAGCTTAGCATCGTCCAGTCAAAAGTCGAATAAAAACTCTACGTCTACGTCTGTTAGTCAAAGGTCAAGTCGAGGCCAGTCCTGTCTTAGATGTGGAAGGTTCCATAATCCAGACACGTGCCCAGCCAAAGAGTGGGAGTGCTTTTTATGTCATCGTCAAGGCCATACGTCCAGAGTCTGTAGGAATAAACAGAAGAAAGTCCATTTACTAGTCGATCAAGAGGATGTCACGGAGGAAGCAAAAGAAGAGTCGACCGATGAAGAATTCGTGGGATTCTGCAAGAACATTCAGGTGTCAAGTAAGTCTAATCCAGCTATTTTGAAAGTTAATGTTGAAAAACGCATAATAGACATGGAAGTTGATACAGGCGCAAGCGTAAGTTTAATTTCTGTTGATACTCGTAACAAATATTTTAAAGATATACCAATTTGTAAAAGTAGGTTAAAAATTAAAACCGTACAAGGAGATCAGTTACAAATTGTAGGTGAAATGATGGTAAAGGTTAAATGTATTGAGTCCGATGTCAAGTATGAATTGCCGTTAGTCGTTGTCTTGTCTAAAATCGAGTTTATACCACTACTGGGTAGGAATTGGCTAAATATGTTATTACCTAGGTGGCGTGAAAGTTTGCATTGTAATGTCATTGAGGTAGATATTTCAAAAATTGTGTCTGAATTTAAAGACAAGTACAGAAATGTCTTTAGTAACGATAAAGCAAAATGCATCAAAAATTTTAAATGTAATATTGTGTTAAAAGAAAATGTTACCCCTGTATTCCACAAACCGTATACCGTCCCTTACTCTATTAAAGAAGAAGTGGAAAAGGAACTTGAAGAAATGGTAGTAAATGGAATATTGGAAAAGGTTGAATACAGCGAGTGGGCGAGTCCAATAGTCGTAGTGCCCAAAAAGTCATCGAAGTCCTTAAGAATCTGTGTTGATTTTAAGGTAACTCTTAATCCATTAATCAAGGTTAATCATTACCCATTACCGAGGGTAGAAGATATTTTTAACCAAGTTGCTAAGGGGAAATTCTTCACTGTTCTTGATTTGAGTAATGCTTATCAACAGTTAGAGATGAGCCCTGAATCCAAACATTTGTTAACGATTAACACACACAAAGGTCTTTATCAGTATAATAGATTACCTTACGGCGTAGCTTGTGCACCAGCACAATTTCAAGCAATTATGGATCAGATACTTCAGGGAATTAAAAATGTTGGCTGTTATTTAGATGATGTCATTATCGTGGGTCAGTCGCTTGAAGACTGCTTCAGGAATGTTGAAATTGTTCTGTCTAGATTAGATAAGTTTAATGTCAAGGTGAATTTCCAAAAATGTAAGTTTTTCGTCCAAACGGTGGAATTTTTGGGTCACGAGTTGTCGGAAATAGGAATCAAACCTATGAAGAGTAAAATGGAGGCTATCGAAAGAGCACCCGAACCCAAAAACCTGCAACAGTTACGCTCGTATTTAGGTCTGCTGAACTATTATAACAAATATTTACCTATGTTGTCTTCAGAATTACATCCGTTGTATAGGTTAGAGCAAAAAGATGTCCCATTCGAATGGTCCAGTAAATGTCGACAAGCCTTTGAGAAGAGCAAGCAGTTATTGCTAAACAGTAAAGCTTTAATTGCATACTCACTTGATTTACCTTTAGTTATGGCTGCCGATGCGTCCCAATAGGCCTTTTACGCTGATCACCGATCACTTACCGTTGAAAACAATCCTGGGAGCGAAAAATAAAATACCTACTCTGTCTGCTGCGAGATTACAACGATGGGCGTTGATCCTACAAGCTTACCAGTATGAAATCAAATACCGGAAAGGACAAGATATGGCAAACGCTGATGCCATGTCACGACTTCCACTTGAAGAATCGACGGAAGAAAAAGCGTATTCTTTTTCTGATTATTATGTGCTACCGTTGACAGCACTTGAGATAGTAGAATGCACCAAGCAAGACCAAACACTTTCTAAAGTGATAGAATATACACAAAAAGGTTGGCCCAACAAGATTAACGAAAGTAATCTGAAACCATATTACATCCGAAGAAGTGAATTAACAGTTGAAAATAATTGTTTACTCTGGGGGAATAGAGTTGTCATTCCATTCCAACTGCGGGATTCAGTCTTGAAATTGCTACACGATAAGCATATAGGGATAGTTCGAGCAAAAATGTTAGCACGTGGTGAAGTTTGGTGGCCTAATCTAAATCAAGATCTGGAGAATTGTATTAACTCTTGCGAAAATTGTCAATCCTTACAACCCAAAGCAGTTCCAGTACCGTATACACCATGGTCAAAAACCGAGCGAGTTTGGGAGAGAATACACATTGACTTCTTGGAAAAATTTAACAAGAAATTCTTGATAGTAGTAGATAGCTACAGTCGATGGATCGAGATACAGATAATGCATGGAACAAATTCGTCTAAAACTATTCAAGCGCTAAAACACATATTTGCTACGTTCGGAATTCCAGAAGAGATAGTATCAGACAACGGACCTCCATTTAATGGGGAGGAATACAAGAAGTTTGCACTTTCAATAGGCACAAAAGTATCCTTGACTCCACCAGTTCATCCTTGCTCAAATGGCAAAGCGGAAAAGTATGTGGATACCATCAAGAGAGGCTTATTGAAGCAATTAAAGGATAATGAAAAACAGAAAATTACCATGACTTTACAGGAACAGATCGATGAATACTTGTTTTCTTTTCGCAATACACCCAACTCAGTCACAGGAGTTTGTCCGGCGAATTTAGTATTAAAACGCCAACCCAGAACAAAACTCTCCTTACTAAAACCAACATTTTTAAGAGGGAAGAGAAGAGAAGATAAAATCGATGGAAAAGTGAAAATATACCAGGATAGTAAAAGAGGAATAATGAGAAGATTCTATGAAGGCCAAAAAGTACTTACCTTCGATACTCGTGTCAACAGGTGGATTCCTGGAAAAATTGCAAAGGTCGTCAGTCCAGTTACATATTTAGTAATGGTGAATAATCAGGTACGATATCTTCATGCCGATTACCTAAAGATGTCCATATTAGAAGAAGAGACAAATCCAATTGTAAGACCGTACATACAAGGGAGTAACCCCAGTCCTTCGGTCAGCGTTGAGAAGGCTCCGGATGAGAATGTTCAGGAAGAAGTGATTGAAGACTCAAGTGTTTCTTTACCTGATAGTCCAAATCCTGACCAAGCACCTAAAAGTCCTGCTCCAGTTTCTATAACGCCTCAGGTACTCAGACGTTCACAAAGAACCATAAAGGCGCCCTCTAGGCTTGATTTGTAAAGGGGGAAGAGTGTTATGTATTGGGTTAAGTTTAGTAAGTTAAGTTGGTACTATAGAGTTTAGAGAAAAGTGTCACAAAAAGGTCGTTCAATGTCTCTTGTTATGTTGTGTTTAATAAAGACTAATTAACGAATTGTGTATAGTCAATGGTCCGGTCACATCTCGTGTAAAGACACAACAACCAGGTCTCGACAATTCGACTACTAGGCATTGACCATCTACCTACCGGACTACTGCTTAGGTATACCATTCCCAAGCTAACAGCAAAGTGCTTCATCGCAACACTCATCTCAATGGTAGTGTTCGAAACAACGTACCTAAAGTAGGTATAACGCAACTTCTCGACGTTTTAATGTATGTAATTGTTAATGCAAATAGGAGTTTGTGTTTTTCAAAGCATCTCGGCAGTTTTCTTGTTATTAGGCTTTCCTAACACGGTTTCTTAAGTAGAAAATAAAGAACAAACTTGCGTTCAATGTAAAAAACCCGTCGTCGTCGGAGGGTGCCGGGTTAAATTTATGTAAACAATAGTGGTAGCTAAATCCTTCGGACTTGGTCGACGCCATGGAGCCAACTCACGTACTCTCAGTAGAGAAATCCTACGTAAAACCGCCGCTATCGAGGTACCACCGCTCGAGGGAATTTTGTCACGCGGTTTAACGTTTCGTAAATCTCGAATCACTGTCTCTCTTTCTCGTGTCGCTAATAGCAATGGGGGTTTACAGTGTAGTTGAATTCCGCAGTTCTAATTGAATAAGCGTGTACCTGAAACCATAAAACATTTTTTTGTACAGTAAAAGTTTATTTAAAAATAGAGGCCGATTAGCAAAAAAATAATGAACTTGTGCGGTTTTAAAGGTTTATTCAAAACGATATGATTGTGGCGGGCTCTGTGACGTAATAAGCCCGACCAATCAGCTCCTAGAACCATTCAGATGACATAACGACTTGGCAATATTGCAGGAGAATGGCATTTATAACTTGCGTCATCTGTCACAGGCACTTGTCACTTTCGTGCTAGATGCAGTTAAACATCCCTCTCAAAACGTCAAATGTGACAAACGTCAGACCCTCGGGTAAGGTTGCCAGCTCACTTCTACGTGATTGGTTGTAGGTTTATGACGTATTTAGTCCGAAGCGTTTCAAATTCGGACTAAAAACACAGCTTTTCAATAATTTATTTTGGGTTTATTTTACTCGCAAATAAAAATTGAGGACACACGGGTCTTTTTATTTTTAATGTACTTTGTGGATCAGAAATAAAAAATGAAGGCGGGATGAGCCCATTCGAGCAATGAGAAGTGCTCCAAAAATTAAATACTATCTTGTCGAAGGTTTTTAGCGAAATCCACCAAAATGTGGGTGTAATATAAGTATGCACCGAAAAAGGAAATGCGGTAGCCTGCGACACGATCTTACTGATGGTGGGGTCAAATCTTGAATTGCGAACTGCGGGTGAACGGGACGTCGGAAGTGGGTACCGTCAAAGGGAATGTGGTAGCCCCCGAAACGATCCCCCTGACGGTGGAGTCAAATCTTCAAAAGCGAATTGCGGGTGAACGGGACATCGGAAGTTGGTACCAACAAAGAGAATGTGGTAGCCCCCGACACGATCTTACTGATGGTGGAGTCAAATCTTCAAACGCGAAAACGGGACGTCGGAAGTGGGTACTGTCAAAGAAAATGTGGTAGCCCCCGACACGTTCTTACTGATGGTGGTGTCAAAACTTTAAACGCGAATTGCGGGTGCACGCGGAAAGTGGGAATCGGGTACCGACAAAGTGAATGTGGTAGCCTTCGTCAAGATCTTTTATTGATGGTGGAGTCAGCACTGGCTATTAAAACACTGACCTGCCACACAAAAATGCGATCTCACACGAGGACTGATAATTTTTGGATCTGGCCAGGGTGCCGCATGCTAAACATTGAATGATTTATACATTAAAGTTCCCGTTTTACCTGGCCTCGTATATACCTATTTGCTTGAAAACGGAAATCATATAAACAAACTTTTGTGTGTGTACCTCTTTAAACTAGAAAAATATACGGTCATTATGAAATTAAGAATGTTTAAATTTTCCCTCGTATCTCTTAAGCGAGCGAACATTTTCATTACATAGGCTACTTTATAAACTAATGTTGTAATACATAAGTAAATAGAAAGAAAATTTAATTGCGTTTATTTTCACGAACAATGCCGAGACTAAAGAAAACCCTAACTTTTCTTCCAAAACTCCTTTCATGAACAAATAACGTGTTATTCTCGATTCTTTCACTCAACGGTGTTATCAAAAACCCTTGCAATTTCTTAAAACTCATACCATTTCCGCGGTACTATTAAAACGCTATAGCATACTGTGATACTTTCTTGCTTTGAAAGTGAAACACACAACTTCACCAACTTTGCCGTTTTATTATAAAGTTGCGACTAAGTAGCTACCTTGTTATACATCAGATTGCTTCAGAATGTAGAACCCCCCATATACCTACCTAAGAGACGAATAGGTACAATAAACAATTTTTTGTTGATTATTTGGCGATCGATAGAGGCGTCTAAAATCTTTAATATTGCTGGGGAATGTATAGCGAATAGTGTTATTGTAATTTTCGGGTGAGTACAAAGAAGAACAGGTAAATCTTATTTCATTATTGTAAAATTTAAAAAAAAATTACCTCACCGCCAAAAAAATGGATAACTTCATAAAAAATAGAAAAAGTGTTATTGTAACTAGGTACCCTGCATATAAAGGGTTACTTACCCTGCCTTGGCCTGGCACTTATCGTTGTCCCATTATCATCATTTGGAGTTAGAAATACATTTGAAGACTTATACTTACTATACCAGCTATAAATTTAACTCAAATTGGATGGTGCTATTTACTTATACTGTCTGTGCTTATTGAGTAGATAGGTAGGTACCTAAAAGCCAAACACAGTTATGTTAATTTAATTTTGTTTATTGTATAATTATAACATTAATCTGGTTGAGCAATCGCATTTCGATTTTACACATCAAGACACACATACACGTCTAAAATTGAATTGGTTGTATATCTACGGTTAAGTAAAATATGCAATAACAACATTATAAAAATATTAAAACATCACAATATTATACATCCATTACCACAGATTTAAACACTTAAATCTGTGCCATTACGATTACGAAGACGCCCTTAAAAATATGCAACAATAATTATCAAACACTTTTAATTATACGATTGTAAAAGGTAGCCATATAATAGACAATAATATCAAAACATTAACGTGTGCATATCCGCATCCGTTATGGGGTAAAGGGCTCTTTTTTATGTACAAAGTACGATTTCCAAGTTTCTGTAAAGCGCGGAAGTTTTCGGTCACTTTGCCTGATTCGCTCTTTATTGCTTCAAAGCGTTTAATCTAAAACAAGTTAAATATGAATGACAAAGGAGTATGGCAGCAATTAGCTACTATGGTAAAAGAAAACAATTTCTGAGCAATAGCATTTTTCTATTAAAAAGTAGGTAGACATGGATACCTACCTATGAGGAATTTCTGTAAGAAACCTTAACATCAAAGCATAAGAGGGTAAATTTTCGTCGTACCTGATTATGAGATATTGGCAATGTATTCGTAAATACTGTCCATGTAACAGATTCATCGCAACCTGGTGTCGTTAGGGATCCATCATAGCGAAAGAACCCTGCTACATCCCGGGGTAGGAAACTGCGAAGTTGAATCTCTTTGTTCACGTGGAATGATATTTGGTTATTTTCCACTTCATCTAGAATATCTGTTAACGCTTGCAGTTCTATGTCATCATCAGGAGACATCTAAAGTTAATAGTTAGTCGGCCGGTGCTGCGTTTAAAATTACTTACATCGTAAAGTACACCTAACACTGCAATTCCGTCTTCAAATTTTACTGCATTACTCATATTTTTGTATTCACTGGCAAAGTTTACTATGTGAGCTTCAAGAGGATACCTGCAAAACAAATATGTTTTTTCAACCACTTTATTTATTCTGTAACCCCAACCTGTGTCTATTTACTGTGTGTTCAGCTTGCCAATGAAAATGTAGGTGATCTGTTGTGTATTCTTTTGACAAACCACCACCGGATACCTTTGGACGCGAAGCAGTTGCATCTAAAGTTAATACAACTGCAAGCAAATATACTGTAGGTACAGAAGTCAATAACATGTGTATGTACTTACCGGAATGTCCATTATTAATCGCAGTTGCCCTGTATCCTTTGTCAAAATTGCTGAAATGGAATTTTGCGAATGACTGATCCCGTGCAATATTTGAATCCAAATTTATAGGTGATTGTCTCTTTCCTTTTAAACATATTTCTGGCCAGTCATCTAAAAAAAAGCACCAAAATTAACGTCAGTGATCTCTATATAATTAGTTGGGAATTAAATAATAGCAAAAGATTTCCCAAATTTTATTTCGGTATAAGAGATTACACATAGTGATCTGTGATACTATGTTTTATGATACGTTTTGCTTTTCCTCATACTAACTTTAGCCATTAAATCAAATTTTATTCAATGCTTCAGCTTCGTTATACTCAAATTAGCGACAGCTACTATATATAGTTAATAACGTAGTATAACTTATACTATTACTACTACTACTAATTATTCTTTATACATTTTGTTTTATTACGATTATCAAGCGTTATGTGATGCTAGCTTTTAATTTGGATTTGAGCTCAGCTCCTATTCGGAAACCAAACTTTTAATCCGGCTCATATTCAGTAGCAATGATCCTTGAACTCGTAGAAATGGATTGGCGAACGTTTGACATCCCTATCTCTGTTCGTTCTCGAGTTAGACGAGGAACAGACAGACGGACAAAACCATAGCAAATTGAAATTATTTTCCAGGCAAATATTGGCCTAGGTGTAAAGTAAAAATTACAGAAAAAAATTAGTGAAAGTCAATATAATTGCTAACTCAAGACAACTATTTTAATTACGTCAATCTATTGCTGTAGAAAGATAATCTCCAAATCCAAAGCCTGTAACGACCACTTAGTCATTTTTCCCGGAAGGATTGAGTCATATTCACCATCGCTCTTATCGCCGATGACTAATTTTTCATGGCGCCTCAATGTCTATGGGGATTTCTAGAATGTTTGCTACATTATTAAGAATATCACTAATAATTCATTTAATAAATCATTCAGACTGCTGCGAAATAAAATTACTATCTGATTAGGAGAATACAAATTCACTACTAAACTTGGATTTATACTCAGTAGCCGGCTAACATTCAACGTGAGGGTCGTAAAGTTCGGTATTCTGCCAGGAAAACTTGCTACCTACTACAAAACTCAAATCTTAAGGGCGCCAGATCTAGCGAGGTAATAAATCCTCTTGATCAAGGAGGATAGGCTCTTCCAAGCATAGCATAATGAAGGTGTAAAAAAACTAGGTATTGTGGCAGAGAGGAATTTAATACGTCTGTATTTCGATTTAAAATTAAATATGATTACCTAGTATGTAACTACAAATTATAATTGTGGTGTGAAGCACGGTAACAATAATAAAGGAAAAAAACTAATAGGATTAATTCGTCCACACCGCAAAAATCAACAGTGTCAACAATATCTTACTACGGTAATTAATACGGGTTCTGGATTCGCTAGCTAGCCCCCGCACCCTGTTTATATTTGGGCCAAATAGAGGTTAGTACAGATAGACCTCCCAACTGAGAACAAAACGAATTTTCCTTCACAGGTAAGTATTATCATGAATGTAATTATTTGTAATTAAATGGTAAGAATTAACTCTTTTGATTTCAGTTTACATAACCCTTGAAGAGGGTTCATCAACTCAAAGCCACAAAAATTGTAAGTATGCAAATACAGGTTAATTATGATTAATTAATTTTTTATTCTCCCACTTTATTTCAGAACAAACGCAGATGCAGCAAGGTATGGTACCAGTAAGTGCCAGATTTCAGGCAGCGGAACAAAAAAAGCTGAAAGTTATGAGATACTCTATATCTAGCTTAAGAGATACCTAATTCTTACCTAGATGTTATAGCTTGCAACTCGTCCGCAATGTTCTAAACTACAAATTACAAAGTTTTAATACTACACTATCTATCAATTATTTATCTTACCTCAAACTTATGACTACCATCCTAATATTCTAATTCGACGTTGTTTCCTAACTATATACACTAATCAAATTCCCAATTGGTATTCTCTGTAAATGATAGCTTTAATAATTTAGAAAAGTTGTAATTAAATTTACCTTCAGGCTGCTTCAAATCTGATAAAACAAACTACTTATACTGATTCCCAACTATACCATCAATTCGATCAGCCAACCAGTATCAGATACAGGAGCTAGGAGATAAATCCTGATAAACAGTGAATTCCAATAATTATAATTCTCTATCTCCCTAGCCGCACGAAAAGCTAACCCAATCCACTCTACCTCGAAAAATATACGTTTTTCCCAAAATTGATATCCCAAGAATTTCCAAGTGGGAAATGACCTTATGATAACTAAATTGTTAAATCTAGTGTTAAATTTGCCTAAAACTATGCAAAATATCATACAGCTCTAACCTGAACTACCGTAACTATCTACTACCTACCCTACACACTATTTCAAATTGCTACAAGACATTGACGTTTATTGAAAATCATGAAAGTAGGTAAGATTGTTTGCATATCTTAAGGGGCATTTGACTTGTAGGTATATTTAAGAATTGAATATATAGGAGATTTGTTTGTTCAGAGTTAAAATTTGCACACTGTATAAGGGTTTTTATTCTGAACATTGTAAAAAATTTAAGGTGTCGGAAAACTTTAAGACAATCGTCGTGCCTACATCAATTTTGCTAAATAAGGCAAATGTAATCACAAAACGCCTTGCTGTTCTCAATTTTCTTAAAAGAATTGACACCTATTGGCAATTGAACCCACTTTTATAAGTATGGCAAGGCAAGTATTAGTTTTACTTTTATTCGAGGTAATTAATAACTAACGAAAATGTCAAAAGGGCCTTCTGTACTTTTGACCTACAATGTCAATTCACGAATTCCGATCTGCAAATTTGATAAAGAATCCACCTGCAAAATTTCATCGTAATCGGTCCATCCGTTCTCATTTAAATCTATGGATCTCCACACTAATAGAAATACTGCTTTAAATACGGTGGCCACTAAGAAAGAAATTTGAGTAAGAGAAGACAATACAACAGACAACATGAATAGAAACCTTGATAAAATGGAAATGTACTGTGGAATGACAATTTTTATTTAATTTTCTCTGACATTATAACAAGAGGTTTAAATATTTGGAAGTTAGTTTTAGAGCAAGCAATTCAGAAACTTAATTTTGAAGCTACTTTTCAGGTAGGTAAAGCACAACAAAAGGGAGAATTTTCAGTAAGTAAGATACAGTACCTACTTTCGTATGAAATAGGAAAACTTATTTCAGTTACTGAGAGTGTACATTCCCATAGTCAATTTGTATTAAATTAACCGACCGATAATCTCATGCTATAAATATAGAAGTTACCTATTATTCCAAAGAGCTACTGAAAGTTAATAAAAGAATTTGTATTCGATAAGTAGCTTAAGCGAAACAATAGTTTTTGCTTAATAATTGTGTATGCGGTGTTTGGAATAACAACATATATATTTATAATATCAGAACTATGCATTTTATGTGCGCATACTTCCTCATAGCATTGAAAGTATTATCAACTCATGAATATGACTTAATTAAAAATAGATGATTCTGTAACGAGAATTTTAAACAAACATATGTGCGCTGTGCATAAAACAGCTTTTTTACAATCTGTAGGCTGTAGCCAGAATTAGAATGTTTAGATCTTTAGAAACGGCGATTTTTAAATAAAAAGCTTAACTATCCATCCAAATGTTTACAATACATTGCCTTACATATACCAAGCGAACACGAGGACTACACTCCAGCTTTCGAACCGTGTTGAGATGGGGACTTTGTAGAAGGCCACCAGGAATGTAGAATGTACCCTTGTTAAATGATTTAGCTAGGGTATGGTAGGAATGTGAGTTTTAATACATTATTTATGAATTTAAGGTTTTCTTAAGTGGCTCGGGGACACTTTGCTACCAAATTTAGAAGAACCATCACTGATTATTTTGAACAATGCTAGTTATCATAGTAGCTTGCTGGAAAACTTACCAAATTCTTCCTCGACTAAAGCACAACTATAGGCATGGCTACAGCACAAAAATGTTGAGTTTCCAAATGATGCACGTTGATGTTCTTGGAACAAATATGTCATTCCTAGAATCTTGAAATTCATGACCTGATTTTATTGTTATACAATTTGAAATGTTTTGTGGATTTTGTTGTCTTTGTTAATCTAATTCGTGGTATGCCAGGGTTTTTGTAACAAAGAAGTTTTCCTGACATCGCTTGGTTGTGTGCGCAATATGTTTTATATGTTCTCGTCTTTTTTACGCGCAAAATTATGAGTTTTATTTTTATTAATTTTTTTTTCGTATGTGTATAAAAAGAACCACCAGTTTGAACAACGACCGCTACCCAGATTCAAAAGTGCCGCGAAACGTCCCTCGTTTTGACATGAAAGTAACGGTGGCTCTGCTCGTGAGTATGGGGTAAGTCAAGACTGTCGTCGCTTCTCAACTTCTGCTGCTAAGTAGGTAATGCAGGCGTTGTTATTACGAAACAAACAATTAAAATAATTTTTTTTATTTGTCCTTTACGTCCAAATAATAATGCCGATCTTATTAGTAAAAGATCGCGACATAGACAACCTGTTATCAATAACTATTGAAACATTTAGTAATTGGTCAACAGAAGTCGTTGATATAATCAGGGCCGGTTAAACCACAAGGCGAACATAGGCGGCTGCCTGGGGCGCCAAGCTTCAGAGGGCGCCAAAATTATCTTTCAGTGAAAACAGAATAAAGTATTTATGAACGCCACTTTCTATTTTTTGCCTGGTACTGGTACCTAGGAATAACCTCCGGAAGGGCGCGCTGAGAACATCTCGCCTAGGGCGCCAAATAGCCTTTCACCGGCCCTGGATATAATGCCTCAAGAAATGTAGGCACACATTTGTATCTAAGTCATATTTTTTAAGATCCACGGTGGTTAAATGTGCACCATAAACAGACACATACTTACTTCGATGAAATGATTCTGTCGACTTAAAAAAAAGTACCACCCAAACGGGACTATACTACTCAGTATGCGCACTTTTTGCATTATCGGTGTCGCCACCATTTTGTAAATATATAATTGATTGATTCTCATCCGGACATCCGGTTGGAATGGAAAGAGTCATTTGCTAATTACTCTGAAAGAGCAACTGGCACCTAGATCGCTTCAAAATGCGTTATTTGGTATTTGAGGACCATTTTAGTAGAATTGGGACGAGGATAAATTTGATGGGGCACATGGAGACCACATTGATTTTATATTGGTCACCTATTTAGTACCTATGGAATTAAAGGTTTCAGTTTCAAGTTCATTATTATTGTCTCTAGGATGCAATACCGGGATCGCGGGATCCCGAAATACCGGGATCCCGCAGAATTTTTGCGGGATTAATCCCGCACATAAATGGAGCGGGATCCCGCGTGATTGCGGGACGGAGGAATTTTTCGACCAAGGGGACAACTCTGTTTGCTTTGTTAAAGAAACGCATAATGGAGAAATTATTTTTAAAATAATTGTTAAACTTTTTTCGTTAAAAATGGAGGTACTATGATTTTTGAGGCACTTAGTTCACCTTTTTGTGCTTTACAGGTGATTTTTTTGAGTTCTAAGTTGGGCTGAAGGTACTTTTTTGTTGAATACTTATTTTGATAATTATAGCGATTTATTGTAATACAGAAGTTAACCGCCCAAAATTGCTTATTTTATTTGGCAATTTATTTAAAATTTTGCGGGATCCCGCAGGATTAATTTTTAACGATTCCGCAAATACCGGGATTGAGATTTTGCTGCGGGATTGCATTCTCTATTTGTCTCCATGAAACGATTCACTAATTTTTTTAAGCAATTTGTACTTAAGTACCTAGTAATATAAATTAATAGCCCTTCGATATTGTTCACGCGCAGTGCATGGCATGACGGTACCTATAACAGTGATAGTATTACCCATTATGTACAGGTAACGTGTAGCAAATTACATGACCTTTCGCATGGTTTAATCTATGATCACATTGAAAATTAACAAGCGCTACTTGTAATTAAGTACTTAACATGCAACTATAACGCGAAGGTAATACTATAATTCACAAATAGATTTCTATGAATAATTATTATACTCAAATTTCACTCATCGGAGATGTACATATGTGATGAAATTGTTGGCGAATGAAGATTTAGACCGTTGTTTCAAGTCTTAAAATAAAACTGGGTACCTACCTACATTTTTTTGCGTTATAATTTATCTGTGTATTAGGGCAGTGTTAGCTGAAACCTAAAAAGTATTGGTCGTCGTATCGCTCCAGACATCAACATTTTTAGTGCATTTTCACTTTCCAAAAATAAAACGTACACTTTTGCGCTCTTGATGGCTGATCTGTCTGTCTGTCTGAGTCACAAAGGCTCTGGAATTGGTGTCATTCGATCAGAAATTAATAATTATTTCATATTTTTATCCTCGTTAAGGCATTAAATGTCCATAAGGTAAGGGCTATTGAAATCAAATTTGAAAGTGCACTCTTGACCTTTTGCTCACAAGCGACTTAACGAATTTTTTTATTGCGGGACAAATTTTATGGGTGCGCAGAAATTGATGCTAGATCATAACAAAATTCAGACTAGAATTATTTCTACTCAAGGCGGATAAAGTGGCATTTCAACACACCCAAAACGCTTTATATCAAAGTCGTTGACAAGTCAAGTCAGTCAAATAATGTATACGGCTAGTTACAATACCGGCCGACTGTAGTTGGAATCTCCCCTTTGAAGTCTTTCAGAATCTGTGGTATGAAAAATTGGCACCTGTTGCCATTTTCTTCTATATACAGGGTGTAGCACCTAAAATCCCCCGGATCATAACTTCTTTACCATAAAAGATACCGAAAAAAGTTTTAGAACAAAATTGTACACAATTACACAGTCACAACGAACCGCGTAATACGCAACAATCTGAAATTTGGTATACACAATGAACTGAGGGCCACTACCCTGTTCGTTCTGTAATTCATCTCCAAACGAAATGAGCTATTTCAATTCAGATTCTCTTGAAAAAAACGCACCGTAGTTTATGTATTGAACAATCCTCTCAAAAAGGGATTCATTCCAAAGTCGTCAAGCTCTTTTTCTGCATTTGCGAATGGTAAGCTTACATGTTAGCTCTTTGAAGAAGGTTTTATTCTTCGAAGCCTGAAGCTCAAAGTTTTGTGAAATAAAACTGAAATCTTTCATAAACAAATGGATGTGAGTATCAGGTGATGGAATTCCTTTTACTGTGGAAATTACAACCTTTTGAAGATGCAGAGCTTCAACCTCACAAGGACTTTACTCATTACTTGGTAAATATCCAAACTCGTTTGTTTAGAAAAATGATATCAAACTTTTGGAGGGTTTAAGGGTTTAATATCATGCCAGTTTCATCATTAGTATGTTTGTTGAGAGACTCAGATACTAGCTTAGATGAAAAGAATATGCACTGTTAAAGTGTTAGCCTAATATAAAAGAAAATGTAGCTAGCAGATACAGCAATAAACGTGTGTTAACTTTTCAAACTTTATTAAGGACCCTCAGATCCTTTATAGTTTTGTATTGTCGTCCGTCCGTCCGTCCGTCCGTGTGCGCTCTAACTCTTTTTAAAAGTGGCCGATTGAGTTGAAATTTGGTGTACGGGTTCTTTGGACATTAAGGACGGGCGCTATTGATTTTCAGGAAGCTGGTTCAATAGGAACAAAAGTTATAGGACTTCGAGTGAATCGGGAACAGGAAAAACTACGGGCTCAATATAATAGAAATCAACATATTTCATTCCCTAGGTCATGTATCGGGTTGGGACTTCCGCTAGATTATTCCCTATGACTCTTAGATGTGTAATACTTTAATATAACTCTTCTCTGTGGTATAGGTCGAAAGTTTTAGAGCAAAATGTAGCAAAAATTACACTTTATACATGAATTTAGAGTTTTAAAAGGTTTCAAACGCATTATCTTGATGCAGCAAGAGTACATCACGTGCACATTTGATAACCGCATGTGTGTGATTCAAAAATGTTAAATTATTGCCATATGGGTTTTGATCAAAATAATCAAAATCGTTATTTATGCACCAAGATCGTCGAGAAAAAGACTAGGGGCATTATCTCAATGCTCAAGACATAAATTTGATGCATTTCTGGCGACCACATGGATTTTGATCAAAACATGTCAAAATCGTTATTTATGCACCAAGATCGTTGGGAAAAAGACTAAGAGCATCATCTCAATGACCAAAACATGAATTTGATCTATTTTTGGCGACCACATGAATTTTGATCAAAACATGTCAAAATCGTTATTTATGCACCAAGAACGTTGGGGAAAAGACCAAGAGCATTATCTCAATGATCAAAACATGAATTTGATCTATTTTTGGCGACCACATGGATTTTGATCAAAACAAGATTAAGAGCATTATCTCAATGGCCAAGACATGAATTTGATGTATTTTGTAACATTAAAATAAATTATCGTTAAAAGTTATTGTAATACTGAGGATCCTTCGATATTTCGTTGTATCGGTTTATTCTACAAATATTTACATCGTTATATTCTAACAGTGTTTATCTACAATGATCTAAGTAGCTGAAACAAATCAGAGGCCGTCATTATTGAATCAAATAAATTGTTAGTTGTCCGCTTAATGACATTTAAAGTAAGTACCTACCGGCAATGCATGTCATTTATTTATATTTTCCGTCAATTTAGGTTACGTATCCGGATCACTGTGATATCAGAACTAACTATCCCATAGAAAGTACATGCTATTACAGCCACATTGATCGTATACCCACTAAGGAAAATCTCTCCTCTACCTTTGTGAATTAAATGTCACCATCAAATTATGTTTCATGATATAAAACTGTATTTTACTGTTTCACAAAATGCACCCCATCTGGAATATCAGAAAAACGTTTTCCTTCAAACGTTATTACTTTACTATTCTTTTGCATAAAGTGGCTTACAGATGGCCAAATGTTAATGTTAACAAGTTTGTTAAACGAAAGCTTTTAATATTAGCATTGAATAACGGAGGTTCCCCTTTAGGGACTCCAACGACCTCATCAAGTTGAGACATAGCAAAGTATGATCTTTGCGTAGTTAGAAACAACCGCTTCAATTTTTAAACTTTTTGATTTGGAAGATGCAGATAAAAAAATCTAAATAAGTGTTTGCTTAGTATACTTACATGGGATGTCAAAAGCGCTACTTCCATTTGGTACATTTTTAACCGCATTAGTGTAGAGCGAATTTTAATGCATTTCCAATGTCTACTGTAGGTAATAGGTACCTGTAAAGGTATCTAGTAAAGAACCTCTCCGTTTGAATAGTTTGCATAAATTGCTATGATTTAGTTGACAATCACATAAGCCGGAAAGTGCAATAATGCAGTTAAGTCAACAGTTCATTGGAGTTTAACCTCACGCTTATTGCACCTTCAGTGATTCCAGCAGGAAGACATTATTTTATATGATTTGATATGATTTTCTAATAGGTAATGTTCTACAAGTAAAAACACAATCTATTTACAATGCAAACTGAATATAAAAAGTACGTTGGCATTTACAATAAATTTCATAATGGTACATAATTCTAATTCTAATCTTCAAAGCTTGTGCCTGTGTACCTATTTTTATGTGTAATGCATTTGTGAAGTGCTTAATGCCACTTATTTATGTAAAGAACCTTATAGTTGGTAGGTGCAGTTTAAATTTTTCAAAAGGCAAACTATAGGTACAGGGTGTTACATGAACGCATGTAAAAAAAATTGGGTGACAGAGGGGATCAAGATTCAAGACAAGCACTTTTTCCAAATAAACCGAGGGTCCAACGTGTTTCGTTTGGGAGCCACCCCCTAAGAAGTGGTAAAATATGGATTTCTTTTTTTTCTCAGCAACCATAAGTTACAAAGCCAAAGGTGGGTGGCACGTCTTTGAATAGGTTTTCGGGTATGTCCCATCTGATTTTGAAAAAATTGTTCCACTGCAATTTTTGACCGGACAACGAAAATGGAGATTATTCCACGAAATTTTTTGTGTACATACATAATGATAAGTTAAGGAACAAAATTGTCGAATAGTTTTTTCCGAGGTTTTTTTAAATCTTTTCAAACAAAGGTTTGTTGAAGATTGGGCCTTCGGGTTAAAAAGTGTCCCCCGCCTACTAGTGAGTGATCTAATTTCGCATGTAGTTCATTGAAAATGTCGCAAATATCAAAAAAATAACGATTTAAGTCGATATTGTGATTAAATGATCACAAAAAATTCGATATGTCGATCATGCGGTATTCGAGTCTGCAAATCCGATTCCAAAAATTCCGTGCCTGTGGGTGGTTGGAAAATGCTTTTTAAGTGGAGTTCCATTACACTCAATAAGCATTATTGCAAGTATCGTAATATCGAAATCGTTATGTTTTTTGTTATTTGCGACATTTTCAATTAACTACTACTACTACTAAGTATACTACCATAAAAATACTACTAAATTAATTTTATCTTTCTTGGTATTCTAATTAAAGGTCTCAACGAAAGGAACCGTTTTCTACCACCTACCGCCATTATTTCTGATCCCTTATCAAAAGAGGAAGTTGGAGGGGGGGGGGGCGGAATTGATAGCAGGGGTGGCCGGTATTTTTCTAGGTGGGGATAAAGATTTCCCCTGTAATTTTTGTAAAGAAACCATCAACCGTAATTTCTAGAGGGGCAAGACCACCCTCTGGCTACGGGCCACTCTAATGAAAGGTCTCAAAGAAAGCAATTAATTTCTACCAACCACGAACATGTGCTGGAGCCACGCGTTTCCCGTATTTGCTTTTTATTGCAGTCAATGAAAATTTTTTAAGTAATGAAGTAGTAATGGGTCGATAAAAGATCCACAATTCTTCTAGTTTGCGTAGATGTGCGTACGCCCCTGACTTGAAAGTGCAGGTTAACAACAGTAACGATCCATTGAAATCAGAATCTTAAACCGTTTCTTTAATAGTGGTGACGGAACTTCTAAAAAACCAAAAAATACCGAAAAATGTTATTATGAATATTGCCAAACGGGCTCAGATTTAAATGATTTAATAGATAATACGTAGCAAAACAAAAAGTTTTATAATTTCCCAACCGTTTTGATATCTGTAGGCACATACATACATACCTATACATATACAGTATGTGTTACACTAAGTTAACAAAATTTTCAAGAAGAAGGCTCCAAACACAAATTACAGCTTACCATTTCACGTCTAGTTATCGAGAGGATTTACAAAACTACTGGGTAGACTTCAGGACGAACTGGAAAGGTTTCGTCAATAAGATCACCCCCGGATTCGTAGCGGTAATATCGTGGAGATTTGCAAAGAACCGTTTGCGGACCCCACTTTCTTGTTTCGCGCAAATCTACGAAATCGAGAGAGCTGCCAATATTGCAATGTGGATAAAGCAGGTGCCTGGCATATTATGGTGGAGTGTCCACAGGTCAAGGATATTTGGTTTTTATCTTTAGCAATGAGCAGTGAAATTGTGTCTACTCACGCCCTTCCCACCATATACAAGATATGAAGTTACACCTCCCAGTAAAACAGACCTAACAAACTTTTGGAAAAATATGTGGAGCCATGAAAGTGAACACAATTATAAGGCATACTGGATCGAAGAAGAAGAACAAATACATGGTGATATTAAAGAACAAGAAGATTACATATTAACGGAAAAAGAGTTAAAACAAACAATTAAGCAACTACCAAACTGGAAAGGTCCAAGCGATTCACGACCCTACACAAACACTTAACAGCACAGATAAACAAAGTCATCCAAAATCCTACAGAATTTCCCACATTCCTCACTCAAGGCATTACATACATCACACCAAAAAACGCTGAAACACAAAACCCAGCCAACTACAGACCCATAACGTGCTTGCCAACCCTATATAAAATAATCACAGCCACACTATGCAAGAAAATAGACACACACCTCACAAACAACAACATAATAGCCGAAGAACAAAAAGGATGCCGAAAACACAGCCAAGGATGCAAAGAACAACTAGTAATAGATTCGGTCATCATGAGACAAGCAACAACAGATAAACGTAACATATACACATGTTATATAGACTACAGGAAAGCGTTTGATACCATACCACACAGCTGGCTAAACAAAATCATGAATATATACAAAATAAATCCAACATTACATCACTTCCTCAAAACAATCATGCATACTTGGAACACACAAATACTTCTTGCAACAAACACAGAACAAGTAATAACAGAGACGATAAAAATCAAAAGAGGGATATTTCAGGGCGACTCTCTAAGCGCGTTATGGTTCTGCATGTGTCTGAATCCACTCTCTAACATACTGAACAGAACTAACTACGGCTTCAAGATAAAACACGACAAACAAGAAGGACACAAAATCACCCATTTGATGTACATTGACGACATAAAAATATACGCTGCAACCAAATCACAACTGACACAACTGCTAAAAATAATAGAAAAATTTACAGTAGACATTAAGATGGGGTTTGGGATAGAAAAATGTAAAACCATGCACATAGAAAGAGGGAAACTAACCGAAGAAAGCGAACCAGAAACTTTAAACAACGAAACGACTCAACCAAATCCTAAAAACAGGGCTTAATTCAAAAAACCTGTTCAAAGCTATAAACACATACGCCATCCCTATTCTTACGTACTCGTTTGGAATTGTAAAATGGACAGATACAGACCTGGAAAACATAAACATCTTAACACGAGCACAACTCACTAAACATAGAAAACTACACCCTAACTCGGCAAAGGAACGCATCACCATCATTAGCGTATCCAGAATGTCGTCGAGGGGGGGGGGGTTTAGGATATATTTTAGTGCTTCTCGAATTTGCTTCATTTGTAAGTATACTTACGATTTCAGGTTCTAAACTAATCTGGAAGGAGGAATATGCATAGGAACTTAGTTTAGAACGAAAGGATATCTTCAGTTTGTGAAGATTATTTTCATAAGTATTATCAAAGAATTTATTTTGAATAGATAATAATTATAAATATAATATCAAACTCAAACAAAACATATTTTCGTATCATATTAGATATGAAGTAATAAATATATAAAGAAGTAAATATGAAGATAGACAGGCGGAGTGGAAGTTTCCTTTTTTTGAGAGCAAGTTCATCAAACACTTTCTCAATGTTTACAGCAATATGCCTGTGAATATTCAACAAAGCTACACCATTGAGGCGATTTTCGCTGATGGTATTTCTCAAATAAATTTTGAGCTGTCTCAGGGTAGAAAATTATCTCTCACTGGTGGCAGTTGCCACAGGTAATAAGGTAACTAATATTCTTAGTAAGATATTCACTGTTGGGAATATTTCTGGATGGCACATTTTCAGTGCGTCCAGAGCATTTTTTGGAGAACTGTGCGAGGAAGAAATATATTGCCACCAAACTTTCATTTCACCAACTGCTGCTTCCCCATCGATATCCAAGTCGCGTAGCATCATTGCTGTTTTTGTGGGTGCCCCGCAATATGCAAGTGCCGAGGCGAGAGCGCATCACCCAAAGGAGGGGGTTTGAACCCCCAAACCCCTCCCTTGTATACGCCACTGATCACCATTAGCAGACGAGAAGGAGGAAGAGGTTTAATAGACATAGCCGAACTACACTCAACACAAATACAACACTTAAGACAATACTTTCACAATCAAGAACACCCCATTCATGCAGCAATTATACGAGCAGACAAAGGCTACACACCCCTCAACCTTCACGACACAAACATCACTCATCCACACTATCAAACAACACAAGACAAAAAGGAACAATGGTTGCACAAACAACTGCACGGTAGACACCCACACATAGTACAAGACGAACACATCAACACGCTACAAAGTTACAAATGGCTACAAGACGGGATCATACAACCAGAAACATAAGGTTTTCTAATCGCAATTCAAGACCAAGTTATAGCAACACGAAACTACAGGAAATATATTCTAAAAGAAGACATGGAAAACGACAACTGCAGAAAATGTCACATAGCCAAAGAGATTAAGAGACAATAGATCACATCACCAGTGGTTGTAAAATACTAGCAGGAAAGGAGTATACGAACAGACACAATCTTGTAGCAGGCATAATACACCAGGCACTAATACAGAAACACAACACCAATATTGACACACAACCCTACTACACATACACACCAACAACAGTCATAGAAAACCAAGACATAAAAATATATTGGGATCGAACCATACACACTGACAAAACAATTACACACAATCGCCCAGACATCACATACACAGACAAGCATAACAAAACAACATACCTAATCGACATCAGCATACCAAACGACGACAACATTCACAAAAAACACCAAGAAAAAATTGAAAAATATACACCCCTCGCACAAGAAGTCCAAAGAATATGGAAACAAGATAAAGTTTTAATACTTCCCTTTATAATATCTGTTACAGGTCTCACACACATCACATTTACACCAAACCTACAAACACTACAACTACCACTACGCACACACACACTAGCACAAAAATCAGTTATCCTCAAAACATGTAATATAGTGCGATCTTTTCTACACTGGCAATAAAAATAACAATAGGTATCAGTGGTACTTGGTGTTCACACCCGTCCATTGATGTAACTCTACAAAAGTGTGAAATTAAAAAAAAAAAAAAAAATAATAATAACACATTTGGGTAAGGGTATATGAACCCACAGAGGATAGCGCAGTTGCAGAAAGAAATGGAAACTCTAACGGAAGAAATAGAAAAAATTAAGACTAGGGAAAAAATAATCATTGCATTCTTGTTCAGTTAAATTGAACAACAAGAAGAAAAATGAAGGATAAAACAGTAGCGCAGATTGGGGAAGAGAAATTTTTTAAACACAAAAACATTCATAAATATACTTGAACTACAGTAACAATAAGAAACGAGTAGGTATACTTATACACATTCAGTTTTGCAGATGATCAAGTGGTTATTGCCCAAGACGAAGAGGCCCTTAGTTTTATGATACGGTACAACAGCAACAGCAGGACTAGAAATAAATGTTAACAAGACCGAAGATCTGGTAACAGTAGACGAAAAGGAAGAATGACTAGTAATAAAAGAAAACACGAAAAGAAAGGCAGTAGAAAAGTTTAGATATCTAGGAGACGCCCTAATGGAAAATACACGCAGGGTAGAGAGAATAAAAATATATATTTTTTTTTAAATCTACATTCTTGTCCAAATCTTATTTATATCATATATGTATACATAATGTTTGTGATTCAAATGAAAATGACGATGTCAATATTTCTTGGAAATAATCGACAATAAAATATTTGTATAGGGCAGACACGAAATTGTATCAGACAACTACGTCTAAAATATGGGATAAAGACATCACTTGAAATACAAAGGTGAAGGTTTACATACAATGGTTCAAAGCATTAATGACATAGGCAGTCGAAAATTGGATAATAAACAAAAGAAACAAAAGCTAAATAGCAGAGGTAGAGATGCAATACTGGAGAAGGTGCTGTGGACTTACAAGACAACATAGAATAAGGAATGCGGCAATAAGATAGAATGAAAGTGCAAACTGACACCCTAAAATTCATAGAGGAGAAAAGACTCCTACCGTATGGACACGATGCAGTAGTAGTAGGTGGCTTAATAGAGTGACTGATTCGATAGGTAGAAGGAAAAGAGGAAGGCCTAGAAGATGATGGAGAGGTGAAGTCGATGAAGCAAAGGAGAAGAGGATTCCGATTTCAATGTTTTACAAAATAATTTGCAGTTACGATACCTAAGCTAATTTACTGCTAGTATATACCAGAAGCTCTTGAACACATAATTTAGCATAGCATCTGTAAGGACAAGTAAATTTCGGTGCTACTTACTTTGGTCAATATGGTTCCAGTGCAAACTACATCCTTCCGGAACTGAAAAAAAATAAATGAAATTAGAAAATAACGAAATGGCAACAATTACGTCTTAAATTACTCTGAACAAATCAGATTAATACATTTTGAAACTATCGAATTCCCCTACTAAGAGCTACGTGCGGATATAATCCAATGTCTTATTCTAAGTTGCTGTAGGAAGCCATGATTAAGTTTTTAATTACCGGCTGACTTAGTAAATTCTAGTTTCTAATAACTTTAATTAAACAATCAATGCACTATAATTAAGTGAGGAAATAACGTAATCACAAAATATACAGTACTCTCAATGTATGCCGGGCCATATTAGGTATAATTATTATTGGAAAATGTTTACAACAGTAAAGTAGGTACTCAAGGCAAATATTTAAATCATTTGCGAGGGGAAGGTTTTATGTATAGTTTGGACAAGGATGCGGTAAAAAGCAATTTTTCTGCATATCAACCAATTGTAATTTATCTGCACTGATAATTTTTTGAAACCATTTTCCTCATCTTGAAAACTTTAGCGATAAATTTAAATGTTAAAACCATTTGTTCTTGGCATCGTTTCTGATCTCAAAAGGTCTATTTTGATAACCAGCAAATGGTTAATTATTATTTACTCTATTCAGAAAAATTTGTAAGGCTTTGATTACTTCCTTACGTTTTATAATTCAAACGAATCTGATCCTTCCATAATTCCTTCTTTAACTATCACACAGTTTATTTGAGTAATAGCCTGTAATTTAGGCTTACTGTATTCTTAATTGCCTCATTACATCTATCTAAACCCTTTTCCAAATTAAGTAATTTACAAACATTTTTAGATAATCAAAGAACAAATGGACATATGTGTGTGAATCATTGGAGAATATAACACCCGCTTGAGATGAAATCGTCACCTAACAAGGAATATTGTACGTTTGATTTTCTTACATGCAGAACTACTTCAAATTCATAAAGAATACGTGCGATCATACCTTCAAAGAATCTTTATCTTTGGTTTTAGCAATAATTTCATTTCATGCCGATAAATGTTTACATTACCTTGCAATTTTTGATGTGTAGGCATACATTAATAATGTGATTAAAGAGCAGATTGAAAATGGTCAAATGAATTTATTGTAGAGAAGTGTGTAAGGATTCAATGAGACTTTTGTATCCTTGTTGCAGTTCATAAATTGTTTTCCGTTTATTGAGATTGAGCGCAATGTCTTCAGTGTTTTAGTGGCAATTATAAATGTTATATTCCGTGTAAACTTTACTGTGTGTGCATTAATGTGATTAAAAAACGATAAATTGACCGTGAATTGTTTTAAACAAACGACTTCGTTTTGTTTAGTTATCCATTATTTGTTTACATTTACATAAGTTCTATTAATCTATTTTAAACTGGTTTTCCAGTAAATATTATTCAAAACTCTAATACGTTACGCTTGTAGGTATCTAATAAAATACATGAATGCTCACAGCACAATTTTAGGGGTGGACATTGCGTAATTATTCGCTATAATATCCACATTATCGTTATCTGTAAACTGTTGATGATTTTTCAACAGATGAGTAAACGTAAACCAATTTTTTCAAAAATGAAACATTTATGGGATTTGCGAGTATTTATGTACCTACTTATCAAAGCTTCCGTATATACAATTAAAAGTAGTGTTGAAATGAAAACCGAATGGAATTTGCAAATAACTACTACTTTATAATCACGGCCACTTACATAATCTCCCATTCAAATGAGACGTTTAATGTTAATTATTGGCTTCTATGTATCAGGCATCGTGATTACCGATTCTCTGCAGATTAATAATGACACAGAGGAAAATGTCAAATTGTTACCAAGGAAATTATCTTTAATTTAACGATTCGGTGATCTAATCTTTGGGGTTATCGTCGAAGTTACTGCATGCAGCAACATTGGTATTGGAAGTCCATTATTTTGGGATTAATTGATATGTAAAACTAATAAAAATGTAAACTATCAAATATTTTATAGACTTGGCGACGGACATCATAAACAAGAACCAAGAATTTATGCTGCAGTCAAGGTAATTTCTTGTTCTGCCAGTTTTGTAAGGGAGCAGTATTATTTATTGCCGTCGACTAAACATGTACTAATTAGTAGGTAATATAAATATTCACATTCACTAGGTCGTGTTTAAGCAGAATTTTCAAAAAATTTGTCGCAATTCTTCTTAAATGCGTAAATCTGCGGCAACACGAACTAACTTTAAATGTAGGTACTTTACAACATGTGAGGGATTGCAGAAAAATTTAACAAAACTCGCTTTTAGGTAATTCTGAATCTGAATTTCCATAATACACTAGATGTAAAGGCCACAGGCTACTATTTCCTTATTCCTTATAGGGGCCATATTTTTTTACGGAATGATATACAGGACAAGAAAGAAATTCATTTGAATCCACCACCGTCATACCGATGTTAATTCAGCGGCCAGCGAGATCTAGTTACCCGTGGATGTTTTGTTGAGAAATGAATGTAAAACTTTGATTTTGAAATTTTTCTTGTAACTTTATGTAAAAGTATAGAGCGTAGTACGGTATTATTTGTTTTTGTTCTTTATCATTTCGTAAAAATCCAAAGTGTTTTTTAGTCACAAAAAGGGGCAACTTTGCCCCCATTTAACCAACACTGTATCTCTCACCGTTGAGGAGATCCCAATAGTGAGCCACGAAATTGAACCACTTACTACTTACCGCACATAGGACTATAAATCCGCACCGCTATCCTAACGAAAGGTCCAAAAAACCAACTCGTTTTTAATAACCTTATTAAACAGATTTATAGTTCCTACTGTTATTGATGCGAACGAAGAAAAAATCTGTTTATCATAACACAAGTTTTTTAAATTCAGTACATTTAAGTGCGTTTCCAAATGAAAAGCGCGTGTCTACAATTCGAAAATGTTCCCTTGGATAAATTTTTATCACTCGCAAACGAATGGCCTTGTTTGTTGAGTTAGGCTTCCGAATTTTAATGTAAAACAAGAGGTTCTCCGCGACTTCGTACGCTCGATATTGACGCATATATGATAACACAAATCCAGCATACAGAATGTAACCTGTCAAACGTTTGAACTGATTCGGTTTAAACTTTGCACAGTTGACCTATATGCCACAAGTAATAAGCCTATTGAAAATGGGTGAAATCCAATTACCTCTTGGGGTCACGCGACTCTGTCTCTGCCAAACTCTTGAACCTTGAACCTATTCGGTTCAAACTTTGCACAGTTGACCTATATGCCACATTCAAAACGTTGAGCATATGTGGCTTACATATGCTCAACGTTTTGAATGTTCGAAGTTGATTAGTTGACCTCTGAATTACGGATGAATATCCAATGTCGTCAATCCACTGTTGCGGAAACTTCACGAACTTGTTGGTCAGAATCTTTTATACTTGTTTTTGTCATCACATTTAAAAAGTCTTTTAAAAACTCTTTTCAAAGAAGGTCCTATCACTTTGAAAAGAAATACATTGGCGACTTAAATAATTGTCGAGTACCTATATATTGTCTCGTAGCACGTGGATATTAAACTATTTTTGTTGTTGCAAAAATTGGTTAATAAATGACTGGGAGAGCAAAATCGCAAACTAATAAAACGAAAGAACAAATCTTTTTTGTTGCAATTCATAATGGGCGTAAATCGTCTGTAAGTAAATCAAAGTGTACCCATAAATTTCAGAGGGAGACGTTACCAATGAAGTGTCACGCGTTTTTCGTTTATGTAAAAACGATAAACGCCATGAATTGCAAGATACCCGTTTTTTTATTAGAATATCTCTATCTCGACTATATCAGAGTAATTAGTTACTAAGTAGATTTCTTTGACGTACAATAAAATGAGACATTGAATTTTTTGTTATTAGTTGAAATTAGTGTAAAATTACTGTCGAAGGTGACATTTGTGCATTGAAATTGTTTAGTAGCAAATTATTCAGATGTAGGTGCAACCTATTACATTGTCGTTTAATTTTTTATTGTACATCACTTTACTTATAACTTTAACAATTATTTTACAATTATTACAATACGTTTTGAACACATTGTAAATGTCATTTTCCACCATCAACAGGATCTTCGGGGACCACCACATTCCCTTTGTTGGTGCTCACTTCCGACTCCCGTTCACAAGCACTTCGCATTCGGGTGGATTTCGCCAAAATAACCATCCACAAAATCGTATTCAATTTTTGGGGCATTTCTCATAGCTCGAGTCATTACAAAAAGAAAAACGGCGATTCGAGCTTTAAGAAACTTTTGCGCACCCGACGTCGACTACCCATCAAAGCGCGTCTTGCAAAATGTGGTTAATTTCGCGCCTAGGGAGTTGTGCGCATTTACAAAATCTTTCCGACGACACCAGTTTGAAAACAATCGAACCCAAACTGCAGAAGAAGATGGGAAAAAACTACAACCATCACGTTAATAAAAAGTGATTATGATGGAAGATGGACAGATGATCTTAATTAAAATTACAAACAACGCTCTTGTATCTACACAAAAAGTTGTGTTATAAATTAAACAGAAAATTAGACATTACCTTTGAAGTTCGAATAAACTATACAAATGATAACCAGCGGTCATCGATGACAGTGCACTTCCACATTTGTTGTAAAATACAATTGATCGTTAATCAATAGTGGTAGTGGTACCATTGTATATACATATACAATGGTTGTACTTAGCTGTTTTAAGTACCTAAATGAGTTTTCTGTCTTGTGTCGCAGTGTTCTCATTACACAAGGTCCTTGAATAAACCAAATTTGTAAAATAATAAAACAACGTACAATAATAATAATAACAATAATTTAGCATCGGGTAGGTAATTTATAATTGTTTTAATTTTCCCAATCGGCATATCATGTACTTTTTGTGGCGATACATTATAGAATTGAATCCTGCCAACCTCTTGAATACATCCAAAAACGCCATTTGTGGGGAGTGAAATGCCGCAATTTTGAATTTCATGTCCCTTTTTTGGTCTTTCCTCAATATCTCGAAAACTATCCACTTCTTCATATCCACTTATATTTACAAACTGATACCTCATTAAATTTTCAACAAAAAAACGTTCCCCACCCACAGATATATTTGATGGCACATCATCTTAGCATGACGTCTGGTTTGATTTTCATGGCCGAACTCTAAAATCAGGCATGTGGGAAGGCGTTTATTGACATCGCGGTAGAGAGACTAGACTTCCTGGACGTTCTGCGTATACATCTAGGTATATATCTCCCAAACTGTTAATGATAGGAAAACATTTTTTGTGCAAAACTGCAAAAACCTTTTTCCCACATTAATTCCCTATGTTCGGTTTTGGAATAGTCACCCCGTATAAGCAAAAACACAATATGATTCTTTATTACTTTATTAGGTATGTAATTTAAAGGAACCATCAATGAATTAATTTTACATATTGTCAACGCCTACTACCCCAAAATGTTAAAAATTTAATACCAAGCCTTTTTCATGACTTAAACAATGAATCATTTTTAACATTTTGGTGTAGTAGGCGTTGACAAAAGGTGAAAGTAATTCATTGATGGTTTCTTTAAAAGACATACTGAAGAATCATATTGTGCCATACACCTTTGTACTCGTAATAAAAAATGCTACTCAATACAGTGTATTTCTTTGCTATTCATATGAAAATATGAAGTTGATGATGATGTCTCAAGGAAGAAACGTCGCGGTGAAAATCTGTGAGCGCAATCTTGTAGAGCTTAAAAAGTTCATAGAGGAAGTATTATTTGGTTTATGATATTACAGAAAGAAATAAAAACGGATTTGGTTAATTTCGTTTTTTTTTTAATATCTTCGGAACTGATCGGAGTTTCCGGTTTTTTTAAGACTTCATTTTACTAAACCATAAAATACCCAACTTTCTTCTAATTTCACCGACTGTGTATCTGTTATGGTTTCCGATTGCCCCATCCCATGCTGTTCCGTCTTATCTTGGACTCAATTATCTACTTAGAAAGTTAAATCTAAATCCAAATTTCTGTTCTGATCCATGAGCAGGGGCGCGAGAAAAAATTCCAGACACGAATAAATTTGGTATCATGGTATCTTTAAACGACACGAGCGAGCTTGCGAGAGAGTGGAGTAAGTAATCCCGGGTGAATAGAGCTATTTGTGTTTTACATAATGATATGACGTTATACTGTTATCATTTCCAATGTCCCCAATGGTTGCATGGATTGCAAAATCTGTGAATTTTTTGCACCGTGGCCCCTGGATTCTATGTTACGCTACAGTGTGGTGTTGATAAAGTGAACAGAGAGAAAGAAAATCATCCCTCGGCGTTTATAGACTTAGTGCAAATTGCATAAAGACCAAAGAAGGCCGTGACGTTTTGAGCCCTGGCCTGGTTTAACACTACTCATGGATCTAACTAATCAACCAAACTAATTGAGGTTTTAACAAAACATTGTTTTCCATAATCTAGGTATTAGGAAAATGTAAGGCAATAATAAAACTAATAATTTTTTGTTCCGTATCATTTAAATACACGTATAACTATAGTCATTTCGATTACTCAATCAGAAAGAAAAACAAAAAACATTGTTTTACCTACCGTTTTATCATTAAAATAAAGATTAAACAAATTTGTTTATATTTACCTACGTATGTAAAGAACAGGCAACAACAGCTTAGTTTTGTAAACTTTTGACCCGAAAGCAACTCAAATTGCATTTAATTATAATCTGCAAAAATTACGTAGCGTAACTCTTGTAAGGAACAATGGGGAATTTAACGAAAAAACTAATAAATACTTAAACATATAAGATATCAGTTGGTCTACCTTTTTGAGTAACACATAGTACCTACCACCCATCATATTCAAGTCGTTAGGTAAATGATAATTTATGAACTACTGATAGCGTACTCTATTTTCCGTGTACGTTACCATATATCCGTTTTCTAAAAAAAACTTTCTAAGTTTGATAAAAAAACATCAATTTTCATCGAGCATTTGTCAGTTCTAGAAAATAACATCTGATTCTATAGACAATGAACGAAGAAATAACGAATAAAATTGCGGTTACATGGCAGGTAGGTAATAAAGTTTCTTATAATTGGTAAAGTTTTCTATTTTGATAACCGATTTCGAAACTGAAGTTTCAACATCGGCACGGACTGATAGAGCATTACATCAACAAAACATAGAATGCAAAAGTTCCTGAATATTGAATGTGGTAGAGTTTGGGTTTAAGGGTAGATCCGTTTGGGTTTTGAATATTATTGCAAATTGTAGGGTCTGGAAGTTTAGGTAATCAAATTGTCCGATAAAAAGTCATTTGTGGGGGAATTTGACTAATAAAATTTTAAACCGTGTGGAAAACGGAATCCGTCTTTTGTGCATCATTCAAATTTTAATACCTACCTCTTTTGATCTGTATGAATTCAGGTGCCACCATAGCGCATAGCTCAAATGTAGTCGTTTTTAATTAAAAAAAAACAGTACATGGCTTAGATGAAAGCTACCGTGGAAAACCCTGACTGCATAAATTTTTTAAAAATAATTATTGAACATAGAACTAGTTGGGATTGGTAGAACTAAAAACCTTAACCAATGGACATTTGGGCGGGTTTAATTAGCTAAAGATTTTCTGATTTCCCGATTTTGGCGCTGAGCGGACAGTTTCGGTCCTGAATATTAAAAAATTTAAAGAGTCAGTTATCAAAAGTAGACAATTGGTCCCCAAAAAAAGTGATTTGCCAGAGAGATTTAAAATAATTTGGGTAACACATTACTTAGAGTTTGGAAGTCAATTTAAAGGTATTTTGTCTAACAAAAGTGGCCACTATTAGTTATACAGTAGTAGTAAAAGAGTTGTAGTCAAGTACGTTTGTAAAATATCCTGTAAAAGGAAAGTGCATCTGGAAACCAATCAAAAGTTTTGATTGATTTCAATATATTTGTATGGCTATTTAGCGTTTTTCTTTTGCTAGCTAGGTACTACATAGAATTCAGAATTTTGTAGCGAAACTTCAGGGAGGAAAGGAGAGGAAGCTACAATAAGCAAACTAGACGAAAGAGGTAAAATTTTGGTAGATATGTTTGAGCTAGTCGAAGGCAAGTAATTCGTTTTATTTCCTTTTCAGAAAATACACTTTTTGCTTCACTACAAAGAAAAACAATTAAACGAATTAAGAGTTTCAACCCCATGAAATAAGAAAGCTTAATTCAAATTTCCCTCAATTTTTTCATAGAATAGTTATTTAGTCGGGAAAAGGTCACATTACTGGTGAGGAAATGCCAATTTAATATTCAAGTCAAGTAGTGTCATGTTACTGACGAGTTTTATATTAGATTTAGAACTTTTTGTGTGCCAGACATGAAAATGAAGGTTGCACGATAATTTCGAGAAAACTCACTACACGGGAATCTTGACGAAATAATCACTTCAAGAACAAAGTGTACCGGGGCCGAGTACCATATTAATATCAATCTAAGAGAAAAATGTCATCTTGCATTTTCTTCAGAAGCGAATTTTCCTTGAGACCAAGGCTACTGTGCAATAATTTGTCGTGACGAAATATCCAGCAATGCATTTTATTGGAGACAAATATTCCCTGAATGGAAATATGTATGCCGGGAGCAAACTTTTCAGATGAATTTACCGCAGACACCTATATCGGTATAACTTGTGGCGTTAGCAATTTATATCTAATGTGCGATATCTTTTGACAAACGCTATATTTGTTGATAATGGTACGTGTACAGAAAAGCTCAAATAAGTTAAACTTTTTGAAATCGCTTCTCTTGATAATTCACTTTTCTCAAGACATGTTTAATGTAGGTAATCAAATATTGAATAACAGGTCTCAATTTTGGAATGAGCGGAAAAAGTTACCTACTTCTTTCATTACACAATATGCATTATTTTAGACACGATTAAATCGTGCTGCTCTAATTATATGTATATTATTATCATAACTTCAGTTAAATAAACGATAAATACCCACGACAATATTTCACATTGTTAACAATCGTTATTAGGTACTTATTTAACTAACGTTTGTTAAAAATACGATTAAAATTAATAATGTTGTTTTCTAGCAGTCAGATAATATGCTAAATGTTTAAAAGCGCACAGCACACGTTGAAAGTAAATGTTGCATACACGGTATTCCAATGAACCCTTTACTGTAGTTGGAAAAGTAATTGAATTTCACTTTTGTGGTTTCTTCCGTAATACAAAATGTCAATATTAAAATGCAAAGAATATTTGAATGGATTAACATTATTTAATTTACGAGCATTATCAATGTCAAGTTTAACATTCTTATTTAATCACTTTTCAGATTACTCTCCTCGCATTTTAATACACTTTTTTTTCGAATGACTGCGATAGCAGTATCAATTATGAACTTTTATCGAAAAATATAATTATTATATGAGTAGTATCGTCAAAAAATAGAATGTTACGGTAAATGAACAATTAAATTTCATTTATGAGGTAAATGTTTCGATTCTATTCTTGGATACATTCTTACAATGCAATATTAAGGAAAAAAATGTGTTACCAGCGTGAAAATAATTGCGAGTGTAGTAAATAAAAAAATTGAAAACGCACCTGATGATATTATCACCTGAATTGCTAGAAGAATTTGCACGGCCAGCATCTTTGAATAAAAGTAAAAATAGAGCGGCAAATTTTCACTAAACTTAAAACTGTTTGTTTAAACTCGAATTATTCAACGGGAATGAATTGGCAGAGCGCCCTTTGCGTCGACCTAACTATAAACGGCTACTGTATCGTGTATATTGGGTACACAAAGTAAACTCACCGCCCACTCCGGATATTAGCTATTGAGTAGAACATTTACAAACAGTGACGAACTAATTTATTGCTCGTATTAATTTATTCATTAATAAAATTATGATTTACAAACGATTTTTTTGCACCTCTACGCCAAACCAGCAACCACCTTCCTAGTCTAATTTTGATTCCACCTGTGCTACAATGTAGGCAGTAGGCACGGAAAACTTATTTTTCGTCTTTCAGATAAAAAATCTTTTAAAAATGTGTAATTTTAACGTGTTATATAATTAACTGTTCTGAAGCTTACAAATTGAGCCATAATAATTTTTCGCTTTAGCCGTGACGCGCTAAAATCTAGATCCAGTATTTTTAAAGATTTTTTTTCAATAAAGTGAGCATTAAAGCGACATTCACTTGGGGGAAAAAAGTATCTTTCGCACAATAAATAATTTTACTGGCGGAGGCCCCAGCTTGATGCTTGTGCAGATCAGTCTCACCAACAAAAAGTTAAAAACCGAATGTTATATAGATTCACTTTAAATCATCTAGGTGCCCACTCTTTCCCTTCAGAGCGTCTTTTGTGTATTAAAAAGGGGCCAAAATAATGGTAAATGGAGCGAAAGTGAATAAATAAACCTTTTTTGATTCGACATATACGCTCTCAAAAGTCGAGTGTTAACCAGGCTTACTTGCATCATGTTCCTATGCTTCTTTTTTGACATTTTATTTCTATAAACATTATCAAAATGAACATGGTCGAGCGACGCGTTAAAGTTGTGGAAAAGTTGTACGGTGGACGTTCAAAAAAAGAACGTTTCGCGCCTTACGGCTTACGTGATTATTTCGGTCAACATAACCGGCCTGCCGAAACCACAATTGGCAGAAATTCGTTACGACAGGGATTGTGCTTTTTTTGTGTGTGGAGTAATAACCCCTTTTTTTGTAACTCATTAGAATGGTTACATTTTATTACCTCATTGAGTTCACTGTCACTTGTCAGTTAACCAATTAGGTACAGACATTATGATTTTGATAGTGTGAAAGATATATAATATAAATCATATATTTATATGTAGATATAGTATACGATAATATAGTGAAATATTTCCAGATGATATTTGACATTGTATATCTAATAGCGCTTTGGCCAGCGGTGAAGATGTCAATATCTACAGATGCCCCACAATCGGCCTGTTGAATTTAAATTATAAATTTTTTAATGTTCCTCCCTCCTTAACCATGGTGGATAATAAAGACACACTATGTCTCTAACGCAATACCATTGAATTGCAATACTTAGATATTGATTAAATTCCTGTTAATCAGTGCTATTTCGTTTAGACATGGTTTTTTCCTCGTTTTGCAATAAGGTTATTCATGGTATTAACTATATAGTGATGATGCCCTAACTAAAGCGTACCTAATTGACAATGCAAGAATTAGCAATTACAATTAGTGCTTAGGTACACTTAACGCAGACAATAAGGAAACAAGTTGGAAAGTTGGAGCGTTTTTGTGCGATAAATCGATGTTTTATTAGCTCTGAAATATAATCTACATGCAAAGAATTGTGGCAGAAAGCTAATGCTTCAAAACCGAGCTTCCTACGATGATTCCTTCAAGAGTTACACTAAAAACAAGTACCCTCTTTCGCCAATCCGTTCTTGAGGTATAAGGGAATATACCCGATCACGATAAGAAATCGAGGAGGAGGGCTATGGTTGGTAGAAATTAATTCCTCTCGTTGAGACCTTTCATTAGAGTACCATGAATGACAAAACTAGTTCCACTCCCCCCCGCCCCCTCTCCCTCCATCCCGTACTTTGATAAGAGGACAGAAAGAAGAGCAGTAGTTGATAGTTATAGCACAGAAATCTGTGGTTATAGTTTGTACAAACCAATTTATTTCTATGAGACCTTTCATTAGAATACCATGAAGGGTAGGTATGCCTAATGTTTTGTAAAGTAAAAGATATAAAATACTAGATTTAAATTGATTTAAATGCCGTTTAACAAGTATGCGTACTCTTGTACATGTGTATAAAGGCGGAAACACATTACTGTCACGTCACGTGAGCTCACCTGCTATCACATCAAGCATACCTTCGCGTAATGTCACGCTAGGAGACACACTTGTGTGCGCTCACGGTGTCGGTGTCGCGCGGTAGCTGTCGTTGCAATTTAAGATTTGTATTTAGTCATTAGTAGCGATGAAGCGAAGTAGAGATTTTTCTTCGTCAAGTTCTTCAGACGAGGAAGAGGATATAGAAAACGTGGCTGCCTTTACGGTGGCTAATTATGGAATACAGCGCAGTGTTTGGATTCACCACATAAATCATCGAAGAGAAGAAGTGGGGGAATTTCGTCAATTAGTCCACGAATTATTGAATGGACATCCAAGCCGCCTGCAGATGTATTTCAGAATGACCAAAGAAGAATTTTACTATTCTACCAATTTCCTCCCAAGCTTCTTGTCGAACCCTCTGAACCCGGTACTCAGCAGAGGAGTGATTGTATAGCCCTTCGTGCTGTCTCACCAGTTCAATTAAATGTTCGTCCATCTTTTCTTGACGAAACCACTTCGGAAAACACTTGACGTGATGTCACGTTCTACTACAAAATGTAATTTTGCGGGATATCGGAGGCGTGATATCATGCGAGATCAGAACAGCACGTCGTGAATGCGACAGTAGTATGATTCTAAATACATAAACGTCATAAACTTCTATACGTCAGTGGAGTTGCACATATTGCGCAGGTAACGTGAGTTTGTGTGATAGCACGTGAGCTCACGTGACGTGACAGTAATGTGTTTCCGCCTTAAGGGTGCGCAAGCGACGACATTGAGAAACAAGCTGTTTTTAAACATTCCACTTGATTTTTCATTAAAATAACGTAACACGTTTGTCGAAACTTGTATAGTAACACTATGCATTGGTGGGGGTTTAGATTCAAGACTTAGACCATATAGTACATGGACTGCTATTATCCCTATGCTTTCAATACAAAATGGGTGGTCACGGATAGAGGGCACTGTAGTCGTGGGTATGTGAATCTCAGGGTAAACTAAAGCCGTATGAACACCACTCGGATCGCGTAAAGAGTAGCTTTTATGGGAACCGCGTAGTACGGGAAGCTTTAAATACTCTTGATTATCTTCTATACGTCCATAAATACGGATAGGTTTGCTTTTTTGGCATATCCAGGCGATTAATTAATTGACGTTTGTTAATTTATAGGTTGACAGTCTCAAATCGTATCTAATCGGACAACTTCGGACAGACTCGTTTACCCTGAAACTCACATACCCAGGCGATGTCCTTGACCATATTTTCGTTTCAATTAGCAGTCCATGTACTATATGGTCTAAGATTCAAGAGCATTTGTACGTCTCGGAGCGATATGGGATAACTTCAGAGGAGAGGAGCAATTCTAGCAATATCACCTTAAGAAATCTTGACAGTTACTCGTTCGCACAACTTGATCTTATTCTCCTGCTCAGACGCAATTCCATCAAAGACAATTATTTTTATATAAGTGACAATGAGATTGGAGGAAGGCCTTCAAAGATGCGACATCGTTTTGTTGGAAGTGCAACAAATTTCCCTTCACGTTGCAAGAGACACATGCCTAGATTTCTTGAGGGGTGAGAGACGCAGTACACACACAGGAAAAGGGAAAACCCTCAACTAGGAAACAAAATCGTTTCTTGATGTGACATTTTTTATCAGTTTTGATAATTCCTCACCGAGTAAATCGGGCACTTTTAGGTACAATTCTCAAGAGTTTGAAATATTGTTTAGTTTTTAGTAATACCTACTTCCAATAAACCACTTGTTGAATTGCATTATCTTGAGTACCTATTTTTATTTATTTAAATCCAAAAACCTTGACAATACGTCAACAGTAGAAATAGGTAAAGGATAAGGATGAGAAACCGTGAACTATAGCCACAAAAGCAGTGCATGGTTTAGATTCTAGAAAGCCTTTTAAATAAAACTTGTTTCATTGCTTATGATTGCTTATTTCACATAAATGATGATACCTATACGGTATATACCTAGCTGAAAATTGTTCCGCTTCATTTTGTTCGCAACTTCCTGATGTTCATTTTGTGAACTCGCTGTTATTAAACAGTCGATCAATCACATGTTTGTCCACATGTAAGTACTTTACGACTAAGGGTTCTAGATGAATTTATGTGCACGAAAAAAAAACTTTTTAAAATTCGAATTCACGCAATTTATCCAGAAAGTAAAATTTTTGAGACCAGGCCATAGTTTCGTAAATTGTAGGGCAAAAAAATTTGTGCGCCCCTGTGCCAGGAACTTTTAAAAGAGATACATGTAAATGGTATAATAAACCCCTAAAGCAGATCTAAAAAAGGGGCAGAGCACCTCGGTGTGACCCCACGGGGTGTTGGATTTGGCCAATTTTCAATAGGCTTGTTACATGTGGCATAATCAGGTCAACTGTGAAAAGTTTAAACCGAATCGGTTGACAGTTATCGTATTCACGGACACACGAACAGACGGACACCATCGATTCCCCTAGAAAGCTGGCATCGCTTTACTCAGACAACTTTATTATAACACGTCGTTCAATTATCAGCAACCACATGGCTCGATGGACCGGGACGCTTTAAAATTTCTTCGTGATAATAATTTGAAATATGAGTGAATAAAGTATCTTCATTGACTTCATTTATATAAATTGTAGTAATGCACTTAGGTACATGATTAAGATTCAGTTGGTGACGTCGAAAACATTTGAACATGATAAATCTAATAATTAAGAACTCGTAGGTGTGCGTATGGTACGTTTATTAATTATGGTAAACATATTCTAATTAACAAAATACTTACCAAGCCCAAATACCAATATCTGTCACCTTATATAGTAATTTCCTTCTTACACAAATGCGTAATCAATTAATTCATCTTTAGACATATCTTTATTTTATAATTTATGAAAACGAGTTATTTTTAGCTATTGTATTTGCTGTATCCATGGATACACCATCTGCTCTTTTGGATTTACCTCAATATTGTTTCCTGAGATTGTTGAAATGTTGAGTCGTTTTCTATCATTTCGACAAATTTATCAATTACCTACTTGAAAATTGCACTGCAAATTAGATACCAGTACCATCGTTGGGAAATGAAACGAACGAATAATGGACGGTATCTATTGGTAGTCAAGAAGTTCTAGTTGAGATGGCGCCGCTAGTAGTATTAAACACCAGATTTTAGAAATAAATATTTTTGCTTATTCTGGTATGTATATGTTTAATAATTTAATATCAACAACGACAACAATGTGTAAATATGTTTATTTTTACATTTGCCGAATGCCAATATGCCTATACAATTAGGCACACACACCTACATACGAGGAAGAGCGCACTTAAAATTACATTTTTGATTTTGTGCCATTTTCATTAATCATTAGTGTGCATTAGAGTACACTTTCAGTAATACCACAGATATACGTGGTAATACTAATAACACACATGCACACACGCATACCCACCCACACAAATTTCATAAAATTATCTACATTCTACTGTAGGCTTCAGCTTCTTATCCTTCTGTGCAAACCTAGTGCACTTGAAACACTAAAAGGTCCCACTTTAATTTCTTTTTTTCCTCCACGTCAGCGCCGTACTCAAACCTATGCTAGGATTTCAGCGAATGAAAACTCTTTATAAAATGTGGTGTTAAGGGAGTGTCACCTCTTTCACCTATGAGCTTGAACTCGCTCATTTAAGCAGCTTCGCAGTAAAAGAGATAACACAGGCCTTAATGCAAAAAGCAAATATGGTGAATAAAACAGTATAATATTATTTATCATTCACATATACACAATTTATAACAACGTGAACTATTTTTTAGTTCGGCGTTGAAATTGGAACTGTTCTGAAGCGCAATTCGAATTGCCTTTGTCCTTTATCACTGATGACTAACATTTCATGGCACGTCGAGGTCGATTGGAATTTCTAGAATATTCGCTGCACTGCTTCCCTTTTAAAACGGTTGCGTCTCGTAACACGAACGACGGGGGTAGCGAACTTGACGGTGGTACTAGCACGACAACCCCCACGTGCATCCTCCATTCTTGAAGAAAGAACTAATCCACCGGCTTACGAATGGTTTAAGGGGTTCCTCTTGGGTTAAAGCAACATACCAGTATTTCCATCCCAGTACCCTGGAATTCGGATTTTTCGGATCGACTGTGACTTAAGTAAACTTTATTAACGAGCTCCTAGCGAGTTTATAATTTTGCGGTGTCTGTCCGTCCGTCCGTCCGTCCGCCCGTTAGCACGATAACTCATAAACGAATGGACCGATTACGATTAAATTTTGCAGGTGGATTCTTTATCAAATTTGTAGATCGGAGTTCGTGAATTGGCAATGTAGCCCAAAAATAAAGTAGGCTCTTTTGACATCTCCGTTAGTTATGAACCGAATTGCATGAAATTCAATATGCGCATAGCTTTAGCCATATAAAACACAATTCCAAAAGTTGAGCCTAATCGATCAGCATTCACAGTGCCCTTTGCGCATCTCGACCATTTACAGACCGAATTGCAAACTTTCTTATTTATGAAGGTATTTAAATGAAATTTGATACATAGCCACTTGGAATAAAAGCAAATTTAACGCAAGTTTCAAAATTTGGTTTTGCGCATGCGCAGTGCCAACTTTCTTATTTATGGAGGGATTTAAATGAAATTTGATACATAGCCACTTGGAATAAAAGCAAATGTAGCGCCATTTTCCAAATTTGGTTTTGTGTAGGATGTGCAGTGCCAACTTTCTTATTTATGGAAGCAATTAAATGAAATTTCATACATATACACTTTAAATAAAAGCAAAACTAACATCAGGTTTAAAATTTGGTTTTGCACATGCTATAGTCATACCCAGGAGCTCGTTTGCTATATTTGTCTAATTTTTTCCTTCTTATGGTCCTAAAACTCCGGGAGGTGACCTAAACACCACAGATTAACTCTGCAGTAGCGGCACATCTGTAATCTGGTGAACAGTTTGTTTATTATCTTCAAATTGTTGGAGTACCGTCCCTATCTTCTCCAATCAAATTCTATTTTGATACAATGTACATTATGTACTCTATTGTTTTATTTTACTACCATTTTCAATATCTTTGGAGGGAGAAAAGCGGGTGACGTACTCGCGGCATCCATTTATTGGGCATCGAAACAATGCGTTTGCACGTTTCCGATCAAAATTAGTGTGTAATAAACCCTTGGGGAAAAACTATTGGGATGATATTATGTACCAAAATTGCATGTGTACATGAGAACTTGAATGCCAAGTTTTAGCTTATTGGCCGTTGGGTATGGGCATACAACAATATTACATTAAAAAGTATGCCGGTACTCAATAAATGCATCTGCTATCCCAACATTAAGGCTGCCTATTGGTTATCAGGTTTTAAAGCTGTTGTAATTAAACGTTTATTAGAGTTTCAACTAGTATGAACAATTTATGTTAAGGGAATTTAATTGATAAATTCTTTAATTGAGATAATTGTAAAATAACTGCACTAAGTTCATCTCAAACTTCGTTGATTTCTAATTTTTTATTTTTTGATAAATAAGGGACTTGATATGATTTCAAAAGAATTCTTTCAAACCCTCATTACTGGTCTAGTTTAATACTTCTCCGCATTTTCTTTACTCTTCTCCGCAAGGAAATGTACAGTATTAAGGCAACTTACGATCTATTAACATATAATACGACCTTCCTCTTTTTATACATGGTTACATGGAATAAGAGTTTAATTAAACATTGTTACGCATGTTTCGAAATAAAAAAGAAATTTCTTCATTACCCCAATTTCGTTCCTCGTAATTTTTTTTAAATTTCAATTTTTTGTGCATATTAAATAACAACCCTCAAACGCCCTTATAGGTCTGACCACTGATGACACTTGGAGAGTTGGAACTATCCAAGATTCTCGAATTCCTAGGAAAGTTACGGACGTTTTTAAGATTCGTCAGAAGGTTCACAAGAGGGAACATTTCAAGGGTTGTCATTTTGCCTTCTCACAAAGCTTTTTATCAGAATTTCTGGGGAAGACCTGGAGCAAGATCCCTAAGGACATCATCTTGAGTAGTGGCGCACTTAAATTTTTTTATTTTTTTTAAATTTATTTATGTAATTATATTATTCCTGTAATTTAAGTAAATGTACAAATTTTTGGAAGCGTCACACCACTCGATTATCACCCACGGTTTAACTTATTTCATTACCTCCTATTAGAACTTCTTCTTTAGATCTATTTCAATTCAGTAGCATAAAATCTCTGTGCTAAGTACACTTATAGTAAGGTACATAGAAAATCGATGATTTTTCAATTAGACATTAAGAAATACTATATTAATTCGCCTGAAATCTAAATTTTGCGTGATGTAAAAAACACTGCAGGTTTAATTATGCTTATTTTCGCAAGGTAAGTGTACCCAAACTTCATTATTTAAACAGAAAAACTTTTCAGTAAAATTTGGGTAGGTACTTATAATAGGTAAGGTACCGATAGAGAATCTATCATTTTTAAGAAAGATTTCGAAGGTAGCTAATTAATTCAAGTGCAATCTTAAGAAAATAACACAAACATTATTGACATTCCTAAAGTCATTTTTGAGTAGTAAACACGCCATAAAAAAGTGTTTATTTATTTTTTTCGGGTGGAGATGTAGAGAAGTAGTGTCAAAGTTGAAACAGGAAACCGCTTCGGATAGCATCAACATGTCTAACTGCAAATAAAGATAGCAGCGCTTCGTTCACACGCCTAAAGCCTTTGGAATGTTTCTACAAAGCACATAATCGTAACAGTGTCAATCGATCTGTACAAAACTATACAAATGTTGATAAATGATGGGCGAGATGTGTATAATAAACTAGCGATTTCAGTGGACAGATGAGAAACGCATAAAACTAGCATTTTTATTTTTAAAAAATTGAATGTCGTAAAAGAACCAATTATTTTGCTATCATATGTAAGAATCTACAAATGTTGGGTAGTTTTAAATGGTTATAACTAGCGGTTTGCAATCATCGACTGTCAATAATAACAAGTACGATCTTTTCATAAACATTTCTCTTAAGTTCTTGTTAGGTCTAATATTTTATGCAAAAAAAAGTGAAATGAGAACTAAAACTAAATTTATCTACGTATCCTCACTTCCTGTAGGATGTAGGTGCTCTGTTGTTGGTTTGAATACGATCGTGAAGAAAGAGTAGCGAAAGCAGCAAATTCAAGTCCTTTAAGCAAAGCTCGATAGTTCTACACAATTTGAAATATGTCAGTGTGTGCAACATTAAAATATTTCATTCCTTACCAAAAAGGTCACAGCTTTTATGATATTATTCTGCATACTGAAGTAAATACCACCTGATTGGAAAGACCTTTTAGCCTGAATTTAAGAATTTTTCTTAGAATTGGTTTGTTATTGTTCAAAATATCCACATTGAAATTGTCATGTTATTTGAAAGTCGTTCAGGCGAGCATTCTGTATCTAATAGTCTAAATTGTTGTAAGGGCTTACAACAGAATTGTCATTCGCAGATCTTGCACATTGTAGCCAAGGAGTGTCGTCACAGCGATAATGGTATAAGTTCGAGCTTGGCAAGAAAGCGCTAGTGAGCGATAATTTCCTTCAAGCCCAAATGTCACACCTTTGCAACTCTGGACCAACCCAAAGCCCATTGGTTGTTAATGATTTTTTGGAAAAGTTTTGACATAATACTGTCGATAATTCCTCAAAGGTCAACGTACAGTCGCCGATGATCCTTTTTATGTGGAATTTGGTGGATTTAACCGATTCGTTCCGTCTGACTCAGGAATCTGGATCACTTGGATCAGAAGCCATATGGAGCTCGATGGTTACTTTCCTATCTTAGGATTTAGATCTGTCCTACTTACGTGAGATCTTTCGTCCTACTCAATGGCCTCTGTCCAAAGTTCATGCAGGAATAGTTCAGCCCTTATTACCATGGGGGCTAGCCAGCCCAGTGGGTCATATAACTTGCAATCTAGGATAGGACCCTTCGTTTCGTAGGTGTGTTCCTCGAGGGTAGATCTACTTTGAACCGAAAGACATCTTGGATAGGTGCCTATTGCACGCCTAGGATCTTTTTTATGTCTTCTGGCCTAAGATGCATTAAGTGGTTGAGGTAGAAGTCCTGCTTCGTTATCGCCGATGATTCTGAGAACTGCTCAGTTTCGTCTTCTGCTAACATGGTCCTTACTGCTAGATACAGTGCGGAAGTAGTGCCATAAGTGTGACTTTTCTGTATAAATTAATTCATAATAAGGTCGACTCCTTGGTACTTTTAAGTTTATTGAACTTTCGTATTCCTACTTATACCTGGCGTACTGGAATTACTTTTTATTGTACAGTGCAATATACCAATATACGAAGAAGCTCACCAATTCATACAATGTGTGCGCATTTCAACAAGGTATGCAATTCATGCGACATTTACCATTTTGATCTTAGCGCAATACTAAATTCAATTTGAAGACAATTTGTATTGTTTCACGCGAGCATTATATGCATATTATTAATATTAATTTTAATACCTTAATAACATGTTATATTATTGTAGAATTATTCTTTGTGTAACTTTACCTGTTTCTTTTTTTTTGTTGCTAAAGTTGTCAATTAGATAGGTATATTATATATAGTTTCTTAGTTTTACAATTTTTATAATTCGTCTTTATTTTCATGTGTAATGGTTCAAGGGCAGTTATTAACTGTTTTTTTGTTTTGTTTTTTGAAAATTCACTTTTCTTTTTTTCTCTCTCTCAATTTTCTTCTTTTGTTATTAATGCACAATGCTTTATATGTTCTATATATATATTTAAGTTGACCTGTAAATGGATGCGTTCTGTTGGTCAATAAACTATTATTATTATTAAGTGACTGTGGTTAGTCTGTGCTCCTTGATAGGCCCATGAGGGGAGTACCGCCAAAGTATGGTCTGATATAGTTGATCGTCTTCTCGTATTTTGATTTGCTTGTACATTTTCTCGATGTTAGCTCATCAACTGTAATTACTAACTGTCTCCATCTGAGTAGCAACTGCGGCAACTCTTCTTGTAGTTTCGGACCAGTTAGCATCATTTCGTTCAGGTTTCTCCCTGAACTGGAGGTGGGAGAGGCGTCAAACACCACTTGCGGTTTTGTGGTGGAGACTTTCTTCTTTTAATTGGTGGGGAATGCAGTATTTTGCAGGTGCCTCCCCTGCATTCCGAGATAACATATGTCCTAGCTCTTCGAACTCCCACATGAATAATTTGTAACTGGATTCTAAGTTTCGATCGTAGGAAAGCTTCCTTTCCATTTGTAAAAGGCGGTTGCGGTTGCCTTTTTCTTTTTGTCCTTCAACCCCCCAACTTCTCCTTTGAGCGGCAGACTTACGGTATAGAGGATATACCTATTCCTTGTTGTTGTCTCTTGATACCTTCTCTCGCATTGGTCTTTTGCTATAGCACTGCCTCTTGGTTTTGGACTTCTGCCGTCACCCAAAACTTCGCTCTGGTTCAACCAGACTTTGTATGGGTTCACCTTTTTTTCCTTTTTCTTCCCTGAAACAGTCCAACCCACTTCCATAGTAAGTCTTTGCTTAACCAGAAACGATAGTACATCAGACCCAATTATCCTGTTAATTGGGCCAGAAACGTTGTAGTGGGGGCAGGATAAGCGCCCCTTTGCTCCTGAACCTACTGCGAACTTGGGTTTGATTTCGACCTCGATTTTTCCTCGCGCCCTGCCTGCAGTTTGCCCTACGCTGGATACCTCCACGGAAGTCCGTTTTCTGCGAAGAGCCAAGCGTTCAGTAGACTCTTTGGCAACGAAGGACATTGGAGAGCCGCTTTCTAATAGTGCCCTAACACACTCCTGGCGGTGGTGGTGGCTAGTAATATTTCAGTGGCATTTTCTCCGCTTGTGGAGCGGTCGCTTGCCACTTCTACTTTTCGGAGGTTCTCATCGTTACTTTCGATACAAAGCATGCTGTGGTGTTTAGTCGTGCACCTTGCCTTCTTGTCGTTTATTAGACGCTGCCCTCATCCTAGAATACCTGATGCCGCCTACATTTAGTTAGACGTGTTAGTCGACGTCAGTAAGAAAGAATTTTCAGCTGTAGCTTATTTCAGGATTGAACTGTCCGGCGGTACTATAAAATCTACCACTTACAATTCCACGCTTGGAGCTACAAGCAGCTTTGACTGGTGCTCGTATGGCAAAATTTATCACGGATAATCATAAGTTGAAAATCTGCAAGTTATTGGAGTGACTCGCGAACGGTTCTTTGTTGAATCTGCAGTGATGCAAGAAAACTAAACAGTTCATCTGGCCTAATGGGAAGAGAAATACTAGAATATTCAGACGTAGATGCAAGGCGGTGCAGTACCTACCACTAGTCTGCCTAGTTACATCTGTAGAAAGTTCGTGAAAAACCCGATAAGAATTGTTTTTTTACGAAGTTATCAAATGTTCTCGATTTTTTAAAGTATTTTTTTAAGATTAATTATCAACGTTTTCATTGGTGTATAACTTATTTTCTCAAAAAACAAACATTTAAAATTGGTACCACAACAAGTACCTACCGCATCAGCAGTCATATGACCTGAGGGGGCAGGCGATCGATTTCAGCACACTCGGATAGGACAAAGTGGAACTCTGTCGGTTAAAATTTTGATCGCTCTCGTTCAGTGGATTTCGAGCTAGCTCACTACTATTTATCCCACCGGGCAGCTCTAATTTTGAGGAAGTTTGGGAAAGATTAGTACGTTCTGTGAAAACTGCATTAAGTGCCGTGCTCAAGTCTACTGCCACAAAAGACGAAACTTTACATACATGCTGAGTGAAGATGAATATATACTCAAGACCAGTGACTCATGTATCGTTGGACCATGCTGATGAGGATGCTTTGACGCGAAATCACTTTCTTGTTCGCTCATTAGGTCGACTGCAACTGTTTGTGAACGCTGATCCGACCGACTTCTGTTCGTGTAAACAATGAAGAATTGGACATGTTTTAACTGAAAAGTTTTGGCAACGCTGGATCGACATTAGCCAAGAGAACAAAATGGTTTAGGGATCCTAAGCCAATAGAAGTTGGTGATGTCGTCGTCATTGCGAAATCAACTATGCCAAGAAACGTGTGGCCGAAAGGACTAACTGTCGCAATTCATCCTGGGAAAGATGGAAAGGTCAGAGTCGTTGTCGATGTGAAGATAGCTCAAGGAACTTTCCGACGTTTTGTGGTTAACTATTGTGAACCTGACAGTTCGTTGAGGGGAAGTAATGTTGGCGCCGGCGCCATACGTGAGGTGGCCAAGAAATAATTGTGTTTCAGTTTGATGTTTCAGAAAAAACAGAATGGTCAAAAATAAAAACGATTGTGTGTACGTGAAATACTGTGCGATCAAAAATAAGTTGCTGTCGAGTCACCTTTGGAACTTTTGTTTACATGGGAAATTGTATTTAACTTGAACTTGCAAAGGCGACTCGACAGCAACTCATTTTTGATCGCCCGTTATTTCATACACACCAGAATTTATAACAATACATAGGTCTAATATATTTAATCCGTACCTAGAATAAGTTCATAACTACTATATTTTTTATCATGCCTTTTCTGGAGTTAGAAATTGTTCCATGGCGTGTAGATGCCCTTCTATTATTTAAATTATTTTACATTAGTTGTAGAAATTGGTGTGATAAAAAATAAAAATTCTTGTCACTGAGATGATGAATGATTGGTACGTAATAGCAATAGGTACTCTATTTCAAGAGGCAACTTAAGGAGTCTAAAATGTTGAAATGATCTTTTCAATACTTGATAGTTCTCACATTGATTTATAACATTAACACTTCGTAAATTTAGTGCACGGACCTTAAAATTGCCTCGGTGGTCTGCTAGAAGCCTTTAAAGCATTCTAATCTAACTAACATCTAAAGTTGTTTGAAGTCGAGGGAAAGTTTATGATTATTTCAATTACCCGCAAAAATGCGAAGTTGTACTGTTTACTCCATACATAATTTACGGCAAATTTTGCATAACATTTTTATTAGTGTTCTTTGAACTGCTTCTATCCGTATAAACGAACTGTTTGCCAATTTTGTCAATATGTACATACCATGAGAAAAAAGTATCAAATTTCTCCAGTCAAATATTCGGTAATAAATGTGTCAAGTAAAATACCTTTAAGTAGGATAGGTAGGCATCAAGGAAGTGGAAATTTTCTCAGACATAAAAACTTTTTAACCAGGTGTGTATCGTACTAAAAATATTATATCCGAGATTCCGCGATCAACAATAACCAGATACTCTCTCTAATAAATTCGGCATTCCTGAAATTATAATTAAAGATCTAAAAACCAAACTTTATTTTTATTGGCGGAAAGAAAGTTTATTTCTGGGAGTTGCATTTAGTATAACAATTTAAATATAACCTTTAAAGAAAAATATAGTATATTAAGTATGGAGAACGGTAAGGGATTTTTACCGTTCGAAGACAATTGTTTGGAGGAGGAGCGAAGCGACGACTCCAATTATTGTCTGAGAACGGTAACCCTTAACGTTCGACGTGCTTATAACATTTTTTGCGCGATCGAAATTAAAAATATCCAACCAATATAACTATGCACTAAGAAATTAACGAGCAGAATAAATCGAAATAATCGAAGTGGTATGGTGTACATCACTAGGCAACCAGTTTAAATGTCAAAATTGAAATTAATAATTTCATAAAAATGTGCATGTGTCTGATGTAGTTTACTAGCTTTGCACTTCCTTTATGACTTTATGAGCGTCTTGCTATAGGAAACAACAGCACAAATTGTACGTTTAGGTAATGTACCTAACAATAATAAACATTAAATGTAATGTAAGACTGTTGATTTTTAAAAAGGCGTCGGTAAGTATTTTTGCTGTTCTGTTTTTAGATCGGTAAGTAATTTTGGCGTCGTCGTAATCATAGCAACTGGTAAATTCTACGTAGTCATGGAAACACCCATGGTAAATAGTCAGAAATGACCGATCGCGCAAAAAGGTTTTTAACGAACCGTTCGATCTTTGTACGCAAAATATGAATTTAACTAGGATGAATTTGAAGAAAACTGTGTTTACATTACCGAAAACCCTAAGATTATGTTTATGAGATAAAGCACTTATTTGCAAAGTTGGAAAATTTTCGACTTACTGTACGTTGAACTTCAAAATAGTTTTTGCGGTAGGTATATTAAAGTTATTGCAAAAGTAACTCATTTCTGAGATATTGAGCAGAAGTGATAGGAGATATTTACGATTATATACTTTGGCTAAGTGAAGTAGTACATATAAAACTTAAATTATATGTATATTGTATGTGGGTGACCGAAATCATTACATTTTCAAATATATAGGATCCCTTTCGCGTTTATTTATAAAACACTTTTCTTAAAATGATTTTGATATCATTCAAAAACGAAGTGTCTACTTTTCAAAGAGCATTGTACCATTCTCCCCATGTGTATCGTGTGCAATAGATTCTCATCAGGAAATTTTCTCATCACTTAGAAGCCTCAAGTGAGTCCAAAAGCGTTTAATTAATAAAAGCTGTTAACTTTCTTGAAAGCGCCCGCAACGTCTGACTGTGCGTAGTATGCATAATCCACGCTCTTGTAGAGATGCGGGGGTGGTTTTGGTCCACCATGGTACAATTGGGTTCACTGTTGACTTTCCTAAGCTCATTTCATGCCCGGACGTAATTAGTGATGTATGCAGAGTTCGTTGAAGAAAAACACATTTGGTTCTTAAATTAACAACAGATCGTGGGGTTGGAAGTTGGTTTGTGGTCCAGAGTAGTGACGAGACGAAACTCTTCGTTTTTTGGCAGATAATTAATCTGCACGTTAAGTTTGACGTTAAGTTGAACGTGAATCACCGGGCTAACTGCCGAAAATGAGCTCGTACCCTGGGCTGACTGTCGAAATAGGACTGAGCACCCCGAGGCAATGTATCACGCACGTGGCCGCCAGACCTCTTATCTGCATGTGCAAATGATACAAAAATGAGCAGATGGAAGATTATAATTTCCCATAAGAAATAAAATGTATTTTTGGGGAAAAGTGCGGTCGATCACACATCGAATTTCCAGATTTGTCAGACGTCCGCTTTTTATTACACTCGGCACAATCCCACAGAATATCGTATACGTTTTGATGAATGAACGTCTAATTAATCAAAAACCAGTAGCAAGAAGGCAATAGATAAGATATTAATATTAAAGTAGTTATGACCATGTAAGATAAAAATCTTAATTCGTCAACAAGAATAAATTGGATGGACACGACAATCTCCTTTAGTTTAATACTGACAGTCAGTTTTCTACTTCACGTTCATTAATACTGCCGAATGCTGGAGGCCCTTCTCGTGCGGGAAATGCGGAATTTTTATTATAGTAATTAATAAGCATGCGGCAAGTGGTTTTAGTAAAAGTTGCTGATAACCCACTAGGCAAATTCACAAGGGGTCTTAAATAATACGCCATGTTTTCATAAATTACAGAAATACTCAGATTCTTATATTATACGCATTAAGATTTAAATCACCGATGAATATAAGTGTCAAAGGTCTTTCGTGATTTTTTATCTTGACAATGGAATATCACGTGGAAAAGTTACTTCGCCACTCCCTATCAATGAGGTTTTGTCGTAAAAATATATTATCTGCAGTGTCAGGTTGATCAAATGATTGATTAAACTTAAAATTTCTTGATGTCACAAGTGTAAGTTGATTCAGATAGTCACTAGGACAGGATTATATTTTAAAAACATCGTTTTGCTACGCTTTTTGATCTTGCACTTAAAGCTGACGTTTTTATCATATGTTTGAAGATTTGTTTTGTTTTGAAATGTTATTAATTAATTAATATACTCACGTAAAACAAATTCACAATGTTGCGTCCCCAAAATAGAAGTCTTACCTGTAGTTGTTCTTTCGAAATTCCTTCAAAGAAATTGTCCTTAGCACGCCCTGAGTGTAGCATTAACGCAGCACTAACTGTGGACACATTTTTGTCAAGGCATTTCATGTGGTCAGGGCTAACTTTACATGAGTGAAGGTATCGTTTTTCTTGGAAAATGCAGTTCGCACAATTTGGTAGCATATCGTTTCGTTGATTTAATAAGTAAAAAAATAAGCACATTTTCAAAACATTTTCACCTGTTCTGGGAATTTAATATGTTGTCTGCTTACATTTACAAAAATGAGGTTAGGTCCTAAAACCTTTTTAGTTGACCCCGCATACTTATTTTGAGTGGCAGATTATGCAACAATCATTACCAAGAAACTTTTATAATTAAATATATCTCTGATAACTAAACAAAGAAATTATAGGCTTTTATCTAAAAATCGAAAAATACAACTTCTGCCTAAAAACAAAGGACTGTAGGCCAGTTTGGTTTTGAACATCGAGTTTTTCTCAAGGAATCCGAAGCTGCGTCAATTTCACTTATAGTTTAAGATATATACCTACCTTATTGTATCATGATCTATACTAACGACTAAATTTAGCCACTCTGTACAGAGAAAATAATTTATACATAAACGTAAAATGGTCCAATTTTAACAGTTCGCATAATTAATATACCATGCGCCTTACTTTATTATATTTTATCATTTATGAGCATGGTATATTGCGTCTATTAAGAAATTTTCAAGAGCGGGTAACATGGGTTGCAAGTCTTGCCCCCCTCTAGCTACGGCCTTGGTAGTACAGTAGGTCTGTTGTGCACTTCAGCACGAAATTCAATTAAATTAATTTATACAAAAAATAGTATTCTAAAAAGAAATTTTCAGACATACTTTCATTAGGACGCGGTCAAACACATGCATAAAATAAATTAACGACTGGATTTTGGCAACGTAAAGCTTGAGTTGTCGCAGATTTTACACTTATCTGATTGAAATGCCATTTAGAAATTCAGCGTTCATACCTGAAAAATACATCATGAGAATAAGTGAATGCTGTGTTGTTCCAAACCCCTTTAGAAATTTGACAGTTACCGTTATATTCAATAGTCTCGTTGCAAAGTAATGAGATTCTCGTCTTGAAGATGTAAACAAGTTGATACTTTAACGTACTTAACGTTATTGGTGTCTTAGTATTTACCTCTTATTATGACCTAAATTTTATTGTTATTAATACCCACTCCAAGATGGCCCACCCCTAAACTAGAGAAAAATTTTGTTCTTGACGAAGTTTGGTATTTGGTAGTCATGAAAATTACGAAGCTACAATTAAATTTTTAAATACGAAAAAAAATTCCCATTGCATTCCTTGGCCGGACAAGTAATCAGAATTTAACAAAATTGTCAAACAGTTTTTCAATTTGGTCTTTCAATCGAAAGTATGCGTATCAGAATATTCAGTCCTGTGATGTATCACTAACGTCACACTTAACGTGCAGGTTATTACTTATTATGTAATAAAAAACGTTATGATGCCCTTACTAAATAATGCAAAATGACGTTTTTTGGTAGACAACCTGAGCATTAGGTTTGATGTTCCTGATACATCACAGGGTTGTTGGGCTACTTGGAGTAAGGGAGGAAACTCATAAAGTGTGTATGTGCATAGAGTAAACGAAAAAACTTAACGTGCAATTTATATCTGCCAAAATATGGTATATAGTATGGGCAAAATAACGATTTTTACATATAACCTGCACGCAGGCCTGCACGTTAAGTTTACCAGGGCTGAATGTAAATGCAACCTGGATTCGTAGGTAATAGAAAGTAGAAAGCTAATATTCGATAATTTCGAATACGCAACATTAGGTACCTATCGTCATGCAATTTCCATCGTACGTTTTGATTCATAAAAACTGGCAAAAAGCAGTTCCTGTGAAATATTAAGATTAAGGACTTTGATAAGGTTGGGCAACACGTAAATAGTTAATCTACGAACTCAACAGCATATTAGCCTGATGGATCATAAACTTGAAATTGAATCACCCCGGAGATTTAATAAATAAATAAATAAATAAATAAATAAATAAATAAATAAATAAATAAATAAATAAATAAATAAATAAATAAATAAATAAATAAATAAATAAATAATTAAATAAATAAATAAATAAATAAATAAATAAATAAATAAATAAATAAATAAATAAATAAATAAATAAATAAATAAATAAATAAATAAATAAATAAATAAATACAGAGATTTAGTACAGAATGCATCGTTTTTTTAGTTATACTTTTAAAGCGTTTTTACAAAAAAATCAATCGTGTAGTTGATTTGTCCCCTGTTTTGTATTAAGCAGACGAGAATTGTAGGAGTGTGTCATGAACAAAGATTTCCGAAAAAGTTACTGTCTCAAACAAATGTTCTTATGATATTTTTGCAATGAAGTACTCGTTCGGGCTTCTTAGATTCTTTTTTTAATTGATACCTACCACAGCGATTTCTTTTTGGACGATTCTGTTAAGAGGTACGTGTATGGTAGAAATTAATTTTATCGTTCATGGTATTCTAATTAAACGTCTCAACAAAAGAAACGGCTTTCTACTAACTACCGCCCTTCTTCCTGGCCCCTTATCAAAAGAGAAGAGTTGGGAGTGGGGATGGATTTATACTTAATGTTACTCTAATGAAAGGTCTCAATAAAAGGAATTAATTTCTTCCAACCAGAGCCTTTTCCTCAATCCTTTATCGTGATCGGTTATAATTCCTTATTATTCAAGAACAGATATCGAGTGGGTAGGGGTACTCACAAAGGGCGATTGGGACGTCTAGAAGAAATATATCCATTGGCGATGGGAATAACTTTAAGAGCGAATATCTCAAAAACGGTTTGTCGGAGCCGGAGGCCCGGTTATTCTTTATATTGCAAACTAAGCGAACAAATCTAAAAAATACCGAGCCGAATTCAGTAATTGGAAGCCTAATGAGTGGTCGCTTTAGAATTTAAAAAAGTATTTTTTAGAATTATTATTTTGTTCAGCATGGGAAAATGTACACATGCACCGCTTCATACCGAACATGAACAAAAGTATGTCTGGCAAAAACAACGCGTACATTTTTGATAGGTGTGCATTTTCGAGATAAGAGATGTACCGGACTGTAAGGCGTCAAGTGTCAAGTAGCAATTAAGGGTTACCAGTTCTATTTTGAGGGAAAAATTGTAGACAAGAACGTGGATGCGATTTTTTCATCAATCCCGTTGTGAAAAAGCGTATAACTAAAAAGCGAACTCGTGATCTTAGTTTTGCATTGGGACGGTAGGTTTAGCCGAGCAAGTCCGTTCATTTACGAGTGATAAAAATGCAATATTTTCCAGCTCGACCTCGAGTATCAATTTTGCGAATTTGAAGCCGCTTTGATTGGATTCACGAAGATAACGTGGGGCAAAGTCGACCGTACCATTGCAGCGATCTGTTTCCATACGTCTAAAGGGAGTGGCATTTTCCGGGGAGAGCTACAAGAAATTCATTCATTCACTTCAATACGTAAGTACTGATTATAACGCAGTAGTTGCTTATTTGTAGGAAATTGCCTAAATAATTGTTTGAAATACTTTTGATATTCCTAAAGGAATCGATCTATAAAAACCATTTGCATGTACAGATTTTGTATTGTACTTATTGATAAGAATCGAATCCAAACAAAGTATTTTAGGTATTCTGGTTCATTGGTTAACATTTTGAATTTAATTTCAGTAATACTAGTCCTTGGGTTGGATTAAAAATGTGCCTATTATACTTTACTCATTTTAAGAAGGTAGTAGTAGAAAGCATAGGAAACCTTCACTGTGATTGGTTAAAACACGAGGCAGCGTTATGTTGAAAAATAAAAGAGAGACGACGAAGCTGGTAGTTTCTGTTGCCAACTAAATTGTCGAACTGTCATTAGCTGTTAAAGACTCAAGCGCGAAATTGATTGTTTACTTTTGTTCGTAGTGCTGAATATTTCTACTTTTCTACTTTACAATGATTTGGTGCCGTTTTATATTTCCCATGTATGTGCTTAGCTTCAAACATTTACTACCTTCTTATAATGAATGCAGTATAATATCCAGGGGTGTATGTATGTTTTAAACAGGATAACGTACCTACCAGTAATTCATTATGTGGTAAAGATGAATTTTAGATATGGATCAAATTTACCACGGGCAAGTGATCACGAAATAGGTATCGCCTTTTTTTTGTATTTCATTTTTTGAACCAAACCAGCACCTTATATCCAGGAACGTGTGAAAAAAAATGGAAATTGAGTGCCTTTGTTTTTATTAATATATTCAGGGCTGTTCAACATAAGGCGATAAGGGTAAAATCTATAAATTTCCCTTACTCAAATACGAAATATGCACAATATAACTGATAAACTTGCATACAAAGATGTTTTTTATAATGCGGCCTTCCAAGTTGTATTTTTTAAGTGGCCCTTGGGCTACATGAAGTTGGACAGCCCTGAACTAAGTCATATGCGTATTTATTCGAGTTCAATTAAACCAGAGCATTAGATTTTGAATTTCGGATTTTAAGAGGAGATAAGAGGCCAAACATCCGCAAGGTAAGGGGTATAAAAACATTTGTATTACTGAGCTAGCCGTGAGCAAATTAAAAATGAATTGCCATAAAAATTTTTTCCAGTGCCGTAGAGGTTCAATTTTATTTTATGCAAGTGAGGTCTTCGGCCCTTGTAAATGTAACCGTTATAGGTTTTGTGAGGTTATGCCATTTATAACCTATTCTGTAATTCCATCTTGCAGTCCTAACACAGAGAGTTAAAAATATTAGTTACAGTAGTGCATTAATGCACAAAAGCTGCTAATTTATTTGTTTACAAGCTTAATTTATAAACACTTTTATAATACAATTAAAAGCATAAAAGCATACCTAAATATGCAGGTACCAATAAGTATAAAGACAATAATAATAAACTTGAAACGTTTGATTTACTGTTAAATTAGGTATTCTGTATCTTAACATTCACATTTTTACATAAAAAAAATATCCCGAAGTCTTTTAACGTGTATTTAATTTTAATACCGATCGCATATCAATATTTGCCTTTAAGCGATGTAATTGAATAAAATATCGGCATCTTTGTATTCAATCAATCTTTCTAAGTTTCAGGATGCCAAAAAATTGCTCGGTTTATTACCGGTAGGGATTATTAATCTCAGCGAACCTTTCGCACGTGCACATTTAATAATGATTAATTACTAAAATATCAAAGGAGCATGTTTTTTTTGTAACACAAGTGGTTGTTTTCAGGTACAATATGTTTTCATTTACATATTTTATTTTGGAGGTAAAGGAGGTAATAAAAAATATTTGCATCCAATTTTGCAGCAGGTAATCGGTACTAATTTTAGGGTGGGCACAAAATTGTACGGTATGAATAAAGGGTCACGCTTGTTACGCTTTTAATTTTTTTTCATTCATCATTTTTCTACATTCATTAAGTGGTACCCTTTCTTTGTTCTTATTTTCTATATCATTTAATCATCATCATCTGTTAAAGTAAATATTATGTAGGTATACATAAAAGCTCTATGATAAAATGTAAAAAATACGAATTGAAAAAATGCTAATAATCAGCTAACGACTTACCGACTTATTAATCATCCAATATTGTAGAAGGAAAGCTAAAATTAAATTAAATTTGTCCATGCCGAAAGTGGCAAATTACCATCTTTGTTTTTCAAACGGTTAGTGAGGGGTTAATACCAATAACCTACCTTTAACAAGAGCTTTAACTGATTAAAAGGCTTTACACGTTAAAAAGTCAACCAACAATTACCTTCAAACGTGATATTACTACATATTTTAACCTTGAATATTAGATACTTTTGAATAAGTAAGCATTCAATGATCCTGCAATACTCGTATTTCGACCGATTTCATTTCTGGAGTGGATGAAACAATAAATTATGCCCAAAAATGTAATTCCTGCTCATTATTGACCATTTAAACATGCATAGGAGGTAATTTAAAACGATTTGTGCGATAAGCTTACAATGCTAATCAATCTATTCTGTTTCGAAATTTCCACTTTTTATAATTATTTTTGCATGTCATTATCTCCTTACCGAGTTTCTGAGCAGACCGAATATTACAAGTAGGTATAAAGTTGTAATGAATGAAATAATCGTATGAGAATATTCCTGACTAAATTTTTATAAAGACACCTGCTGAATTAGGTTCTAATTTATATCTGTGTATACCGTCTTCTAATGTAAAAAATTTGAAAGATGCGCATTTTTTTATATTAGATTTTATAATATGTGTCATAAATTGTTTACTTTGAAGTTCTTGATTAAGTTCATGAATAATTAAATACGTTCATTCTTGTTAAATTTTGTAATATTTTACAGTTACTTGCAAGATTTGAAATTATTACGTCTTGACGCGTTAAAAATTAAATGCGAAACAATCAATTTTTCTTACTATAATTTTATAATTATGTATAATTCGTAATTAAGACAATCGCTTTTACTTCTGCCTTTACACGAAATCTTTAGGCCACAAAGTTATACCATTATGTTTTAGATTAATACAACCGTTAATGAATTTAATTTGACCGGTTTTGCCATAGTTTTAATTTATTGCTACCAGTGTATGCAAATTGCATTTATTATCAATGGTTGTATTTTTTAAACTTATTATATTTAGGGAGCGACGTTTTGTCATTACGGTTTGCCCTTAAGGTCACCGAGATTGACTATTTACACCTAAATTCAAATGTTGGCCACTCGCCCAGTGTTTATTATGGTCCAGAAAGTGGAATTAAAATATCAATAATATGTAGATTTTATTAATGAGCCGATCTAATATTGGTATTTTGATCACTATATATTTCAGTTCGGCTAATGGTTTAGGTCTTCCACATTAAGCCCCAGTTGCACCAACAAAATTACGCCTTGCTTAAAGTTAAGTCGAACTTAAAATCTATGGCAACGATTATTAAGACAATCGTTGCTATGGTATTTAAGTTATGCTTAACTTTAAGGGATACTTAATTTTGACGGTGCAATTGGCCCTAAGTACTATAAGCTTTTATTATTCGGCGTTGGATTCCATGATCCGCGTAAGAAAAAGTCCATCATAATCGCATTCTTCACAAACAATTTTTGCTAGGAATCAGAATCATCAATAGGATCATATAATTACGGGTGTCCAACGGATCACCTAAAGTGTCGTCGAGGTAGAGCATGTTAAAGTAACATCAAAGTAAAATGCCGAGAGCTCGTATTTCTACCGAATTTCAAGTTGCAATAAAATCAGTAGTATACAGACACACGGAAAGTGTAGTAGGCTGTATTGTAACGTAAATTTAATTACATGACTATTAATTATTGATACATTTATAACGGTTCTTCAATAGATTGATTTATAACAGTTCAAATATATTTAGTTGATAACACATCTATCACATGCGCGTGAATTTCATTATTTATCACTTCGACATCAACTCCGGTTAAGACTAAGACTAAACACAATTCAATTTGCTTATATTCTTTATTGACTTGATAGTGCCTCGAGAGTGTCCTACAAGGATCACTACAGTATTATACATAGTTTCCTTTTTAAACCCACTGTCGATAGTCAAATTTCTACATCTGGATGTAACGGGTTTACCAATAAGAGAGATAGGATTTTAAATTGAAATAAAACACAGTCAATTTGGTCAAATTTAGGTTTGATTGGTTTTATTAGATGCTGTATTTCATGCCATTTATGATTTAAACAAAATATCGTTCAAATGGCCACCGCGGCTCTTTTTGCACTGACTCATCCGATCGGACCAATTTTCGATGACTCGGTGGATCATATCGGGTGGAATGGCAGCTATGGTCGCTCGAATGTTGGCCTCGAGCTCGTCAAGAGTCTTGGGTTTATTCGCATAAACCTTTGACTTCACATAGCCCCACAAAAAGAAGTCCAATGGTGTTAAATCGCATGATCTTGGCGGCCAATTGTGGGGGCCATTTTGAGAAATCAACGATTCACCAAACTGTTGACGCAATAAGTCCATTGTAGCGTTCGCTGTGTGGCATGTTGCGGCGTCCTGTTGAAACATAATGTCGTCACCATCGATATCATCAATTTGGGGAAATAAAAATTCGGTCAACATGTCCCGATAGCGCTCGCCATTAACAGTAACCGCACAGCCGTCATCGTTTTTGAAAAAGTACGGGCCAATGATGCCACCGTACCATAATCCACACCAAACAGTGATTCTTTGGGGATATAATGGTGATTGACGAACCACTTGAGGATTGGACTCACTCCAATAACGGCAATTTTGCTTGTTGACAAATCCATTCAACCAGAAATGAGCCTCGTCCGAGAAGATGATTTTTCGATGAAAATCTGCATCATTTTCCATCGACTCTAGAGCCCAATCTGCAAATTCCCGACATAAGCGATGATCGGTTGGCTTGAGTTGTTGTGCCAAAACCATTTTGTATGGGTGCAGACCGAGATCCAGCCGCAAAATACGCCAGGTGGTCATTGAGGACAGCCCCAACTCTTGCGAACGGCGTGGAATGGACACATTATCATTTTTACATTTTTTTAACGTAGTAGATCTTTGGACATTAGTAGATTAAGAGCGATGATTGCTGATTCAGCTGAGTAGGTCTACAGCAGAGACTTGTTATAACTAGACCGCGCGTAACGTAGATTTTACTATAAACGCCTGTTGTCAAGATAGGATAGGCAACCAACTGTTCATCGCGGGGCAGACGTACGTTCTGCAGCTTGCTTTAGCCATTTATTCTAAATTTTAGTAGCAAAAAAACATAACATATAGCTGTTAACTGTTTTAATCGAATTTATTGGTATTTTATTTGAACTAAATTGGTATATAACTGCCTTACTCTAGTCCTAATTTGATTTATATGTGTATTTTGGTGGTGAACACGCATGGGAAAATATACTCTTAAAACTAAAGATGTAAGTAGTAAGATATGATTATTTAGCGGATTTTGATTCAATATATGGTTATCCAAAAACCCAAATGGGCTGTAACTGTTATTTATTTTTCTTAGACTGCTGATAACCATTTTGTTTACAACGCGGTGTGGTGTGGATTGAATGAAAAACCTGAACACATTTTCTGCAATTTGGCAATTTTTAATGCATCGCTTGATACGTGCAACAATCCTCCACGATTTTTTCTAGTTAAAAGCTTTGAATGATTCTCTGATGCGAATGTCGCATCTGTACATATGGAACATTTAACAGACTAAGCTATTTTTCTTGTAACAAAACCTGAAATATACTTAGTACCATTAAGTACTTAGTTACGTCTATACCTAATAGGCAAATAGGTATTGCCGTTGTCTTGCTGGTAAAGGATGTCGAATAATAGTTCTACGTTATTTTAAGTGAATGGGAAAGTCGAAAACGCTCGGTATTGCATTATTGTTTAACACCTTTGTAGGTACCTTTCTAAAATCGGCTTCATTCCCCGCAAATGCACTATGGTGGGAGTAAATTTTTCGCTTCGAATGGCTCTGATCCATTGGCCCTTTAAACCTTTATCCGTTGAAAATCAGCATATTATTTAAAAATTTATCGACAGAGTACATGTTGATAGGCACAAGTTAACCTAAGTTTATTGGTTTATTCTCAACAGAAATTTATCTGTTCACTAATTCGAGCTAATCACGAGAATGATTAATGAACGGAACATCTAAAATAACAGCTTATTGCAATATAATGTATTGCATATCATCTCAGAGATTTTTGCCCCGCGGTGCATTGTGTGTTGCATACTGTGTCGACAACACCTTAGATACGTTAAGCGCAGTCTAGTTATAGCAAGTCTCTGGTCTACAGGGAGTTTTTGTTAAAAAGTGAACATGGATTGCAATTATCCCCATGTTTAGATCAATTAAGAGAGCGAATATAAGTGCTGCAGTATAACAAATGAATAAATCTGCACCTGTCAATGGGTTTAATTAAATATTTGCCCTTTATTCTCATTTACTGAATTGGATTTGAAAAAAATACGATTTATAAATTGATATCACAGCAGTTAAAAGAAAGTACCTACTCGACATCAAATAAAACAGTTCAAAGGTAAAAAAAATTAAAATTGAAATTGAAAATTGAGACTCAAAATTTTTATTTCTAAAAGCGCCGATTTCGACGTACTACGGCATCATCAGGCCGAGCGGAAAAATTTACATTAACTACTAAACTTAGTTGCTTTTTATTCATGTTCATATTATTATTATTAGTCTATGAAGATAGCAATAGGTCACGAGATATTCGCGAAAAACTGATTTTCGCGACCTTTTGACATTTATAACTCTTTTAGCCGGCACGATATCATTGTCGATTTTTTACATTTTCATTAAAATGCCGTAAGAAAAGTGTAATAACACTAAAGTTTGTCAACACTCCTTAAAATAATTAGGTACAAGCTATTAAGAATTCTACTACAGACAGTATTTTAAATTATCGATTGTTATTAAAATAGGGCATAATACATCCATGGTCCGTGATTCATAACCAACGCCTCGCACCTACAGCGAAAAGTACCTAAAGCTCTCCGTGTATGTATAATGACCTATTTCTCAGTTCGGTTGCAACGTGAATTTACTTACGATAATATAAATAGATTTATAAAGTGTTACTTATCAATCACATGTGCACAATTTATAACAGCGCGAACTATTAATGTTTTATTGAAAAAGTTTCAAAATTTAAAGTACGAAGCATGAGCAGATTTGATCGCTTCATTTTTTCAATTCGACGCACGGTTTTAAAAAGAAAATCTTTTTCGCTGCATGATATTGTCATGATTATGCAGAGAAACGGTTTTTATTTTTTTAAGCGAAAACCGTGCATCGGATTGAAAAAAACAAAGAGATCAAATTTGCTCAAAAATGATCGGGGATTTCAAGAATAATTTTTATTTTTAGAGAAATCAGTCTGCCAAAATGAGTATGTGAAATTCCGTACGAACGCCACTGGTAGAAATTAAAAAATGTGGTACGTTAAAAAATGCCTCTGGATACATAGTACATACATGCCAAATTTCATCAAAATATCTAAAGTGATATTAATAATAAATGATTTATTTTTGAAAACTTTACCACACTGTATCTCAAAAGTTAAGACGTTTAGGATATGTCCTAAACGTCTTAACTATTGAGATATGAAGTTTTCTTTTTAAAATTGACCCAAAAATCGCCCCCTTAAATATTGACATTCAACTATGAAACACCCTGTAGATGAATGTCCGAGATCCTTGGATGCACTGACTGCATCTTGTTATCAAATTTGAGGTCAATCCACCTTCTAGAGAAAAATAAGTAGTTCGATTTATTAACACTCTCATGAAGTTCGCTACCATGGTTTCGGAACCAAATTTTCCAAAAATGGCAACGATGGAAGCGGATTTTGGGATATTGAGGTACATTAAATTCTGAAAAAGGTTTATTAATTTATTGTTTGTAGATTATTTAACAGTTCTCCCAGGGGAAGGCTGCAAAGTAGGCAATGAAAATGGAACGCAAAGCGCTCCTAGTTTCTCATTGTGTTTTATTATTATCTAGTAAAGTCTTTCTTCTGTAAATTCAAGAGGGTTTCAAAAGCGTTATTGAGTTTGAGAAATTTGAGATAATCCAAATGACGGATCCTTTACAAAACGAGGTGCATAAATGGTGCTAGTAAAAACACCCCCGAGGTTAATGTTACAGTCGTTATAGGTCGTCTGGAACATAAGTATATTATGCTTTTTCGCTTATTAAAAAATTTCATACCAACACAAAAGTGAGTTTCTTACACACCTCACAACAACGTCACGTTTTGTATGAAATATTCATCTGGATTAATTTGTAATTTAGGTGTTAATTTTGCACGGTTTATTTTTTACGTGTCTGGTAACTTGATAATTTTAACAACTTTTTAATATCTCTTAGTCGGTACAAATTATGTCATAAAATACAGCGAAACTGCCGTTGCATGTCATCAAATTTAATGGCCAGAAATCATGAGTTAGTTCTCTCTGTAACAGAATTGAATAGGTACTTTATGCAAATACGTAACAAATTACGTACGCTTTAATGTAGATTAATATTTTATTACAAGAAAAATTAAATGAATATTAAAAAAGTTATGGCAATATAATTTTACGCTTATTGAACATAACTCTGTTTTAAAAACTGACCGTTTATAACTTTATTTAGGGGTCTTTTACTACTAAAAGACGGCCGCGTCATTAAAGATAAGGTATTCATTTATTCATATTGTAAGGTGGATCCAGAAATCTAATTAAGGTAATAAAATGCAGGCTGAACCTAATTTATGGTAGAATATTGGTCAACAACTTTACAAGCATGGCGAAATTGCAATGTCTGGAAGGCGGAAAAGTAAACTTGAAATAATTATTTGATCACGCCCAATTTTCTCCCGCGATTTAATATTACAACAGAACTGCATTTTGTCAAGTAAAGTAATGAAATCAATTTTGAATTTTTATTAAATTTTAAATCTATGGTGGGATAGGAAGTATCATTTATTGATTTTGAACATTCAATATGAAAATGTTGAACTATTTCCATTTTTCCGTTATTAACGAGCTCCTAGCGAGTTTATAATTTTGCGGTGTCTGTCCGTCTGTCTGTCCGTCCGTCCGTCCGTTAGCACGATATCTCATAAACGAATGGACCTATTACGATCAAATATTGCAGGGGGATTATTTATCAAATTTGTAGATCGGAGTTTATGAATTGGCAATGTACGGGTACGGGTAAGGCTGGTCGACTGGAAAGTAGCTGCCCCGGGTGGCGTATTGGCATTCTGTGCTATTATTCAAAGCAGCTGTGATCTGATTCGCAGGATTCGAGGTTTCACGTTGCGCATAATTTCAAAGTAGCAGATTATACAGGTACACTGCTTTGCATCATCGATTAGAAGCGCAGTAGATAATGGGAAAATCGTTTTGATAACATGTTCTATATAGAACTTCTCGTCATTTTTTCTAAAGTCGATATCGATATATCGTTATATTTTATATAATTTTGTTGATGGAAGCTCATTAATTCATTAATAAAGCGGAAGGTGAACTAAAAATTATTAGACCTGGCAGTGATATAATCCTTAAATGCACAGACAACAAAGCCGACGAAATTTTCCAACTAATGGACCCTGTTAAATACAAAAATGTAAGTAGGTAAACGTGTCCTGATCGTTAAAGCATTTTTTAAGTGAACCTGCCTTTTCTCCAAGAATACGTCAAAAATTGTATGATTTTGGGTTGCACAGAAGATTACCAACCAGACCTTTACGAGCTGCCTGAAAATGTGAACAGTCAAGTAGCGTAGTAGTTTTTCTAATAATTTATAAAGTTTATTGCCACACGAGCGGCCGATGGTGTTGAATGTTTTGAATATTCTGCACATTCGCTCAGAAGCAACTGCAGAAATGCATCAATTTATGTTAATTTCTTATCATATTTTTGTATTTTATCTGGCTGTCTGATTAGAATATTATGTCGCCGGTTACAAGCGCTTATAGTCGGCGCCGAAAATCCAGCAAGCAGACAACCTGCTTTCTTTGTGTGTGTACCATAATATTGGAACAATCAAGAATATAGCTCATTGGCATCAGAAGCTAGATAAATACGACTGGCGGGAATCCTAACGATCTTGTTTTGACTCACAAAGTGATATTATTGACTTTACACACGTGATATGTGGGTATAATGTTAGATGTGACTCATTTCGTTATACTTCACTTTTCAAAAACTTCATCATGGTGACTTGTCAGCCTTAATATGGAATACTCTTAAACAAAATAGCAGTTGGTGGCTCTTCTTCGAAGTCAATCCTGGACATTCGGTTACTTGAACTGAAGTTAACTGTTTTTGACTTCTCTTGATTTTGTGAGAAAATCTATCTAATTTAAATTATCAATATTTTATAAACCGTTTTATTTCAACATGCATTTTTTTCGGGGCACGAATTATCCTGGTGCGAATTGTCCTGAGAGCAAATTATTCCGGGAGCGAATCGATCGGGGCGTGAATTGTTCAGGAACGAATTTTCCGGGCGCGAATTGTCCTACAACCAGCCAATAATACTGTTCGGTGCGCTTTTATGGTAGCCTGCAATGCACAGGGCAACCTACAGGATGCAGCTGGGTAAGGCACAGAGATTCATCTGTGTGGGAATCACTGGAGTCATGAAAACTAGGTCAACCTTGGCCATGGAGGCACTTCTGGAACTAGAGAATTTACACTTAGCTGTGGAGGCAGAGTCTCGGAAGGTTTCCATACGGCCAAACCATTGGGACGAGTGGAAGAGTCGAGGAAGCCTTGGGCATGGTTGCGACTGGGAGGAAACCCTCAGATCCAATCCAAGAAGGGATATGGCTCGGGCTGTTTTACTAAGACTTTTAAAGAGTTATAAAGTCACTCTCCCGGACAGGGAGCCGTGGTTCAACTTATATAGCTTAATTTATGACTAAATGTTCATATAAGCTTATATATCCATGAATGGTACGATGTTAAATATAAAAGAAAGCCAGCAAAGCGACCGCAGTGCAATAATTGCTGGTGTTATTCGTCAAACTTCTGTAATACATTTAAGTACTTATTAAATTGTAGCCAGCTGTCTAAAACGTAAAAATGAAAGTCAACTGGTTGTACATCAAAAATAGCACATACATTAATGTAAGCTCATTTCTCCTTAAGTTACATTAGGGCTATAAAATTCGAAATCTAATTAAGAGTTAATTTATTTTAAAACGAATCCTATATTCTTTTCTTTATTACAATACAATCTAATTTTGGAAACCTGTAAAATTTATACGGTATGTGTATAGTTCAACAAAATTTGAGTAAAATCTTTATGCATTCATTTGGTACGAGAAGCAGTAACAACCTTGATGCAGGAGAGGAAAATTTTGTACATTTTTTGTAAAGACTTCTCCTCAGAGTTAAAAATAGAAAACATCGTTGATTACCAATTTTGTTTCAATTGTGCTGTTTTCGTAAACCGCATTCTCTTCGGTTTTCTGGAATATACCTACAGGTTGTCATTCAGCACTCGAAACACCACATTTGAACAACCACTTTAACCACTTTTTCTATTTAAAAAATCAAGAGTAATTAAATTCCTACCACATTTTTACAAGTTGTTGATTCACTCTTTGGAAACGAAACCCATGGTGTTTTGCGCGATGTTGGTCAGTAGTTCGAAGTAATCTTGTCCAAAATTTCTTTAGTTCAACTATTTGTGAGGGAAATGTTGTAATCTTAAGGACAAATAAGGGTAAATTGGCGCTTCGTAGTGTCTTATAGGTATTACTATAATTATACTTAAGTGGGTAATAAATATATTACTTCTTAATTTAATTGAAAATAATTAATGACCGAATTTCGTAAAAGCGGTCATTTTTGGATCTGCCTTACGCCCGATTTGCATCAGCGCGTAAAGCCGATAATGAAAAATTAATATGCACATAGGTAGTGTCCATCAATCCTTTGTAAACTAAACAAGATTACCGCAGTGGGGGCAGAAGACGTCTGCCGATACCGATTCTTAAGTCTAAGCAGTCTGCGGTTGCAAGCCGATTGGTAGGAAGAAAATTAAGTTCCTAGTTGACTTTGGGAAGTAATTAGACGACGCTCGGGCACGTTATCAAAATTTTTTCGACCAAAAAGGGGAAATTCACATTTCCAAGTTTCTATGCTCGTGTGATGTAAAAGAAACTCTTATGGCGTTAATCTTAATTATAAAATACTTGAATCGTTGGTGAACATATTATCGCGCCAATTTATTTAGTCTAATTGATAATTACGCAATATGAACCTGTCTAATGCAATAGATAATATTGTGATATCATTCAGTGTGCGGACATAAATTACAAATTGGATAACCTTAATGTGATTAATAAAAAAAGTGAAGTGTTGTACAACAGCTTAGAAAAAATCGAAAGCGCCCCGACGCTTTTCTGTTACGTCTGTGATTTGTTTTTCGCTGAGCTACATCTGCAGCAACCCCTCTCCGTGGTGAGTTAAACAAATCGTTTATTTATCTGTAGCATTGCTCTCCTTTAAATGTAAATAAGGTAATTAGTGACTTTTACCTGGGGAATACTTTTTATACAAAACATCGTCAAACGTGAAACTAGACGTGCAGTTTACATTGTTTCCAGTCCGTATACTCGGTGAATGAATATACAACTTACTCATTCACACAGTGAGCGTGGGTAGCTATGACAATTTTATCAATCCAAGATAACGCCGATTTCAAGATTTGAATGAAATTAGTGGGCAAGATTATAAATTACAAATTTCCGTATATTTAAAACTCGTTTCTGTGGTCTTACCGAAAACACCGCTTGTCATTCATAAATTAATATAAAAAAAGTGTTTAAATTCAAGCACGGTGTTAAAAAATCCTTCAAACACAGTATTAACTATACGACTATTTGATGCAAATGCAATTCGATAATTTATCTAAACTAGCTGTGATTTTTTAATCCCGCACCTCCGATCTAATACGCTTAAGTAAATTCTATAGCGGCAATGGTTGCCAAAATCTATTTTAAACAAATTACTTCTTAACCATCATTTATAAAAAAAACAGAAATTATTGTACGACAAACAATTTATTATTTGGCAAAAAAGCCCATGAAACAAATTTACTACACCTTTCAGCAGCACATTACAATCCTCTCCAATTAAAATTTAATTTTTATGGAGATTGACTACTAAAAACATGCTCGAACAGATCAAAATTATTGAACAGTACGCGTTTATTTTAACCCGGAAGTAACAGTCGCTATTTATTACGATAACAAATACCAGAACCAAATTTACTTGTAAAAAAGCGGGTTTAAAAAAGAGTCTCACGACAAATTTGCTTTTCTATTTCTCACTTTTATCAACTTACAGGATATGCCCTGTACTTTTCAAATTTACATATCGGTATATAGCTTCAGTTTCCTCAATAAAAAAGACTTTAAAATTGTCTTAACGTATAATTATAAACATTCAAATCGTAGGCCATGACAGCATTACACTTCTTTCGTTTCAAATAAAACGTTTAACGGACTTGAAAAACAACAAAAGTTGTTCGATATAAATTATTTTTTCACGTTAATCTGTAAGTCGCGTTCTTATAGGTTGTAATTTATAGGCAACATTTGTTTTTCGCTCAATTATTACTCTACTAGAAATTTGGTATTAAGTCACATTTGTGTAGCATAAAATTATGACATGTAAACTTTACCCTTAATTGAACAAATTTTCATAGATCGCACGCAGCGCGTTTGAAGAGATCCACCACCTCCACAATTACTTCTAAAATATAGGTATTGAATAATATCGTTTCAACCAATTTAAAATCTGTATTCGAACGCAGTTTGGAATATCCTTCTAAGAACAGCTTCCAATGATTAACAAATCAGGACCATTTTACGTTCTTGACACCTATTTGGCTACTGTACAACTACTTGATAATGCGATTACTGTTCGTTTCTCAGTGCTACTGTCGTGTACTCTTAATAAATTGTGAGTTGAATTTCCCATATTGTCGAGCTTTCAGCGTCTAATGCCAGTCTGTCTTAAAAGTGAATCGAAGGTAAGTGAACTGTAGATGGTTCATAATTTACAGGCTTTACGTTTAGATGCATATTATGTAGATCTTAGCGTGGGAGTGTTTAGAACTTTGATATACACTTGTGTTTAGCAAATAGAAATATGGAAATATGAACGCATGAATTTAGATATGCAAGTGAAGCAATTTTATTAGCTATTAAATAGTGCTATTCGATATACGGCAGTAAGTAAAACGGAGTTATATTGCATTTTCGAACAAAAATGGTCAAGCTGGTAAAAATCATGCTTATTTGCAGTTGAACTCTAATAAAAACGGGTTGTATAAAATCTATGAGAACACATGAACCAGTCGCAAGTCAAACTTGGGGGAAGATGTCCACATAAAAGTAGTGAAGTTGTAATGCGGCGAGAAATTAGCACCTCAATGTTGAAAATTGCGAAATTCCTCAATGGTTCAGTTTGCATCCACAATAAAATTGCGACTAGGGCAGTGGCGCCCTCAAAATGCTTTTCATAATGATGCACAATTTTGATCCCTCAAATGAACAGCATGAACAGTATTTTTTATTCAGAATTAATTGGGACTAATTTGCACTTAGGTATAGGTACATGTAATTAAGTTTTTTTTTCTACATTTCGTAAAAGATAAAAATTTAATTATAGGCTGTCCCAGAATTGGACAAAGAGTAATAAATCACCCGAATACGAAAGAGTGTTACTATTTTTACATAGCATGGACAACAAATCTTTGCAAATTTAAAATGTGTACAATGCAATGTATGGGGGTTAGGTACTTTGGCAATATACAGGGTGGTGACTTGCGTAACGCATCATAGGGATTTCAATGTAAAATTCATAACATGCGATTATTGGCTCCCCAAATTATTTTAGAGCAAAAATGTATTAAAGTTTTTTGTAGACAAAATTTTTTTACTCCAATCAACCGTATTAGTTTTCAATCTTTGCATAATAAAGACGGAAAATTGCAAAAATAAAACCCACACTTTTTCAATATTCTGCGATGCCATGGAATTTTCTAAAACAAAAAGATATCCAGTTATCAATTAGCAGCAGTTCGAAATGGATTTGATGATCGACTTGGTTTCTGTCTTGCAGTTAATGGTGACTTAATCGAACATTTATTGTAAATTGTTATATTAGGAAACCGTTTTTAGTAATTTGGTCTTTCTTTATGTTGATTTCGCTGTTCTAAATATAAAACTTTTTTCTCCAACCACCTGAATAAGACGCTATTTTGTGACAGTGTTCGGTACCTAAAATTGACGTTTTGCGAATTAATCGCTTTCACCATGGCAACTGTACAAAAAGTGGATACTTTTGGTCCTAGTACCAAAAAGAAATTGACCTTGAAAGTTGGCCAATTAAAAAATTACAATCACGGAGATATGTCACATTGACATCGTTTTACATTGCAGATTGTAAGATATTTCTATACATACAAATCAAATATTTTTGCGTATTCAATGCAAATAATGATGTTACCTATACGTATGTACATGTATTGAAAATGATTTACGCTCGCTATTTTTATTTAAACCATGTGTAACGTAATTTACATATTCCGTGAACGTAATTTTAATACGTATACAACCCGCCGTCGCGTGTAACGCCATCTACTTCAGACCCATTGCACTATTATCTGTCATTTTGAATTCAAAATTGAAAAAGTTAATTGCAATTAATTTTAATTAAAAAACTGTATGGTAAGTTTTTTATTTCAATGCAAAATATAACAATATTTATTGTGTATACAATAAAATGACTCAAACTGATAGCGACATGGATTGCACTCCGCCAGAGATTATAGAAACGGCAGAACATGCTACCTCAAGATTTGCTCCCTACAAAGTCGCGAGAGGTGAGAAGTAAGAAGTAAGAACGACTAGGTTATAAGTTAACCTAAAAACTAGAGTGGCATGACACGTGAGGACAAGAAAGCGGAAGTTCTTATACTAGTAGTGAAACTGTGACTGAATCTAAATTCGAATATAATTTGAAGTAAAGGGGGTTGGAGAAAAAATTTTATGTTTTATTCGTACAAAAAATGCGTTTTCGGGACTCGGAAGGTTGCTGGACTCCGCTAACGCGTCGTCCAGCAACTATCTTCCTCGTCCCGAAAACTGACATTTTTTGTACTAATGAAACAAATAACTATTTGATAGAATTTGATTTGTTTTATAGCAGGTATTCCATGGCATGACGGATATTGGCGTAGTTTTATTTTTCCAATTTTCCGTCTTTATTATGCAAAAAATTGGAAACTAATACGGTTGATTGACGTAAAAAATTTTTTTCTACAAAAAACCTTAATACATTTTTGCTCTAAAATAATTTGGAGAGCCAATAATCGCATGTTATGAATTTTACATTGAAATCCCTATGATGCGTTACGCAAGTCACCACCCTGTATAGGCGTGCGCTTGGATATTTTCAACATTTTGTAAGAATATACATCATTCTTAAATTCAGTCGATTTCCCTTAACTGAATAAGGCTGCATTGAATATCGGTCCTGATTTTCTAGAATAGCAAGTTTACATTAACAAAAGGCAAAATAGACTTAATGCATGTTGGAAGTATCAATACGCATAGACCTACTCATTCCACACGTTCTATATTACATACATAACGAATTGTCTTACAATATAATATTACGAACGTGAAAAAATAAAAATAATATTGAAATATAATTCAAATATTTTACCCAATAACTATGGTAAAATATTTCGAAAAAATGTAGGAACAAAATTCAAAAAAAGTTTAAAAGTATTGGATGTTGATGAAAAAATCAAAGTAGGCTGATTTGTATGGGAATTTAAGGTCTTTTAAGGTTCGGCAAAAAAACACCATGTATATTAATTGATTTGGCTCATTTTTCAATATCCTATAGTTCGAGATCAAGCAGAAGCGATCCTCAGAATATGAAGACCCAATTCTAAACAAATTGTTCATATACCTACTCCTTATGTGCGCTCAATCCGTGGACACACAGTAGTATATCAGAGAAATTTCTTGGAAAATGAATATGGATAGATATTCCCGCACCATTAGGGCGTTGTACGCGAGTGCACCATCTTGTTGAACCTAACTTCTGTTTTTTTTTGTGTGCCGTATATCATTGCATTCGTTATAGAAAATGTTACTCAGCACAGTGTGTATTTTACTGTCCATATAAAAAAATAAAGTTAATACCTAATGATTTCTCCGAAACGAAACGTTGTATTGAAAATCCCTCAACGCTACCTTGTAGAGCTGAAAAAGTGGCAATGAGAAAGTGTTTTTTTTTTTAATTTTTCTGTATCTGTTCAAATAACATTAGAAAAGTCAGAAAGAAAAGATCTATTCAATTTATGAAAAATATACAGGGCGTTCCATTAAACATTTTTACCAATTGTGGATTCGGCGATATTCATTTGTTTTTTTACTATACGCGCTACAGGATGTTTAAATATACGGAATAACCCTGCACATATGTAATGCTGAAACACCGAAGTATCTAAGACATTCCGTTACCGAAATCTCGATCGATTTATAAAAGGCGTCCTTTGTCTTAATATGAAAATTGAATTCATAAATGATGAACTTCTCCTATGGCTTTCAACTTGCTGAGTAATCGTTGCAGAAATACCTCGATAAGACGAACTTAATGCTGAAAATCTCAAGACTGCGGCATTTTGTTATCGAGATCTTGATTGATTTATAAAAGGAGAGATTTAAAGTAAATTCATAAATTATCAACTTCAGGAATGGCTTTCAGCTTTCAGACTAAACGATGCAGGAATAACTTGACAGTAAGAATATAATACTGAAAACCCGAAGGCTCTACGGTATTCCTAACGGTCGATTTATAAAAGGCGCCCGAACAAATGGACAAACGGCCGTTGTGTGTGACTGGACAGGTCAGTAGCTATTAGTCTAATGGCCGTTTCCTCACAAATTGAAGCGGAGTTTAGCTTAAGCATGGCTTAAAATCCATGGCAAGGATTATTGAGACAATGGTTGGCATGGAATTTAGCTAAGCTCCCCTTAAATTTGTCGGTGCAAACGGCCATAAGCAATGCAAAAATAACACGATAGTACGAATATAGTGTCGAAAAACCGTAAGTTCTACGTTCCGTTGTCAAGATCTCGATCGATTTACAAAAAACTTCAAAATTTCCCGAAAGAGCGACAGTGAAACTATAAGCTTCTTTTTTTGAAACGGAAATTGGCAAAAAACGGCGAGTCCAGGTTTTCACTTTAGTAATTTTAAATATACTACTTTTTTAAGCATGTTAACTATACAGGCTGTTTCACGAAAACCGTTACCTAAAAGTTTTAAGGCTCTCATTGATACCAGCCCGTGTGGCGCAGTTGAGTTAAAGCTGAACTGTGGTGCTAAAGGTCCCTGGTTCGAATCCGGGTTCGGGCATGGATATTTGTAAATGTATAGTGGGTTGGGTTGGTAGAGCAGCCTTGGCTGAAACCCCGCCCACTCAAAAATAAAGGCAAAATAAAACAAAATAAAATAAAATAAAATAAAAACATTAAATTTGAAAATGTTCATACCGACATAGTTTTTCATGGGCTATCGAAAGAAAGTATTACCATGATCGTTTTACTTTCACTTCCGGATTTGAAGATAGCAACTTTTTTATTTTAAATAGAACACCCTGTATTTTATTGTATTGTCGAAATCTACATGAAAGTTTGAATCTATCTGCCTTCCCACGATAAAACTAATATTTTACAAATACAAAATTGTTGCTGTTCAGACGGTTATTTACTGAAAGTACCGAGTAGTATAAAGGTTACTATGAACAACTTCAGCAGAGACTATGTACTGAAGTATCAAAATTAGCATTAAATAATATAATAACTATTTGGTAAATTCTTATTACACAACAGTTTTATATTCTGGCCCATGTCACCTCGAATTTTAACTATCTACTGCTATAATCACAGTCATGGTAACTAATTTACGAGTAATTTATCTACAACTTGGAGAATTTGTGTAGCCGTTGGCTGTTAAAAAAATCAGAAACCTTTACAGTGCTGAATATTATCTAAAATTAATTAAAAATAACCAATTTTAACTATAATATAACCAAGTAGGCCATGGAGACGAAATCAAAATTGTGTGATCTTTTGTAGGTTGAACACATCAGATTGGGTGCAAATTATTAAACCTACAATTAAAAAAAGATGTAGTTTTATTCGCCTGATACCATATCATTTTGAACAATTTGGTAAGTCCTTGTTGAGTTCTTAAACTTATCTGAAAATCGCTTTAGCTTGAAAAGTAGGCATTATAGTTTCTCACTCAGTTTTTGAAGAAATTCTTGATGCGAAGCCACTTTTTTTTTAATTAAACGCGCGACAACCCCAATTAAAAAAAGTAGGTTTGGGTAAGTAGGTCGTGATATTAATTAACAGACTTTTTGAAAAGAAGCGAGGCACCCAATTACGTGGGCTCTCTTGATTAACAATCAAATTATTTTTAAAACTTAAGCACGAAAATATACGTAAAAATAGTAGCACAATTAAAACTCCATAAAAAAGTTTATGACTTTAAGTGACAAGTGAAGATGCGCTTAGTATATGAAAAAAATAGCAATAAAGATTTTATTATCTTAAAATTTATAGTAGAAATTATTAGTTCTCATGTACAACTTTAATAATTTGACACTGAATCTCTAATAAAACTTTTATACTCTGCGTTTATTTGAACAGGACAATAAACTGGTATAATTCGTGGTTTGATATTTTTAAGTAAATCAAGCCATAGTTGTAGATTTAATAACTGTCATAAAATCTTAACAAAAGGTCCGACCGTCTAATGAAATCCTTCTCATGAGGAATTCTATTAAAATATCCTTGGCATTTAGCACTCCTGTAGTTTCCACTTAAATTAAATTTTGCGACGTAACAGCTAATAACATTAGTATATTATTTCTCTACTCTTTCAGCGCAAACCCAAATTGCTTGGCCAAATTGCGATTTTATAATGCGTTGTCATTTTATAGACCTCAAACAAAAGAGTTCCGAAATCCCCTAATATATTATATTGTTTGAGTTTACTATTAAACTCAAGTAGGGACATTCTGATGAAAGCTGTTTCATCTTTGACTTTACATCATTTGATTTTATGTGAAGCTTCTTATTTAGGCACGTCCAACTACTTTTTGGACCTTTTTATGGCTTTTGGAACAAAAATTAACAGTTGTCTGAAACTACACTAGATACCTACTGTAGTACTCTTGCAGTACTTTCTCTAGGAACACCAGTGAGATACTAAATGACCATTCTAAAGGTTGGGATGCCAAAGCCTTGTAGAAATACTTTTAAGATTGGAAATGTTTATGATTTGATTGTTTTCGTATATGGGTATAAAGTTATGCAACCGAAATAACACGCGCACGCATTTTGCATTATCATTCTAGATTTTAATAAAAACGATAGTAAATAGTATGCTTTTAATAATAATAATAATAATAATATATTTATTGAGTTATTGTGTGGGTACACTTACTGTAGTCAACTCTCATACATATGTAATTAACAGACACAAGGGCATCTAACTAAAAATATGAGTAAAGTACATACAAGTAGAACAAAGAGACATGCATATTCCTTACTTAATTCTGCTCTTAAGTTTTTTATGGCATTCTCTTCCACAAAAATTGAAACATTCAGTTTCATATCCTCAGTGAAAAGTGAGAGTTGTTTACGGTGTCTTATGTGTATAAATATCCACTACTACCAGCACTATACCAATTGACAATATCATGTTTTTTGCTTGATAAAACTCCTTATCCCAAACGGCCAGATGTGTCTTACTTCTAACACCCTATTTAAATTTAATAAAATATAAAACTGATAATATTAAAACGAAAAATTACGTTTCCAACAAATTTCTAAGAGAAAAAGAAACACTGAACTAAAAATCAAACGAAAACCAACTCTGTGCTTAGGTATGTGTAAATAACCTAGCGGATTTGCACGTAAAAATTGAAATATTCTCACATATGGGATGTTGTGATCAAAGCTCACAATCTTCCATATAAAAACTTATTATAATTAACATATTAGGGTTGATAAGAAGTGCTACTGTTTTTATAGAACATTATCGAGAGCTGTTTACAAAACTATTATAATCTAGTACAATTGTACAGCACGAAGAAATACGACGCATCGAGGTTACTAAAAGTTGCGTTGTGAATTGAAGATTCCTAATCGAGTCGAGAATATATTTTGACATAATTGAAAATCGAAACTATACCAAAAATCGAACTATAAATTTTGCCCCAGATAGTTCAGTCGGAAAAGTGAAGGTTTACTTTCGAACGGATATTCTGTGATTGCAACTGTGCGCCTTTCGGAATCGTTTTGATTTAGCCCCGTTGGCCCATGTCCCGTACCGGAAATCAATTCTTATGCGGGTCACTACTTTTAAACAAACAGTAAGTACGACAAGACAAAGATCTGGAGTCCCTCGGTCCATCTGTGAGGGCTTTAGTGTTGCGGTCACCACAGCGTTCTACGCGGAACATGTGGCTGCCCTTGGACTGTCCGATCGTTCGTGAGGAGAATTCTTCATGATGATCTTCATTTCCATCCCCTACAAGATGGCAATTGTGCAGGAACTTCTGAACGTGACTTCAACTCTCGGATGAACGCGTGTGAGCGATAAAGCACATCTTCATTCGCCGTCAACAAACAAAACATGCGCCACTGGGCTGACGCCAATCACCAAGAATTTCATCATAGTCAAAGTGTGGCGTGCAATTTCCTCAGTTGGGCTTATTGGTCTCTGGTTCTTTGAGGAAAATGAAGTCGCGGAAGTTTGCATTAAAACAGCTGGACATAGAAATCGAATGAGTTAATGTCGATTGACATGCCGAATGCCAATCAAAGTAACCATAATTTAATTGACAAGCCGTGGAGTTATAATGTTCTTACTGTGCAATCTTCCAAATTATAAAGGAAATAAACGATAATATTGCTGTAGGTAATGCAAGATTGTTGCTATCAGTAAAATTGTACCAAACAAAATTGGAGTCTATAATAATCGTTTTTCTCTGAAGGAATTTCATCGCCATAATAATATATCAGTGTGTCAGAATATGTATAACAAAGTATTTGGTCCTACTAGTGTTATACCGTTTACAGGTCAAATTGATAAATTACTTCCAAATTGTAAGACGACAGTCTACCGTGTTGCGTACATAAAACACTCATTTTTTACAGCACGAATGTATCTGTCGACAGTCTACTCTGGAACTAGACTGGTGCACTATTATTAAAAACTAAAAGTATTGATTAAATCTTGTTTCTATGCCTCTTATTATAATTCCACGAGAATATAATTACAGAACTTAATGAATACATTTTTTTTAATGCAATGCAATTTTTATAGACTTGCCAGCCAAGAACGAGATATAAAATCCAGACTAAACACTGATCTAGGGTCAATGCCGCCTTATTTGTTATAGTTCGCTATTCAATTAGTCTATGTCGAGGTCATTTTTCCATCCTACTTTGAAATAATTCACTGAATATGAATAATCAATTAAAAAACACTTTAATTTCACCGTATTTAACTAAAATTCTTTAATAATACTCTGGGTATTGTAGCGAATTTCTACTGACAGCTTAAGAAGTAATGCAAAAGTCAATTACGGAAGCAGTCCTTAATTTAACTTATATAGAGTAGTAGTAGAATGGCATTCCATATGGAAAAGAACTTGGACAAGCAGCAAATATTTGCGTATCTGATAAAGTACTACAATTCATTCTTTAACACCACTGGCAAAGTTCACTACGATATTGTAAACCTACCATCAAAAGTTGCAGTTATGATGGTCGACTGACTAGCTCAAGTTTCCAACAGAGATAGGTAGGTACATTTTTGGTGAATTCAAATTGTCGAAAAAATTAATTAAAAACAGTATATACATTTTCCAGAATAGTTTTCGAACTCGAATTCTAAAAATGCTTATTAAAATGGTTCTGAACCGCATATGGTGCGGAAGGGTGCCCACTTCTCTAAATAGATGCACATTTTTACTGATATCGAGCAGTCTCCCAGTCTTTGCAGTTTGAAGGCAGCTGACGGAATCTGAAATTGCCCACAACGCCGAAAACCATCAGAGGTTTTGAATTAACCTCGCCAAATCTTATTCACTTGCAATCGATTCAAGTTATAGATATCAAACTAAATCATTCCCATGTTTTCCGAACAAAATCAACATCAAATCAAAATAGACGTTGTCAACAAAACGGCATGAAATTCACTTTTTGATCATTGAGTTAATCCGTTTAGACGTATTCCTACCAAAATGGTAGGCTACAACGATTTGCCATCTCCTGGTTATACTTAGCAGCAAGTACTTGAAGGTCCAATTCAAGTTTCTACCTTTTCCCTATTACCACCCGCCGGAGGTTGTTATGGATTAGGGGTGCTCAAACTTGAACTGCTAACGATCTACCTCAATGTTGTCGCGCAAATATAAGTTTATAGGGACGTTGCAGAATTTCATGAAAATACTGTACCAGGTGACCCAATAAGACCGTTCCTCGGCCATATCTCGGGAACCGTTCGTCGTATGACTTAGGGGTAAAACAATTATTGGGTAAATTGGTCATGAAGAATCGCTGGAAAATATTTTAAGTTCTAAAAATGACCACCAGAGAGCGTAACTGCCATCAACCTGCTTTAACTTCTTAACGGTTTGACCGATTTGAACAAATTCGGTATCGTTGAAAAGAACATTCCTTGGGAAATAAGAATCAATATAGTTAATTTAGTTGAATTATTCGCCGCCAGGGGGCTAGTTTTGACACCATTACCCAAAATCCCAAAAAAATTTAAAAAAATCTAATGGAATGATATGAGTTTTGCTTCATGAAAAAGTAGTCAAATAACATCCAAAGAGGCCAGTGAAAACCGTTTTTCAAAATTAATTCATTCATTAATAAAAATGCTTAAATTGTATCTTAAATTTACTTTTGATGTATTTCAGGTATTTGTCGATGGCGCGCAAGTTCGGTTGGAAAAGCACCCTGCACTTTAAGGTAGGCCTTGGGAAATTAAACAAATGAAATGGCTGTACTTTCTGCCGCAGTGACTCTATACATACATGACAGTGGCGACAGTAGGTGTCTCATTTTTTATTGGTTGCTGAATCTTGTGGTACGCGGCAGCCATTTTGTGGCAAACTTTCAAAGTATTTACTTATGTCATGTCATAGCATGTACACTCAGTAACAGTCACTGCAATGCCAAGTCGTGTTAATTTATTAGTTTTGCTAGTTGTGAAGTTCCCTGTGAAAAAGACAAATTACTACTACGATATTGACAATTAAAATGCCTGGCTGTGCTGCAGTAGATTGTAGTAAGTCAGGCTTTTCAATGAAACCATTTCCGAAGGACCCAGCAAGACGAAAAGAGTGTGTAACCCAAATGAAGAGAGATCACTGCTAGCAAAAAATTTGTTCTATAGAGTAGAGATAAATAGGGATGAAGTGTGAAGTTAAGTATAGAAGAAGGTGTTGATTAAATGTATTAACTAAACATAAACATCCAAAAATTGTAATGTAGCATTATGTGTGGTATTGTTTCCCTTGTTTAATTCAGATTAATTGATATAATTATACAAAATTTTCAATCCTGCAGAAGGTAAACGCAAATGCACACAAGGATAAGAGGGTAAGTAAACAATGGCCAAAAAATGACAATAAGAAGACAAACATGACGTTCATATAGCTATGTAATCGAATTAATAAAAATACACTACCTCAGGCTTGAGCAATCGACCAATTCCATCTATGGTACTACTAGATATAATAAAATTAAAGAAAAATTCAATTTCAGAACAAATATGATGTATGTTAAGCTTGCTAGAAATATAATTTCAAAGTAATAAAATCGGAATTGAAACGTGACTTACATACTAACATAATTAATTTGCAAAAAAGAAGAAAATAACAATAAAATGTACAAAAACTTTTTATACGCGTTAGCTTACGTACTTTGGTATGGCTATAAATTACGCCAATATTATTTTAATCGATATGGTTAATACCATGACGATTGTGCGAACAGAAATACATATATAAACAAATATGATCCTAAAGTTAATTAAAAACGAAATAAAAGTTGCGATTATGGAAAAGTAACCCTTTTAGAACAATTAATTTATGCATAGAATGTGAGTTAAATGCAAGAAATTCTTTAACCTCAAGGTTATATTATCTTTTTATCTTCCACTGTGGTTATTATTATTTATTTAGATATGGCTAAATTTGTAAGGTTAAATGTACTGTTACAAACATGAAAAGCGCTCTTTGCAGATTTCCTGTTGTATTTCATGAAGTTCGTGTTGAAGTCCATATATCATACACTCGACTAGAATGTAATTACCTGTTCATTCACTGGGGTGCTGAGTAATGTAATACATGCGCGTACTTTACATGCTCTAAACTTAATTACACGATAAATTCCGGTGGGCATTGGAAATGTATCAAAGCCGATATAAGGCACTTACCATATTTTTAAACGCTTAATTGGTAGTTATTACTCTTTCTCGGCTACAAGAAATAAATCTAGGATAGTGGCATTAAGTTCGATAATTGTGTACAATTATAGAATATTTTTAGAAATGCCGTATGTATAAACTTAGTTTTGTTGCTTCGAGATCAACGCAAAAGTTTTATATTTGTGTAAATAAATTCGAAGGTTGTCTAATAAAAACACAATTTTTAGGGCAGTGCACCGGCGGCATTACACTAAAAGTTGAGATTACATAATTGCTTGCACGCTTTATTTTGTAAACAAAAATGTTGCGTCCTAGTTAGGCTGCCTATGTTAAAAACTTAAAAATACAATATTTACTGTTATATAAGATTTCCTCTCGGATTTCCTTTTCGGTAAATGATTTTCGCACCTCCTTCATGGAGGTCTCGATTATCTTAGGAGCCGAGTCCTTGCAATTTTCGATTTTTTTAAATTTTACAAGCAAGATGATCGTACCATTATGAGAACACATTCTTATGCTATGTTATCAAAAATCTCTAAACCTTCCCCATATAGTTTTATTCGTTGAAGTTTTTTAAAAATAACAGCGACTATAGTTTCGGCGTACTGCCATCATCAGGCGATGTGAAAGTTAACAGGAAAAACGGTAAATTACAAACGTTGAAGACGAACATGTTGTTTTTTTAATTATTAACTGGCCGAAGCCAAGTGAAAAAACCTGAAGGGTGGTTAAAACGGAAAGAGATTTTTGATAACATAATATATTTCAACCCCCATTTCGAGGAACGATGGATCCAACTCAAAAAAACATTCTTATGCATTTGAATATGATAAATTCAATTTGCATTAGAGAATCCTTTTGAAGAGAAGGGGTTATTTTTACTGGGGCAAGTACTTAGTTTACAGGGGGTTAATTGTTGGTCAGATCTCAGTTATTACAATGCGACAAATCTACTGTAAACTCAGGTTTTATTGAAAACGTCTATGTGTAATCTACGCGTACGTTAATTCATAAGGGGTAGCATGGAAGCAGTCATCCTGACAGGTCGTCTTTTGCGCTCGATAGTCACGTACACAAACAGGTTTCTGAAGAACAATTTTCATTTGAAAAAAAAAGTTTTTTCCGAAAGACAACGAATATTTCGGAAACGGTTTTCCGCGATTTTCTTTGAGGTTATGTGAGAAAGTGACTGGAAAGAAAGTTGTAAGTTTTTCACGATGTACAACTTTTCCATTGAACAGTTTGTTTCTGATCACAACTTTTACCAGAAATTGCCGTCATACGATTTTCACCCATTTTCACCCTCCCCAAAAACTTAGTCTCACTCCTCTGTTTACGTATTTACTTTTTTTGTATTTGTTATAGACCATTTTAACATATTCACTTGACAAAGCTCCGTTAACAATTTTCTTTTTTTTTCCTAAAAAATGGTTAATTCGCCTGGACTATTAATAAAAGCAAGAACCATGTTACAAAGGGATAAAATTTTTTGTCATGATTTTTACTTGAATCAAATGGATTTATACAATTGATTCCTTTTATGTCATATCTCTTAATTGAAGCCTCCTTTACCCTTGCTCATGTACTACTACTTACTCTCTTAGTTGAGTATTCCATATAAGATTGTGTCAAAAATGCTGAAACAAAAATTTATAAAAGATGTAAATGGCTCGATTCTTCAATTAAAATTCATTCAGCAATTAGTATATATAATAGCAGGCTTTGAGAAAACCGCCAGAGTTGTTAAAATGTTAATCTAGGCGATTAATTTCATGTAGTATATTTAAAGGCATTTACTAAATTTTAGTTACATCACCGTTGGTCACATATCCTTACGCTGACAAGTATATTTTGGAACTATGTTCATAAATATGTCCATTAAAAAACGCGTTAATGGTTGTACCTATTAAGTCGAGATCTGCAACATTTAAAAGAAATGTTTTACCGAAACAGAGGAAGTAGTTTAATATTCATTTATAGTACCGTCGCTTTATTTAATGGACCACCCAATGTATATGTGGTTAATCCTACTTCACCTTAATTATCACTGTTTTTGGTAATATTGGGAATTTTTACGTAATTTGAAAAAATGCTAATTATGTTCGCCCTGGTATAATTTAATTCAAAGGAAGTGTGTGCGATCCATCACCTAAGTGCCTTTCCACTCAAACTAAAACACGCATTTACGGTCTAAGCAATTTTAATAGTCTATAATCAATAAGGATAGAGTGGAAAGGTTATGCGATATATCATACGCAACTTTAACTTGAATTAAAGTACTTGTATACCGTTTGGCTATCATACAAAAAAAATTTTCTTGTCTGTGGATGGAAAGCAACCACAATGGACTGATTGCCGTTTCTTGTACTAAAAAAGCTCTTTCAACACATCTTCTGACAAGCATTTCATGCAAATGTCGTAAGGGTTGCGGTCCAGTTTGCAATTGCAGGAAATTCGCCTTGACATGTTCTTTAATACGCGATTATTGTCAAGGCTCGGCACGCATAAACGTATCCGATATATGCACCAACGACGACAAGAATGCCGACGAAGAAATTGACATTAGGATGGACGATCTGATCTAGCAACCATCTGGTGACGAAATCGAAACTGAAAACGTGGATGAAGAAGCTGTCCAAGGTTTGCCGGTGCCAAACATTCGTCCAGAACCCACCTCGCGGATTAGGCCTTCTGAGGATACCAAATACCGATTGTTCTACCTAGGGCCGGTCTAGGGTGTGGAAACGAGTAATACTGATTAAAATGCAAAGACAAATACTGTAGGTCCACTCATAACACTGAAATAGAGCAATTAATCAAATTTCATTTGTATCCGTGAGTTTAAAACGCTGTAGTTTTGAAATTATTTTATTTTATAAGGGCTATAGTATATTTGTTTAAGTATAATAATGTTTTTATGTAAATATTTTTAAACAATAGCGTTTTTGGAAATAATACAAATAAATAAGAAACATTAAGTGCACATTGGTATTATATGCACTATTAGGTACTTTTTGTTCTAGATGTTGCTATTATTCGTTAAACAATATAAATAATTATTAACCACGACTGGGCGGGAGACATTGTTGCTGCTAAGTTTTTAATAAAATAGTTGACATTTTCATAAATATCGCGAAAAAAAATGTTAAAACTTACTTTTCCCGTAAATGCCGTTATTATTATCTAAACAATATAAAAAAGTATTTCCTGAAATTGGGATGTTTCTGATTTTGAATAGTCCTCAAAGACATGCATTTAAAAGCTGTTGCTGATGAGGATTGAGAGGTTAAAACCTTCATTGGCTGGACTATAACAGTAATGAAAGTTCATAAAAGCATCTTAACATCACCGTGGTGCATTCGGAAACACTATATACGAGCCTGTTTAAAAATTAACTACAAATATGAAGCACCTCGTTATCACCATTGGAATTGATCGATTAACGTCTTACCTAAGGGAATAACTTCAATTATTAGAGGCAGCATTTTCAGTTCGTTGGGAATCCGATTTTATGATCTTGCGTGAAAGAAACTCCTCTAAAATGCCAGAAAGGAGATTAACATAATTCGTACATTACCTACATTTGGTCTAGCTCAGGATACATATTTCATAGTTCTTTTACGCTCCGACACTCATTAGTAGGATTTTTATGTCGAAATGCGTGCATTTTTGTATAACGTTTACTCCGAATAGTGTTCCATAACTACGCAGTTTATAACAAAATCCAAAAAGTTTATAGCATTTACCAGTCCTATTACTTATAGCTGATATACGCTTTTCTATTTAAAATTTTCTATATTAGCAAGAGGATTTACTTAAGCTTAATGCCTATGTTTTACAAAAAGATAAAGATTTAATTGGCAAATAAAAAAGGTGGCATTTTTGCACACCATCGAAATTGATAATAAAGCCAACATAAATTAGATATACTACGTCGCCTTAATGAATACTTTATACCTCATTTCTTGATTATACTGAAAGTACCTTGTAATGCTAATTTTACGGCTCATAAAATGCCAGAACAGTTTTGCTTAAACATTTACATTTCAAATTTAAGCCGTGTCAGTTAATTGTGTAACTGTTTTTTACCGACCACCGATGAAACTATATTTCCAATTCTACGAGGTATTGAAATCATTAAATAAGGCGATTCGTTTCAATTATTAGCCCTATATTATTGTCTGATTATAGGATAACAATATTTTCTTATATTTGGAACGCCTTTGGAATCAATGGTGGACAGTAAACCCACGTTCAATGATAAAAGTAAAGGCATATGAACGAAAGGGAAAGGTAATAAAAAACATCTAGGAGAAATTTATTGAGGGAACGATAATGTATCTGTAGGTTTCCACTTCTGTTAAGAGAATTAACTTGAATTAACACTTGTCTTTATTCTAAACCAAGCAAAAGATAAGTCTAGAACATGTTCAGTCACGAAAATTAGCAGGCTTTCTAGATGAAATTGATTATCTGCAAATGCACTAAAACTTTCAAAAATGCAAGTGTAGATACCAGCCACCAAAAATAACGGAGGAACAAATCAGGAAGTAAAAACCTTTTTTGGGCGTTTGAGGACGGTTCCTTATGATAATTCAACAAAAAACCACTCCTCCAACGATTCTCGCCTCGAAAGCTCGCCCTCCGCCCTCGCTCAACAAAATTACATCCTCATTTCAGAAAAATTGTCTCGAAAGAAACTAGCTTCTCCTTTTATTTCTATGACAAACCTTGTTGTACAGTGTTGAATAAATACGGATTTTAGTTTTAGCCGAAGTAGTAAAATTTGTCGCCATTGGCAAGTTTTTATCTATTAAAGTAAGCATAAACAAGTCTGCTACTTCTCAGTACTGAGATCCCGTCTTTGGCACGAGCGGACGAGCTTGTGGACGGACGAACAAAACGATCATTTAAAAAAAAGGCGTAAATATAGGATTGCAAAACGTAGTACTTATAACACACATTGTTGATGGATTCTCGATCCCACTTTGCATTTTACAGGGGGTGGTTTTTGAAAGGTAAGAAAGTGAATAAAAGTTTGTTTCTCTTATTGAAAAGCACTCGTTTATTACGATTCTTGTTTGCAACCTGGGTTATATTATAAAGGCTATCTTCCGTTGATAATAACCTAAATCTTAGTGTTCACCTACTACGTATTATATTTTTGTCGCTTTGACATATACGAAGTACTCGTGTAGTAAATGTCCAGACTTAAAAGCCATTGCGCATTAAAAGCTAAATATAAGACAATAAAGATGTCACGCCATTTGCCTTCGCTTGTATACAAAATCGCTGGCTAGACCTAATATGTACCTCATTTATTTCTGTCACAAGAAAAACCAAGTTAATCAGAATTCCAAAACACGCCCTTCAAAATAAGTAGTGTTGCAGTATCTCGAATTGTTTTACAAATACTATAGCTAGTTTTTATGCTTGTACTTCATTAATGACTTCAAATATCAATCTGTACTGACCAATTTAATAAATTCTGTTTTATTCTGGAATTGGATAAAACAACGGTTTAGATTTTGTAAGCTGACAGTTTTATTTATGTGTCCAAGCATTTTGTTTTGTTGCCAATGGGATTATCGACGGCGGTGTTTGTTGATAAAAACATACAAAAACCAAGCCAACATTTAATAAATGAAATAATCTTCTACATCAGTAATATTTTCTAACTAGGTACTAATTGTAGCGGTCCTTCAGTATCCAATATATAATTTATTTTACCGTTTTTACAGATCCTTAGCTTGACTACTAAGTTATTAATTCAATGCTTTTACCTCTCTTCTAATCCATCTCGAAAGTACTAAAGCACTTTTTATAAGCAATTTGTTCAAGTAAATTATACTACCTACTGCTGTGTTAATCAGAATTTACTTAATTTCCGGCTGCTTAATAAAGTTCTTGTCATCATAGTGATATGGAATCGATACTCTAGTTCATCCAGAGTTCAGTTAATACGGCAGTAGTACTTATCGCAATTATCTGCTTCTTCCCTCAGCAAAAAGACACTACTTTTCTTGAGAATTGTGCGACCATAAAAAAGGCCTTAATTCTGAAAAGAGTGTAAAATAACAAAGCCAGAACGGCAGATCTTTCATTTTAATAAAATATGAATGGAAATTGGCAAGAAACGTTAGTGGGCCGAAGTGGACATTTTCGCTATAGTTATTCATAATACAGTGTTATCTAAAGACAACAAACCTTAAAGTGTTCACCTCCGTAATTTTCCTCATATATGGAAGGTAAACTGAACTATATTTTACAAGATTGTGTTGGCGGAAATTTAAGTACCTTTTACATTATAGGCACTTATTCTCCATTTACAGCCGACAAGTTAATACCTTAATAAATATTGTTAAAATTCACACCGCAGCTACAAGTGGGATTATTAGTGATTGGTCTGCCCTACTTCCATTCTTTTCAAGGTATATGTACCCTAAATTTGAAAAGGTATCGTGTGATCAGAAACGTTTTTATTACACGAAGTAAACGGTTATTGAACCGCATAACGTAAATATTAAGTTTTTTCAATCGACGTACTTCCAAATATTTTACCTCTTACTGATCGACGCATGAATTTAATATAAACATAATAAGTGACAAGCCCGTCTTTAAAAAAGATGTTGATGATAACGCTGCCGTAATATTTAAACAAAAATTTTTAGTGATTATGGGTTCATTGATTCTGACGTTTATATAACTAGTCTAAATAAGTACCTAAGCAGAAGATATATTTAATGTGAATGGATGTCAATTACAAAATATCAATGAATTTCAGTAGATACTATGTTTATAAATATTTTTATAATTGGTATAAGGAGCAAAGCTCTTGCCAAAAATAGACAGTAGATACTATAACAAAACAACTAGTTTCCTTAATAATATATTTAAATTTTTTAGTTCACATGTTTATTCAATTTTCCGCTAGATGGCTCCGCTTGTAGAATTTAAAATTTATGTCCTTGTTAAAAAACCTGATTTTGCACGCGGGTTTTTCGCAAATCTGGCGCTACTATCGTTTAACAATTAGGTACCTAAACAGAGAAGTTCAATCCTCTTGTTAATGGTAATACAGAAATTCCTTCGCGATAATAAGCGCACAAATATCATGTAACGTTCTTCGATTATATTTGAATGTACGCACATAAAAGGTTCTTTTTCGAATAAAATCGAGTTTTCGTTAACCACCCAAGAATCTTGTTTGGGTCTTCGTAAAACAGATTATTCCGTATTATTAATTAGCTCCTAGCGAGTTCATAATTTTGCGCTGTCTATCCGTCTGTTACGATATTAATTTGAAAACTTTTTGAAGCCTATCCAGTTAATACTTTGGCTGTCAGACGGCGAATTCCCCCTACTATAATTCGTAGTGACCAAAAAATGGCGAATTAAATGAAAACGGCGATATCTAAATTCTTTATTTGTCAGTGCTTTCTTTTCAACCAATCCCGAACGTTTTCCAAAACCTACACAATTAAAAAACCGTTTAGGATGCGATTTCCAGGAATTTTTATCTAGATTCAACGTAAGGAATGCAAGGTTATATACTTATATCCCTATTAAAACGCATGTAAATACGTAATCCTCCTCCTCCGTTGCGATAACCCACCCTTACAATGAACGAAGACAAACAGCGGTGGCGTACCTAGAGGCGGGCGGTGGGTGCGGTTCGCACCGGGTGGCACATATTTCGGGGCGGCCTTTTTACACATATTTAGTTTTCATTGTGAGGCCCAAAGATACCTGCAGAATAAAGGGGTTAAATGTTCAAACCCCTTTCATACAATACAGAGTAGCCAAAACAATTTGTGAAATGTTGAATATATCGACTGGACGTCGAGTTAAAAGGAGAAAAAATGTGACTGGGGAAAATTCAGGAGAAATCGGGGGTTGTGCGTACAATTCGCGCCCGATTAATTTGCTCCCGAAAAATAGTCACAGCATTATGCAATAAGGTCGCTACGATTCATAAAAGTGAGGCTTAATTCCTTATGTGGAATTACTCAGGAAAAAAATAATAAGATCGCAAAATTAACGAAAAATGAAAAAGTTTCAATGTGGAGGTTTATAAATGATATCGAAACAACTAAAAATAAATAGGGTGTTCTATCTTAAAAATCAGTTAATTATTTACACCGTAAAAATGGCACACCCTGAACTGAATGTTCAATAATAATTTCTACAGACGCGTAACCATAGTTGGTGACCAAAAATAAATAAAGGTACAAAAATTTGAGCAACTCCCTTCAATTTTATTTTATTGGAATTGAGCTTAAAATTGTGACATGTCAATGCATTTCAGAGACCTTTAATTTTTAGGACTTCAGTCAGTTCTCAAAATTCAAGATAAAATTGATACCTGTGATGTAAGCATAAGCTTTAATCAAATTAAAACAACCTAGGTACGGTTATACTTTATAACTTTACTATGTTTATACAAGGAATAATAGGTATATTCTTTTTTTGCCGTAAATAAATACTACATAGTTGCTTTATTGGGTTTGAAAATGCGAAAATGGAATATTAACTCTCGACAAAATTAAAGCTGTCAACGTGCGTGTAAAATGCAATAATATATTACTTCGGAATGAAGATGTTCAATTTTCTTTGATACGTACATATTAAATATATTCTCACACTTCCTTATGAAAGATACAAGAGTGTGATGACAGATTTGTAGTCACTGAAAGTAGACTTCGGTTTTGTGAGACACTTCATTAGAAATTGAAATGCTTACTAGACGAATAAATGTCTAGACTTGTGCGGAAATTAAAAAAAATATCACGAGCTGAATGGGAGTACGATTTGAACCTTAATCAGCCGCCGCTATTAATATTCTAACACCGTACCGGCTGTAGGTATTGTTTTCTATGTAACTGGGGTAAATCGCCGGATACAAAAGCATATCCATCCTGTTCAGATATACACCGTTAGCTTTGTAATAAATAAACAAATTTAAAACAAATGTCGAAAAAATGGAAATTACACATCGTCTTGTATAAAATCTTGAGGCACTATCATGTAGCCTCAAAGTAAGTTGGATACCTCTTTGATGTTATTGCTGATACAATTATCCTTCAGAACAGATAATATCAAACAGTGAAGCTATGCAAATGATTTTATAGTACGTACACTAATATAATAGAAATGCATAATTAAGAATAATTTACTAATCACAAATGCGTACACTTTGTAATACAATAAATAAGCGTTAAAAAAATGTGTTAGACAACTGTTGTTTAAGTTCTTTAATTAGATTAGTGAACGTTAAGTACACGAATTTATTCCCGTAGTAAAAATTACTGTGACTTGGCACTAATGTGCTCGTTTACCTACACTGCATTGTTCCAATGGAAACAGAAGTATACAAACTGATGTCATGTGGGTACCTTAATTTTACTGGAGGTCTCCTTTCTTGGAATTTTATAAAGTTATTTGGTTCAAACCTAGGACAGTTAGGCACTGTGAACCTTAGTTACTGTGCAGGAATTTGATTAGTTGAAACCCTAGACAAAGTTATGTAATGCAGCTCGGCCTAAATTATCCCACAAAAATTAATGAAGTCATCAAAGTCACCCTGCGGTATGAAACTAGCGACATGAAAAGGCTTTCGAAAAACCGCTTGACAGTTTAATACCATTGAGATACTTGTAAAGAAACATAAAAACGTTAAATAAATATACTTAATAGATTTAATTGGAGTTATTTAAAAAACAGTTTTCGCCCAAAATACACCGTTTTATTACGAATAATTAGAAAAGCGGGATACAAAATTCTTGATATCTGCATAAGATGCTCTTCGGCGTGTAGGAGTTGATAATTAACATTGCGTTATAAATTAGTTTGGTTACTTACTATTTATAGCTGAATAGAAATGTGTGGTTTTATGAGAATGGAGATTATTAAGGTTTAATGGATAATAAATAATACCACATAATACCTATATTTAAATTTTAGAACGTTTATTAATAAATTTTCTTTAGTGGGCGTTTTATAAACCGAAAAGTGACCAGAAGAAATGTTAATTATCGATAATTAGATTTATAAAATAAAATTGGAGTCCAATAATGGGCATTATTAAAGAGCTCCTAGCATTTTGCAGGTGGATTCTTTATCAAAATTCTAGAACGGAGTTTGTGAATTGGCAATGTAGGCCAAAAATAAGGAAGGTCCTTTTAACATCTCCGTTAGTTATGAACCGAACTGCATAAAATACAAAATAAGCTTAGCGTTAGCCATATAGTACGCAATGCCAAGCTATAACCATACCCAGGAGCTCGTTTGCAATATTTGTTTAATTTATAATATACCAAATCATGCCTACCTAATTTTTCCAGTTATTCGATTTCCCTACATTCCTTTTCAAACCATGCTGTTCTGGCCTTATCCGTTTCTTTTCTTAATTCAGTGTTTTCTGTACAATACTTTCCTTTCGTCTGTCCTTAAATGTTTAGCTTTCTTCCTTTCCTCCATTTTAATTATAGTTTTTATTATTTATTATCGAAGGTTCTTTTATTCTTAGCTCCTTGCTGAAATTTTGGCAATTTTTATTACACCTTTCTTTATCCTCTCCCATTGTTTCCCCGCACTTTTTTTCGTCCGTGTTCCATCGTACGTTTTCATTTCTTTTTCGATTTTACATCCCTTTTCATCCTTGTTCAATTATTTCAACTGTTCCATTTTCACTATCAGCAGATTTCCTCACTCTTTTCAGCCTTATCTCTAAATCTACGCAGCTAAGAGAACGTGATCGCTGACTCTATCAGCTCCTAGTAGTCCACAAACTTCTTTGACTTCATTGTTCTCAAACCATGTGTGTTATGGGTGTCAAACAATTATTCTCTTTGTAAACCTCAATCAGCTTATATCCTCTTTCACGCCTTTCTGTGTTTCCGTGTTTTCCAACCACTCCCGTAATCTCCTTCCAATCTCCCATCACAATCTTACAGCATCCCTGTCCTTCCTTACTATTATTACTCTTACTCTTTCGTACAGTTTTTCTATTTCTTCATAGTGATGATCAATATTGATCACTTAGTCGGGGCTAAAATTTGAAAAAAGCTTTCCGTTTCAATCCAAGAAGCATTTCATGTAACAATTAAGTTAAAACCCTGGTTAAAACCGTTGCCCCCATAATTTGACCCCACTGGATCAGAAAATTCCGTTTGCCAACTCGAAATTCCAAACGGAAGTGAATTATTCGAGATGGCGTCCAAAACAGCGCCAAATTAGTTTTTCCACGTTGTAATGGTTCCAGCGCCGAATGGGGTAAACGGAATTAGGTGAAAATCCAGAGTTTTTTTGCGATTCCTATATTTTCGGTGGCGTAGATCACGATTAAGCACGAAAATTCTCCAAAAATTCAAAAATTAGGTGGAAATGTGTATTAAATGTGGTGTTATGTTTGAGGGGTTCAGACCACGTTTAAATGCCCAAAAACATATTGAACAAGTATTCAGAATTTTCATTTAGTAGATTAAATTCTCTCTTTCTTGCACCCACACTGCTTAGTGTTGCAGAGACCCAACTGAAATGTTCTCCTTTTTCTACTCTACATCCACCCCATATCACTTCAGCGATGCCAATAGCCCAAATTAGTTCTTAGCGTTTCTCTTTTTAGGCTTCTTGGATGCAAATCTGATTGAGAGGATATTTTACTTCCGATATTAACTGTACTGTGTTAAGTATCCTTTTTTTCATTTCTCTGTCACCGTCAACTTTGGATATCAAAAGATCTTTAATGCAGTGGTCCCCTGTTGCATTCTGCATCCTATGCCGTTAAGTTTAGTTGTTCATCCGCCTTTTAGAGATATTTCTCTCTACAGGGACAAAACGATGCCCTTCTCCAAACCGCTCTTCCGCCATGAAGCCGTTGGCACTTGATGGGAGTGAATTCCTTATCGCGGGAGTCATTCAGTTTCATTGCAATCGCCTTTTACGACAGGTAGGGAATTCCGCGGCCCAATTCTTTCCACGCACCTGTAAGGATCAGGTCATGTCACTTGCTAATTTTTATTTTCTCAAAACGGTTTTTGCATTTTCGTTAATTTTTTGATAACAGTGGGTTCTGGTCACGTACATCTTCATAAAAATGATATGCACCGATCAGTAAATCTATGTCTGCCGGAACTAAATTGATGCTTCAACGATATCCTATAGAATAATTTTAACTATGGTAAATATTACTAATGAAGTAGCCAGAGGGAAAATTTGAAATATGGAAATTCTGTGCTTGTTGCAATTATTATTTATTATATTATTTATTATTTACGTTTTTGATGACTACTTGCTTTGGGAACTTACCTTTAATTAGCTAATATAACGGAAATAAAAATGTGTAGCGCTCCCCCCGATTGTAGCAGGGCATTATTGATAAAAAACGTAAACACTCACTTTATGCATCTTTTTCCTGAAGTGCGACATTTTGCAGTAGCGAATTGTACAAGTAATAATAATTATAAAATGTTGAGGTTTATTATTGTAACAAATGAACTTATTTACATTTATTTATTTAAACAATAGTCAACAATAACGCTTTTAAACTCAACAGAAGTATCATTTATAAAATACGCATTAACACATTTATTTATATCGCGCTATTAAACTAATTCAAACGGTACAGTGAATCCTAAAGACTGCCGTCTGTAGAGCATCAGTCGGTAACCTTTTCGAATGTCCCATTTTTATCAGATCGAATTCAGCTAACAGAGAATTAGAAGTAATAATTCCTCTGTGTAGGCTGAAAAAAGGTGTAATAGTCCTAATACATAAGCGATGAAATGAAATGGAATGCAGAAATCTATTGGGGTCTGCAACTCTATATTCTATACGCAGGAATGTTTTAAATATTTCTTAAAATATTTCTCTGGGGGCAAATACTATCAGAAATTATAACTAACATACGCATTGGTGTGCAACACTTACCTCATGCATACTAAATGGCAAATTTAAGAACCATATTTAAAACCGTTTGTAACACCATTCAGATAAACAAATATTACTTTTTACCTTTCCAGAAACAATATTATTAGCTAGACGCGCAATTATTCAAATTTATTCAAAACCTGGAAAAGTATAAATGAAGTGGAAAGAAGCAGACAGTACGACAGTCTAGGGTAACACCTGTTACACTATAATTAATAGCCATTAAAACTTATAAATTTCCGTATAACAATATGTAGAACCTAATCCATTACATAAAACTGAGGAATTAATTTATAATTGTCGTAATCTAAACCCATGCGTTTAGATAGGGATTAGCTATTAATTAATGAACACGCGTAAATTTATGACGAGACCTTAATCCAATAAAACTGCAAAATTAGTATTTATAAACACAGTTAAAACGGTAAGCTTCGACGAGAGAAAAAATGGTTACAGGTAGGTATTACAAACTAAATAAAATTTTATGGAGTCGTTAAATCAAATATAATAGAATGCGTAGGATGTGCTAATGATAACCTTACGACTTATAATGTAGCCATCTTACTGCATCGATTAACTATGAAGGTTTAAGAGAACAAAGTAATCAAGCTGGATCTTTTACTTATGAAGTAATTATGCCCCTTGCTTATTAGCAGTCATCACCTATAAAGTGCAATGGACTTGCTACTTGCAAAAGTCTAATTTCATTCCGATTTAATTAAGTACCCATTTAAATACCTACACGTCTCTTGCTTCATTGCTACTATCTGCAGGATTTCATGAACTACGTAAGTAAAAACAGAGTCTAGTTTCATTAAGATTTATGACGCGATAAACTAAAGGATACATTTCTTTTTGGGAATTAGAAATGGTAAACTAAAGAAAAATTAGAAACTGGTGGCAATAACTTACGGTGTTTAGAAAATAAACCTACCGCCGCGATCTTAAATCAGTCGCGTCATTCAGTGTTGCATTACTATCTTTTATCTTTTTTCTATATTCTCACACGTTTAACATGTCACTTTCTTATTTATGAATATATTTTTGAGCCCTTCCTTAGGTGATGATATCATCGATCGATCGGCATCCAGATGAAGCCTAAACGTGCGTGAAGCTACCCGCACCCACTGTTTTTCTAAAAAATGTGCAAAAAGATCATATGCTTCACTTTTTAGATTACCTACAAATAAAGTGATCAAAATAGAAGTCTCAAATCAACAACGAGGAAATGTGCGTGTACTACTAGAATGAAGTATGGACTAGACCTAGACTAGTGCGTACGAATAGCCGTGTTAGATATCCAACTAGCTAAAATCACGATTAATAAGAAACGCAATTCGCACTGTACTATAACTACTGAAAAGGCGAGAAATATACTCCTTATATAAGTCGTAATCTGACATGGAAACGAATAATAATCCAGAGGGAGTGTCCCGAGACACCTGTCAACATACCAAACCACGTAAGCTCATCTCAGGCGCTGCACAGAAAAGAAGGAAGAAAGCCAGGCTGCCCCAATTAAGTCAAACTACCCCAATACCGTTTTCCAAACCAGTCACCTCCCGAGGCCCAACCCGGACCCAAAAGCAAACTACAAAAGCCAACTCCGGCCAGGCGGGCAAACGGGTAGGTGGCGAGAAAAAAAGGCAGAGGTCGGAAGATTCTACATCGACCCAACCGCTGTCCAACGAGGACAGAGGAGCACCCTTCAATCGTACCTATAAGCAAACTGCCAAGGAGCGACTCAAAGTAGCGATCGTAAATACCAATAACCCCCTTGGTAAGCAAAAAACTAACCTGGCGGATATGGTACAAAAACACCTAGCCAAGGTTCTTGACCAGCATCTATTTAGCCTAAAAAATGCTACTCTAGCAACCGCGTTCAAGAGCTGGAGGTACTCGGGTTCAGCGACGGACCTATGGGGAGGGGCAAGGGGGGGGGCTGGCTGCCCCTCCAATACTTAACTAGTTGGCAATTTTGACAAGAGTTGGTAATTTTCATTACCAGTTGGCGAATGCCGCGAAAGTAGGTAAATCGTAAATGTAATAAATCGACCATTGAAGGAATGAGGAATTGCGGCAAAATCTATAAAAAAAGACTCTTTAATAGGAAAGTCACTTCCTTCTTCAACACAAGGTTGGTATTTTGGTAATGCTTTTAATTAGTATTAGAGACCGTATACTGATATCCTACATTTTCTACATGATTTATTAGACTTGGAAATACCACTTAATACTTAATAGATACTACCCGTTTGAGTTGGAAATTTTGACAGTTGAGTTGGCAAAATGTCATGTCTGCCCCCCCAATTTTTTTGTGTAGGTCCGTCTCTGCTCGGGTTATATAAATGACTTAATGACTTCCTTTCCAGACATAAATTTAACATTGTTTGCGGACGATACTTCCATTGCCTTTCAGGGCACGTGTCTAAATACTCTGCATGATTATGCTGCAAATAAGGTGTCTGAAATACAAAAGTGGATGTACCGTCATAAACTAATCCTCAATTTCGATAAATGCTTTGCGATTTTGTTTAAAACTTCTAAAGCACAACAGTTCGACTTCCATTTAAATGTTGGAAATCAGATAATTAAATGTGTGTATAACACAAAATTCTTAGGTGTTACGATAGATGAAAATTTATCGTGGTCATCACATGTCACTAATTTATGTCCAAAACTAGCAAAGGCTGTTTACCAAATCAGGAAGATAAGAGACAGTTTAGGAGCAGCAACGGCGAAGATTGTATATTACTCTACATTTGAAAGTTTGCTTGCATATGGGTTAGAATTTTGGGGAAATAGTGTTCATGCTAATGCCGCGTTTAAGTTACAAAAACAAGCAGTTAGAACTTTGCTGTATATTGGCCAACGCGACACTTGCAGAGAAAGATTTAAATCGCTAAATATATTTTCCTTAACGAGCCTTTATGTCTATAAAATATCTATAATCATTTTTAAAAACAAACAATCTCTCACTAAATCGTCCGACGTCCATGATTATCCTACATACTTAATTAAGACTTCCAAAAGTACACCTATCGCTTTTACAAAATTGTCCTTCCTATATAGGCATCAAAATCTTCAAATCTGCCTGACTACATAACATGTAAGCAATCATTAACCAAATTTAAACGCAGCCTGAAATTATGGTTAAAATCAATTTTACTCATTAAAAGAGTTCTATAGCTTTCATGATACCAATCCTTAGTTCACATTTCATCATCCATATTATTTCTATTTCTATTCACATTATTAAGAAGGAAAAAAAAGAAAAAAAAATTATTATTTTTTAGTGACTGTATAAACGCTCTATTTTCTTCCCGACACCTGTAACAGGTTTCTTCTGTTTATTTTATAATTTTATTTATACTGTTAGTTTATTGGTTTGTACAGAAGTAGGGAATAAATCATTATTATCATTATTATTATTATTATCCTAAGAAACTTGTACGAAGACCACTTGTTATTATTAATTATTATTGTAAGACAAACTGTTTGGTTATCCTCTCAGTTATCATACTAAGGGTTTTGTTTTGAGAGATTTCATCAATGATGAGCGAATGCAACACCCTTGACGATCAGTCCTCGCCACTGACTCAGCCGGTATGCCCCTCTGTGCCGCGGGGGTCGTTATCATTGTCCCCGTAATTCCAAGGCAAGCTCTGTGCTAAGTATCTGTATGCTCTTCTGGCTTAATATCTTATTCCACCACACCAGTGGCGCGTACGTGATGACTGGTATAATCATTTTTCTGCATATCCAGTGGGTCATTTTTGGAGAAAGACCTCACTTGCTCCCGGACGCTCGCCTGCAGGCCCATAAAGCCCTTGTGGCTTTGTTCACCATTATGTGATTTGAAGATGAGCTCTTAGTCTAACGTGATAGCCAAGTATTTACCTTCTGTCACTACCTCTAGCTTGGTGCCGTATATTGCATTGTCTTTTAGTTTTGTGGGTCCTTTTCTACGTGAGAAGAGAATGAGGTTAATCTCCTCAACAGTCCGTCTACCACCAAACACCACAGCAGTAGAGAGAGAGCTCCCCCCTGTGGGAATCCTCGTACGGCCCGAACAAGGTCTCGTCCAGGTTTCGGGATGAATATGACTTTTACGTCCCTCCGCGCCATAGGTATGTATCACAGGGCAAAACTTGCTCTTAGTAACGTACATAGTGTCGATGCCTTGTTGTACCTAGTAGAGCAGGAATCCATCCCTGGGGATTTATACGGATGTCCAGGTAACTTTGGTTAGGTTCACTATCTGTCGACCGAAAACACAATCTACTCTGTTTCCTCTGAGAAGTGGTTCCAGAGTAATTGATTCAATCGCTTCATTTTGAGTGAGGGTTTTTGATCCCGGAAAGTGGGATTGAAGTAAAAGCTCCAAGGTCCCATTTGCGGTCTCTGTATAACCCCTCTCATTTTCTTCAAGGGACCGGTTCTATCCTCCGTTCCTTTTTGTAAGTCTCTTTGAAGTCTGACACCTTCTGGAATTTATTCAATTTTCTCGCAGTACCGCCTCCTCGAGTCACGTTTTGCCTTTCTTATGGCCTTATTGCATTCGAAGTGTGTAGTTTGGTATGAAATCCACTGCTCCGTGGTTTTTGACCTATTAAAAAGCGTCCTAGTCTGTGCCCGTAATCGAGAAAGTCGCTCTTCCCACCAGGGCACTTTATTTGAGGTTCTCCTTTCTTTTGTAGGACTGCTTGTTATTGTCTACATACAGAAGTATGACAGACTTTTTTATAATAAATTTGCAGCATTGCAGTGCGACTGTTGTAACCTTAAACAAACGCCTCACTACAAAGAGAGAGGCATGGAAGAGCTTTTTGCAGCTCTATAGAATCTACCTCCTCTGCGTCCTGCCTAAACAAAATCCTAACAAAAGATATGTCCTATACGGAAAACTTCTCGGGGACAGCTGGGGTACTGAGAGATGCTCATTTTCCCGACCATCTCTTCTACAATGGGGACTGGACGTTATTGTTATCTACCCAGTTATAATATATACCTAGGCTGTATCGCTTTGAGATACATACCTAAACCATTGAGGGAAACTGTGGGGACCATCTCCAAAGGCTGTCTTGTGGCTGTACATTTCCGTGATTACACCCATGTTCTGTTATGGAGCAATTGTCTGGTGGCTTAAAACCAGGCCTTCGACAACGATAGCACTTCTTAATCATGTGCAAAGATTAGGTAAAAACTACCACATAATTTTTGGTGCGGAAGTGTCATCTCAACCTGCTACATTTATCTTCACGAATTGATCTAAAACAATGGAAGGAGGAGGCGCTGGTATATACTCCAAAGAATTGAATTTCCACATTACTCAACCACTAGGCGAACTCTCTACTGTATTCCAGACAGAACTGGTAGGACTAACGCTTAGAGCAAGAAAAGTTCTTATGCATAACATACCAGAGCAAAATTATCAGAATCTGCAGTGGCAGCACTGTAAAATTTAGCTCTAGGTTGGTTTCCGATGTCACTATGCACTAAAGCAAATAGAAAACAGCAATACCCTTGAGCCGTATGGGTTCAAGGTAATGTTGGAAGAAAAGGCAATGAGAAAGCCGATGAGTTAGCCCGACTGCCCTCAAAACAGATGTTTTATGGGCCAGAGCCCACTCTTCCACTTGCAGCTACTGTAAATAACTTAATAACTCAAGACACCAAAACGTACCACAGGGCAAGCGAGAGAGGCTTTCATCTCACGTGTGGGATGGCTTGAGTGACGGTGCGGAGCCGGGCATTTCTAGTCAGGCAGGTAGTAAAAGGGCCCGAATGTGAGTACGCGGGGTTTGCACCGGAGCTTATGCAATTGTTTTTTAGGGCGCATCTTTGTTTAATGCTTTTCGTTGTTAGGTAAATATAGGTGGCACGGCACGCGTGCGGCGCTGGGGGCAGTTTTTTACATCTTCCGCTAAACCGTTTCTTCACCAACGTTAATGAATTATTAATGCGTTCACAGCCATTTCGTTTATTCATTATTGGTAAATTAAAGTACTCTTAATATTAAAAATATAGTCAAACAAGATTTTTATCTCTTCCTTGAATAGCAAGATCAAATTAAAATTAATTAAGAGAAATTGAACTTTTTCAGTTCTGAAGTTTATGATCACCCAATTTCAGAGCTCTAGTTATTATACCAGATTCTTTTACCGCTCGATTAGAATTGCTAATTGTTAAAAATGTAGCGAACTTCATCAAATGAAAGTGACTAAATGAGTAGGTAGTTTACAGTGTCTGTCGGTTACACAATCTCGAAAAATTTTAGAATTTTCATAACTACTATCAAATTCTTTCGGACTAATTGCAATAAATTTTGTTCGTGAATGTGTAGAAACGTGTTTGTCTACTTTGCATCCATTTTTAATTGAAAAGTCGATGTGAGAACGAATCGATATAATTTCAGTTGAAATGTGGATGGAGAAATACATGTTACTAAGCGATAGATTTAAAAAAAACGAAAACGTGGTATTGTCTGTCGATTTCATTTAAAATAACATCCAATTTGAGGTGCTTGTTCAGATGTTCACGTAACCAACAAAACGACTATTGGATTATGTCTTTACAGGAATTCTGACCAGAATCAGAATTTGTTGTTATCATTCTTCTATGCAACCCAATTACAAGCCGCCTTTGTTTTACATGTATTAATTGAAAATATTTGAAATCATTGAGTATGTTCAACAGATTCATTTTCCAATGGACTGCTATTTTACATACAAGAAAAAAGGATACGTCATTTAGAGGCCTGCATTGCATTGCGTTAAAATTGCTTGAAACACCAAAGGAAGTGAGGAAAAGCGCAACGCTGACAGATTTCATTACTTCGGTCTTTCTTCTTCACCAGCGAGCATAATACATAGAAGGCCAGAATTTCCACATCAACATTTGTGGGATTTCGAGTATGCCTTTTTCGATTTTGTAAATATTCTCAAGAGCGGAGTGTCGGAACTGGGTACTCAAAAAGGACGAATAAAACGTTTGGTAAAAACATCTAGTGATGTCAACATTTCAAGTGAGATATCTTGAAAACGGTGTGTCGGAGTAGAGTGCTCACAACCGCAAAATGAATTGCCTGGACGAGATATATCTATTGAAACGAATACCTTAAAAACGAAGTGTCAGAGGAGGGTACTCATAAAGTGCGAGAGGAACATGTGGACAAAACATATCTACTATGTGAAACTATCTCGGAAATGGAGTGTCAGGGAAAATGCAATAATGCAGATAATATCTGTAAGGGTTCGATCATTTTTGCATTGTATAGCGTAGATTTAGAACGTGAGCCAGGCGGCATGTTTAAAGAGTTCCCTCCTCAGTAATCATTTAAGAAGCTAAACATCAACAAGTTTGACTTGCTGTGCACAATTAGCATGCGGAGTATTAATAGGACGGTGTGAACCGGAGAATAATTGCAATTTGGGCGAGGATTTTTGGAATTTCGACTGTCATACTGGGTCCCATTATCGGTTATCAATATTCTCGAGGTACCAAAAGGGGTAATAATTTCCTCAAATAAAGCTTGAGAAACAGGATGCTACTCCAAGATGGTTTTAATGTTCTGCGGAGTCGGTAGTTGTCCTATGGCGGCTACTTTATCTGGATCGGTTCAGAGACCTCCATGCACGTGGTCCAAATATTTCGGAGACGGACGGAAAAATTGGCACTTTGCGGAATTGATTTTGAAGCATGCTCAACGAAGACGGCAGAAAACTTCCCTCAAATCTCGTTGAACGTTCTCCCCAACATAATAATGTCGTTCAGGTAGGCGAACGCTCGTAAAAAAATTCCTTGTCCGACAACATATAAGTAAGGTTACTTTCATTTTTGGAAATGGTGGGAGTTGCAGACGTAGCATTAAAATTTTCTAGATAAAAGATATTTTTTCTACAACTGTCAAAAAAACCTGTCATTTTCTGACGGATTTCGAAACGCGAAGTACTAGATTTTTAAACGGTTAATTAATAAGTAAAGTTGCTATTGACAACGTGCGCGAAATCGTCAACAGTGAAAAATAGTTATTTACCTAACAAGTTCGGTAAGTTAATTTTTCCGCATGAGCACTTTGTTTGCAGCACGACCGTAGGGAGTGCTGCATTTAGTGCGAATGCAGGAAAATTCTTTCCGAAAGAGTTAGGTACAATATTTTTTGTAACGAATTGCGTAAAAAAGGTCAAAATTAATAAAGTTTTGTAAATTAGTTTTTTTTTAATCATGAGTTGGTAACATAATAATATGTTTGGTTGGTAACATAGTTTTGTAACTACCAATGATTTCATCGCACTGGTCACATTCAGATCTTTGGTTAATTAATACATATTTTGCCTTTGCAATGAGTGCTACTACTGGTCACGGAATTGCATCGTTTGCACTGCATATCCTTGGAAGTCTTCAGTGTTAACAAATATGCTTTGAAAAGAGTGCTTTTATTGGTCGCGTAAGTGTACTGATCGTATTTAATATTCCCAGAAGACGTGTGAAAAAATGTGATCTCAAATTTGATTTATCTTGAGTTGCGTAAATACACTCGTTACATTATTTTATAATCCTTGGAAGCTTTGTGTGTGTTAATATGTGCTTTCTTAAGCTGCATATGCCAACAGTTGCGGAATATCACTGGTCACATTTTAAGACGTTTTAACAATAAATTTTACTTTTTCTTGAGTTCCACTTCTGAAAAATAATTTGATTGCGTTATAAGTTCTTGTTTATATATTTACGTAAAACTTAGTGTACGTCTGTTTCCGATTAATCGCACTAAATACCCTCAACGAACGGTTTAGGTAATTGATTTTACAGCAGATGACAATTAACCATGACATGACGTTCGTTGACTTCAATAAGTACTACCAACTGAAGAACGCGCATAACCCCTTCTCTCCAGCGGAAACTAAAAAACACCGCGATGCGGGAAAGTCGTTTTCCCGTGCATCGAGGATGCTTGGAAACATTATCTTTCCATTCAATGAGTACAAAAAAGTATTTCGCGCACGTGACAAAGTTGAACTTAAACAGCAAATTTAATTAACAATCGGTTCAGTTGTAGAAAAAATATTGTATATAACGGTAGCGCGAAGTTATTTCGCGCATTTGACTGATATTTTCACTCGGCTTCGCCTCGTCAAAATACCTTCAGTCTCAATGCGCGAAATTGAACTTCGCGCTCTTGTTATATAATTAAAACTATACGTTTCACATGCAATCTCAGAAAAGTTTTAATTTTTCAAAATCCAAGTATTGCCCTTTTTCTATCATCGTCATTTTGCAAGATCAGTTTGAGTCTAAATGGAATTAGCAAAATATAATTGAGTAACAACAAAAATATATCGGAAATATTCAAGTGCCAGACGGACAGACCCAAAAAAGTTTCGAGTTGGAATCCTCAAACGTTAAGTTTCATGTTTTAGGTAGTTTTTAGCGTATTTTCTTCAAAGTGAAAAATCGCTATTGGCTGTACTTTGTCGTCCGTCCGTCCATCCGCCCGTCACACGTATTCCTTCTAGACCACTGAACCGATTTGAGCGATATGCGGCTCATTTGAAAAGGCTTGGTCCAAGGATTCCGTGCATACCGATATTTTTTGGTTTTGTGCATGCGCAGTGTCAAAAATTTGGTTGAACGCATGAGGAATGCTAACTTTTTTATCTATGAAGATAATTAAATGAAACTTTATATGTAAACACTACGAATATAAGTAAAAGTAACGACGTTTTCAAAATGTCGATTTGCGCAATGCCAACTTTCTTATTTATGGAAGCATTTATATGAAATTTTATACACAGGCATTTGGAATAAAGACAAATCTAACACCAGTTTTAACATTTGGTTTTGCGCATGCGCAATGGCAACTTTATTTTTATGAAAGCAGTTAAATGAAATATCATATTTACTTTGAATGAAACTAAAACTAATACCGGTTTCAAAATTACTGTTTACGCATGATGCTGTATGTTTTATTTATCAAGGTATTCAATGAAATTTCTAATGTAGACAATGCGCATTGCTATTTACGAATAAAGCATTTAAAAAAGTTTCATATGTAGATACGTATAAAAGTAAAACTAATGCCCATTTAAAAATTTGTTTGTATTTGTATACGCTCCACTATTTTGCATTAACTCATATAGACTTCGACGATAAGCGGCTCATTTGAAAGAGATTGGGGTATGGATCTCGTGCTTAACGGTGTTTTTTTCCGGTCCTAGTAATATTATTAGGAGGAAAATACCCTCTCGTCATTTATGTTTGCATAATGACTTTTTAAGGTGTTTTTAAAGCTTAAGCTCCTAATTCAATTCTATAATGTAAAAAGATAATGATATAATACCATCAATATATCAAATAAGAGCATGTATAAAATTGGCGCAACCGTCAACATGTTAAATGGAGCATACCTACCTTGTGATATTTTAGCTTTCATTAGACTGGAATGTAGTCTATGGTTGTATGTACAGTGCATACACTTTAATATAGGCATAGTTCGAAGATTTTTTTAGATTAAATCATTCAACCAGGTCAATGTCAATGGCAATTTTTTAATAACAGCATGGCTCACCGCTTCTGGTCAGAACAGCACCCATTCCTACATTACTCATTAAAACTTACCCTGAGTTCATGTCCTTTTAAGCTTCCACATACCAGCATTGTAAATATTCCTTTAGTTTAGTTTTTGTTTTCCGAAACTTAAAATAATTCGTAAATCACAAAAGAACCGTCACGTGTCACAGCTGCATGTCATGTAACAATTAAGCCAAATATCTCGTAGTCCTGGCAGAATACTTAAAAATCCGCCCACCCAACTTTTTACTTTCATTGCGACCCAGAACAATAAGAATTAATTTAGATGATAGCTGCTTACAAACGCTTACAGCTGTATGCAATCTATATCCAAATTCATTAATACGGATTCTTTGTCGCTTTTCATTTCGTACGTTGCATTCTGCGACATGTACACGAATATCCTTTTATTCCGATATGCTTAAAAATCAAACGAAGGCCATTTTAAGTAAATGTGAGGAGCGTAGACATACAATGGAATGAATTCTAAGCGGAAAATTCGTAAATTACCCTCATTTCCCTTAAAAATCGAAAGTTAATCCGAATTTCGATTGTGCAACTTTGAAATGAATAGCCTTAAAAGTAAAAAAAATAAGGTGCAACCCACTCTCGTGTTAGACCGGTACTTCGTAAATGTAAATCCGAGATTGTTATTTAAATGAGATGTTCTCCAAATATTTCGCTTTAATGTTTTTTCCAATTAGCAGAAGCAAAATTCTTCAATTGGTAGCGTTTACATAGCTTCACGCAAATTTAGATTCATTGATCTGATTAATTTCGCGCATAATGCCAGCGGCATTAAATTTACACGGTAAATTTATGGGATAAACGTGCAAAAAGAACTGAAAATCACCACCTACGAGAACAGGTGTATCGTGTTTAGTTTACCTTCCCTTTATTTTCGCATTGCCGAACATCACGAATAATTTTACACATCAAACAACGATCTTTCTTTTTGCGTTAAGGCAAAAAGATGTAGATGAACACTGGTTGTGAATGTCTAAGATTGCGGCTTGTTAAAAACACCTAATTCATAGTTACGGACGGTAATTTATCTACCTGTTTAACTATACTATTTACATCGACATCATTATGGCTTGCCTTCGGTAGTAAATAAATCTTATTTAATTTGTTCTTAATGTAAAGTATTTAATATTGAGTTAGATATAATTATAAGTTAATTATTTGATCGGTTTTACGACACTCTAACCTTCCTCAATCACTTATGGTGACTTGAAAGAATCTAAAAAATGTTACGTAGGTACACAATGTCGACGTGGATACAAAGCATTACAAGTAATATCGTTGATACACATTTAACCATCTACGTGATGACAGCAGACATCCAAACGGGGTGGAGTAAGACCACACTCAGCTCAACTGTATATGCCTTGCTTTACTGGATCGGGATGGTAACCTGACATCAACAAATTGTTCTCTGTTAAAACATCGAAAGCTACAACATTAAACTCAGATATATACATTTGTTCCAAACGAAAGAACCTGTGTTTTCCTTTAATAAGGTAGTATTAATTTAATTTTATTACACCCGCGCTACCATAAAGGGAAACAAACCATAAACCTGAATATTGGTCTTTGCAGAATGTTTTTATTTTCGCACTTAAATCATGTGCAATTCACTATTTTACTTCGAATGGCACGGCATTAAGGCATTTTTGGTATTTGATTATGTTTCATTGTGCTTCAAGTGACTCTAGCGCAAGCAAGAAACAATAGTAAAATTTCAGATATAATTTATTCCGCCTTTTGGCATATGCAATAGCGGTTCTTCGGAAAAGCGAGGGAAGGGGGAGGTTTCGAAACAGAAAACATATGAACACTAATCACTTCTAAACGGACGTATTTAAATCTACCACTAACTAACGTTCTTCTATTACACTTTATAATTACAAAAACTGACCGTTTTTAGTACATCCGAAAACCGAGAAACCGGGAGCATGGCTCCAACAAATGGGACTTCACACACGCGGCGACCGCAAAAGCTACGAAACGGCAAAAGCAACGGCTTCCACAGGCAAAAAACTTCGTTCCCACACTTCCTCCTCTCCACATTTCCATCTGTTATCACAGCTACGATTCTAAAAATATTAAAATAAAAAAAATTCTTGTCTAACGCGCACACCTGCTACAAACATCTGTTTACAAAGTTAATTAATCTTTAGCGATAAGCGCAAACATGTAAGTGCTTAACAATTACATAAACAAATTACCAAGGGGACACACAACAATATTGCCATGACCCCACGTTGGGCGCCAAATAAATAATGTCGTGGATTCATGCTGAGTTCTAAATGAATAATGCTGTGTGTAATGGTGTGCAGTCAACGCCACCCACAAAACACTTGATCAGATATCACAAAATACCTAATAAATAAAAAATTGAAACTTGTAATTTTTATTCTCTCTCCTCGTACATATTCGGCAATTGCTACAAAACAAAATCCTAGTAGCCTCAATCAACATCCGTTAATTCCAAAGAAATCAATTGCACAACTTTTGTTTAACACCTGACATAAATTTACAAACAATTTATCGAGTTAATTAAAATCAGACAACTATATTTGGAAAACTTCTTACCCATTACCTACGATTCGCGCGCAATCTGTTGGTGGGAGAATAAAATTAAGCATCTCTTCTTGCTCATGTTGATAAAACTCCTTATATCACGTTTGATGGGTAACCGTCGAGTACACTTTCGTTAATACCCTCCTGCATAAGGCAAATGAATGGTACCGCATCCGTTGAACCAGATTTACTGGAATTGGGTAGCTCACACACCGGATTATATAGATAAAACAATGGAGTCTAACAGTTACCCGCCTATGACACTTAGTTGCGCCACTGGAAATAGTGACTACTGAGCCCACCACCACGACAAGGTGTATCCCGTGATAGGGTTTTGTTTTACCTATCTAAAGTTAATGGTTTCTTTTCACTCATACCTTTACGGGAGCAGAACTTCATTAGAAGTCACCCGCTACCAAAAAGAGTCTTGTCTAGCCCCCAATAAATATCGCTTCGCGTCATGCTATGAAATACGTTATTACATTCTCGCTTGTTTGTCGCTCATTTGTCGATTATTGCTACTATCTGTTTCTCACTTTCACAGCAACTCCTACTCGTTTTATTTCCTGGTCACTTGGTGACTCTGTTCCGACCATAAGTTGTATGATGAACAGAGCCACCAAGTAACCATGAAAATAGAAAGCTATATAATGGTTCGGATGTTAGATCAGAAAGAACTGGGTAGGAGTTACTGTGAAAGTAAGGAATGGAACAAGTTAAAAAGAAAAGAAAGTGTAATTACATATGAGACGGGGTCCAAACAAGAATTCATAACCGTTTTCACACATGTTTACATAGTTTTTTTATACATACGATACATTATTTACATACATCGCCAGTACTCACCAAAATTGTTACTAGACACGGTCACGATGAATCACTCATCACACGATTTTTTGACGATTTTTGTTTTTTTGGGACTGAAATGCCCTTTTTGGGATATATAAATATTCAAAGGCAGATCTGTCACTTAAGCCAGGTTCAATGTCCTATCATTCATTCAAATCGGTCCAGTAGTTTTTGTTGTGGCGGCAAGAACAACAACAGCAAGCAGCCGCTGTAGAAACTGAAAAACGGTCATTGTTACCAGTGAATATTTCCCGTTAAACTCAATGGATTTCAATGAATCATTACTTAATCTTTATCAGAAAGGTTCCCCCTTTTCAGGGGTACAATTCCCTTTCTCTACCCTTTATGGTTTTTTGCGATACAATAGATGAAATCGGCACTTTGCGTTGTGGTGTATAATAAAGGGTGTCCCAAAATTAACGCAAGATTTGAATTTGCCGCCATTTGTGCGGTGAAGTGTTGGCAACCCTGAAAAAAAAGCAATTTGACAGCTAACAGTATAGGGTTATTAAAAATGGAGCGTTACACGATAGAACAACGTGTCTTCATTATTAAAGAATATTTCAAAAATAGTGAAAGCTTGGCGGCTGCAGTTCGAAAATTTCATACAAAATATGGTCGGAACAGTGTTTTAACTTCGTCAACTGTGAAGAGATTAATTGAAAAATTCATGGAGACTGGATCCGTTGGAGACGCCAAACACACTGGTCGTCCAAAAACAAGCCGTTCAAATATGAACACTATTCCTACCATATTTTGTATGAAATTTTCGAACTGCAGCCCCAAGCTTTCACTATTTTTGAAATATTCTTTAATAATGAAGACACGTTGTTCTATCGTGTAACGCTCCATTTTTAATAACCCTATACTGTTAGCTGTCAAATTGCTTTTTTTTCAGGGTTGCCAACACTTCACCGCACAAATGGCGGCAAATTCAAATCTTGCGTTAATTTTGGGACACCCGTTATATCTTAGTATCGCACATTTTTATGGGAATTTTTCGAAATAGAATAAGTTTTCCTAATGTGATGGTTTTGTCCAACCGTCATCAATGTGTTACTCGTATAACGAAAAGAAATAGCGATGTCAAATTTTCACTAATCAATTCCTACGAGTTCAAGGATCAGGCTATTGAATATGAGCCGGATTAAAAATCGTGTTTGGGAATGCGAGCTGAGAGCCAAAAAATTCCTCTACTGAAAATAGTATGCGTCTCTTCGTATCGTGTTACTTTTTACTTGGTGGCGCGGTCTTTAATGTACACAACAACGACCAGATTTGTTCCCAATGCAACAAACCACACCGCACGCCCAACATTTTCTTTATGAAGCCCAAGGAAAATTGTATTATAATGTTGTACAAACGCTCTCTTTCCTTGTCTAAGTACAAAGCAGACTGTGTCAGCGTGATAATGCCGTCCGATATCAACTGAAAACAAAATAACAAGGTAACTTAAAAGGACATGTACCGGTTTATTGGATTACCTGTTGTAGTAGCTAAAAAACCGTATTTAACAACGATCCTATAACTATGATACACGGTAAAACTAGGGCGATAATTGTTGTTATTTTGTGATGACTCGTTTAGATGTGGATTACTTCCATGGCCTAATATTTTATTAGGCCATGATTTACTCTGAACTCGATGTTTATAATGGGTAGAAATTAATTTCTATCGTGATTGGATACAATTCCTTATATCTAATTGATTTCGGAGGAGGGTACTCAACTCACAAATGGTGATTGGGACGTCTGGAAGAAATTTATCCATTAGTGATCAAAATGTCAAAGAGCGAATATCTCGAAAACGGTTTGTCAGAGGAAAGTACACTCAAAGACAAAATAAATCGTCTGGACGAGACATATCTATTGGAAAAGTCGAAGCGAACATCTTGAAAAGGAAGTGTGGGAATAGGGTACTCATAAAGGGCAAGTGGAACGTCAGGACGAGATACATCTACTAAGCCTTCAGTACAAATATATGCAGAACGGAGTGTCGGAGGAGGGTATCGAGAATTTCTCTTAGGGCTTGATTCTTCTTGCATTCTATAGCATAGATTTTAAATGTTTGCCAGGCGGCCTTTAAATGTTTATGTGTATGTAAAGAGCCTCCCCCCAAACTAATCATCTACATACATCGATAAATATAGCATGCAACTACCTTATAACCCAACCATTTACTAAGCTGTTTCGATTTAAAAAAATGCGCTTTATCTGCACAAGAGTTGTGCACAATTTATACTTGTTTTATGTAACTATAGAGCTTTCATTAATGAGGTAAATTGTCGTTGCACTACGGATTACAGAAGCAAGCACCAGATCATGATGTAAATCAGGTTTGGTAATTGGTAGAAATTAACGCAACATATTATATTCCTGATTTCTGAACACGTTAAACATTTTTCCACTTTTCGGAAGCGTCGCTAGCAATATCTTGCATAAGCCCCCGCTCATGCAGTTTTACAATGCGATCCCGCAGCTTATAATGTCACGTCATAAAACTTTCTCATTGGCCTTCGCGTATAAAATGACTTTCATATTTTAATATCAAATCGAACTGCTGCTGGTTTTATATATCATAAACCAGGTTATGGCGATTGGCGAGCATCATACCACTTATAGTATACAAATTGGAATTGCTTAAGAAACTCCTTAAAACCATTTTGAATTGCGTTAAAAAGGAAATTTCATGATCCGGTCCAATTACAGCGGTTAAGATTTAATAAAAAAAGATATGAGCTTGAACTGTTGTTTGTTTTTATAATTGAGCGCCGAGCCGAGATTATAATTACTGTTTATCTTCCTTAGTATTACTTTTATTCATAGACTTTGTAGGTATCCGTTTCGTCGTGATGAATGATACCGATTACTCGATGTTTGATCTAGCAATGACACATTCACAAACGGAGATGGGAAAAGTTCCCATCTTAAAAAGGATAGTGAAAAAAATGATCATCACACTGGGCTGTTCATGTTGAGGTGTTAAGAATTTAGCATTTTTATCATAGAAAAATATATTTTGATGTAGTATAGTCAGTTTAAAATTTTAATTTTAGATTAGGCCGGGTGTCATTGGAAGCGCGCACTTTGATATAAGTTGCAGATTATTAGAACAGCAGAGGGCCCAACAATTAATTAAGTTTTAATTTTAGAGCTTATCGTAATGACAGGCCGACTGATTTGTGATTTCCTACATTTCGCTCTCTGCAAAAGCCGCATTTTATATAAGGTAAAGCCGTTGTTTAGGGGGAATTTTTTTCTTATAAATTTATTATTTCTTATAAATAGTCAAACAAATTGATTTCTAAAAAGAATTGCTTTAAACTAAAAACGTTTAACGGAAAAGTGATACCTATTCGGCACTAATGCATAATTCTGACCTACAACTATTCTAAAGCGTTACTTGCATCTGCCTATTACTACAATGTATTGGCTTCTACGATTTTGAAAAATGGAAAATTATAACTAAAGGTATGAACAGATGCAGTATTTTTTTCTCTAACAAAAACGTATTTAGACTTTTGCTCTAAAATAATTAGGGGAGCTAGTAATTGACTATAAAGAAATTACCATTGAAATCCCTATGCTGCGTCGCGTTAGACACCACCCGGTATATGTTCGTTGGTCGGAATACGGATGTAGGTACACGATAATCGAATTGGTACTTATGTAAACGGATGTTATATTTAGTGAATATCGCTGAAAGCTTTTTATTTTTTCGCAGATGGATACGAGGAAAAGGAACTTTCATATTTTATATACAGTACATCCAACGGTCTGCTCCTGACGGAGGAGAAGTAGGTACGTAATACAGTAATAGAATAGTAATAAATGCACCTAAAACGGGTAAAGAGACGACGGCTAGTGCGCGGATGTATTTCATCACCCTAGGCCCTAGTTATCTATTAATATTCTTGTTTTGGAAAGAGCCTGCATACATTAATGATTCTTCATTCATTTTGACAATAATTTTTAGATCATTATTATTTCCCTTCATTTCCATTCCCACACACTCAATAACGATATACATGTTCAGCAGTGATTAATTTTTTCGCTTAACTACTACACAAATTACAAATAGTCTACGATTAATCTTCCGATTTAAAAACAAAAGAAGGCCACGGCGAAACGAAGTGAATAAATAATTGAGAAATCAAATTGTTACATTAATATTCATAGTCCTATGGCAAATTGGAGACGTGTATTTTTAATCATCCTTTCATTAACCCTTATGCAAATACGCTTGTGTTCATGTCAGTCTACAAAATCGTATAGGTATCCCTATAATCGTCTAAATTTAGAATATACGCTGTAGTTACATATGTATAGTCGAACGGGGTAATTTATATTAGTGACCAAGAAAAATTGAAAACGAATGCGTTGATTAGGTGTTAGAACGAAATTACAGAGATTTTTTTTCACTTCTACGTGACCAAACGCATCGTTTACGGATGCCTCAATTGTGTTATACCGGTTGATACATGCAACGCACGTTGAAGATTTATAAGGTGTTGTACATTAATCAGTTTTTAACCATTTATAGGAAAGATTACGCTATACGCACGTCTAACGCTTTAGTTGAATAATAAATTTATAGCGACAGTTTATTTTTTAATTTAAACATAATACTTTCGTTAAAATGCAGTGTATAAGAAGGATCTAATGAAAGTACCCGGATTATTAGATATGTGCCGTGCGGTATATGAATATTCATTAGAATTGGATTATATGGAACAGTAAATCCAGATCAGAAAAATATATTTCTTTATTTTTTAATTTAATTTATAGAAAGTGACATTCTTGTAGGCCACTCTCGCACACGTTGGTATCTCAAGAATCAAGAACGAAACAACAGTTTTCTTGTTATGTAATCATTATTTACATCCAGATTTCTAATGCTGTTGTCACTTCTTCTCCTGGTATGCTTCTCATAAACAATTTTTATGCTTGTTTATCAAGTTGCACAACCATGTTTATGTTTTATGAATCGCTAATAAATATAAAATTAAAATAAGATTGTTACAACTTTCAACAGCATAAAAGTAGACAGCCCTACCAGACTGGTAATACGCGCCTTGTAAAATTAACGAGGTTATCATCGTCAGGTATTTCATAACTATTATTAGGAGGGCGAGTATAAAACTATGGGAGAATATTAGGAGACCAATTTAACTGTTACTTTACTCAACACACCCCAAGTAAGTTTTTACCGATGTACCGATAAATACGGGAACCTCGAAAGCTAGCGGAGAAGGAGAGACGAATAAATGGGGGTCTTTCGAGCGCGTTTTTTTTTAATTAAAAATGTGTGCCTAAGTACAGTTTATTTCAGAATGAGGAGTGGTAATTTTGATTTACTATAATAATTATAATGTAATTTTCCTCCTCATTCTGAGATACACCTAAATATAACCTTTAAAATTTAGTCTCTTGAATCCTAAGAAACTGAACCATGGAGAACTCCACATAAAACTAATTTAATATTTCTCGAGGAACTTCTGACTATTCATTGCACTTTAGTCGTATTTGAATATTTAGTCTTCTCTTCGTACAAAGACAGTTGGAATTAATCACTCGCATTACGTACCGTGCACTCAATTGATTTGGCAATACGGCAGCTTTAGTCCACGTCCACCTAGTGCGAAAGCTTCTCTTTTTTTCTCCTTTTATTGCTCCTTTTTTTTAGCAACGTTTTTGAATAGTTCGATTTTGATTGAAAGAAATAAATACGTGGTAAAACTCATTTTAACCTTTATGTGCACAGTGGAGGTACCTGGTACCTTCCTTCTGCATATTTTTGCTCGTTTTTATTACTTTACTTTGAGCTATATCCATGAAAGTTCTGTCGTAAATCATTCCATTTCAAGTAAATTGCAGAATGATACAAGAAATACAAGTAGAATAAAATATAAGTTATAGACCACAAATAGTTTTGTGTAAACTACAGGAGAGTGCCGTTTCTGTAGGTTGAAACAATACCAAAATCCAGAGCGAGCCACCCTGTAGTGAAGAAAAATGCGTGGTGTTAACGTAATCACAAGTTAAGGATAGGAAATAGCAGTTGGGACCAAGCGCAGATCTCTCTTTTACAAAAGGGGCCGGGGGGGGGGGGGAGTTTCATTCTGTGAAATTGCTTACGTCAATTTCCAGAGCGCGTGGGGGGGGGGCAAAGAATTTTTCAGACAAACGATAGTCTTTTTTCTTTATACATACATTTGCCATCTCTTTAACTAGGGACGTGCGTACACAATGTCATTTACTTCGGAAAAGGGAGGACTTACAAACCCGCCCTTGGTGGGGACATCCTGTATGTAAAATCATTCAAGTTGTTTCATAGGAAAACGCATAAATAAAGAAACGTGTATTCGAATTTTAATCGTAATGTTGAAAGTTTAATTTGGTCAAGTGTGTAGTAAATATTATTAAATAAAGTGTTTCCGTGAAAAACAATACCACGTGTGAGATAAACAACGCATGTGGTTATCAATTCGGGCGACGGAGTGGAGTTTCGAGTATCGGCGAGGAACGACGATTTGGAATATATGAACGGAGTTGATTTCCCCTTTAAATAGGGAAAAACAGAAAATAAACGATAATGCTTTTGTGTCGATTGTAAAAGCGTATTTCATTGTTGCGCTAAATTTTACGGCCGGTTTCGCCGAATAAAGAAGTTTAAGGTCTTGTGTCTCAAGTTGTTACGCATGCATTTCTTTGTAAAGTGTTAGTTGGTCATTCATTGAGTTCCCCATGTTTCTGGCCAGATAATTTTGCTAATTAACTAAACTGTGAGTCATTATCTTTTTTTGAGATCTCTTGAATTCTTTTTTTTTCGATTTGACCGTTTTAGAACGAATTCTTGTCATGTTTTTTTTTATTAACCAACGATGTAGCAATTTGAATCCCCAATTTGAGATTCAGGTAAAGTTTTATTTTTCTGTGCCAGTTTTTTTAAATTTCTCTTTATCCGAATACTAATTATTCATTTTAAAATTGGAGTAAGTCAATGTTAGGATTTTTTGTTGAGTGGGTTTCTACTCTGCCCGGAGAAAAGTTTAAAAAGGAAAAAGAAACTAAATGGCGTCATTTGAGATAGCTAGGTGGGTATCCATTGCACACAGCAAAGATGAACATAAATCAGCCGCCCAATACTTTTCACTACACGACCAATTTCCTTTGAGCAAAAAAAACCCTCTTAGTATTAGTTTTGTTCGAAAGGACAACTCACACTGAATTGATAAAGTACCCACGACGATAATTCGTGGAAAATGGTGATACAATTTTCGATTGCGTGCCTAACGATCCTTTATATACAGCGGTTATGCGGTTTTTGGTTTGAACTTTTAATTAACAATGAAATTATGCGTGTTCTCAAAAATGGCGTACACAATTCACAAGATTCGCCTTGAAAACTTGGCGAAGAATTTCACGTTACGCGATCTATAAAATTCCGCGCTTACGTTACGTAGGTTTGCCTCGAATGTATGGTCAGGAATGCCTTTCTCCCACCCAATTTTTACTTATGCACTCGCCAAGCTCGAGACCTAAGCGTCATTTCGGGCTAAACGCCTGAACCGATTGGAACCAAATTTGGTACACATATTCTTTTAGACCAAAAAGGAAGAGCTGAATAGCTTTTGGGCAGAAAGAGCATACGCAGATGTGCGGGTGGCATCTGTGCTAGCCACAGCTAATTTTTCGTTATACACTTCTTCCTTCTTTCAATTTGCCATCAGCTGTTTGTTTATTCATTCCCATAATACACATAATACAAAAGGTTGGGTTCTGCTTTCTTTGGGCCTACATATACTACCACCTTTTAGCTCTATCACAACGAAAGCCAAAAAAACTTCTTGTCAAATTATTTGTTTATTATACATTAACCTTCTCGAACATCCGTCTAATAGAAAAAGGCTGAATTGATACGCCCTTATGTAAAAAGTAGTCGAATACCACTCTGGTTATCGGTAGTAACATTTTAGATTATTCAAACTTTTATAACAATAGTCACCATTTACACTTGCACCGTCTAAAAATTGTTAGTAAGAAACAAGTAGCTTTTTGAGTAAAAAGGTAATCAAGTTTGACTTTCAGGCAGATATGAATTAGTTTCTGACTTGCAACCAGTCCTTGAGTAACCTATAGCACATAAGAAATTCTATAATTTATATAAATACCATCGCAATGGTACATCGAGCTTCCGATGAAGGTAAAACGAAACATAGTACTTTGGTCACCTATATCCAATTATCAACTAACGAAAAACCACTTTTCGTTTGTAATCAACCCGTAAACCAAACTCTCGACTACTCTAAACTTAACATCCTGTTATTTGCTCGTAAATTTGAAATAGTTACGTGGAACTGCCCTACAACTCATCCTGAACGAATGGGAAATATATGTAGATAAAAATAATTATGTCGTTTCATTTTTCATTAACCTTAAGAGAACATTTAGAACCATTAGTGGAGGTTCTTCTCCAACACATTAACATATTACGGTACAAGTATATCTGCATTTACGGCGCGGCGTATAAAAAATACTTACAGGCAATCATTTTCAGTTAAATATGATAATGTAGATTAAATGAAACATGATAGGTGTGCCTCAAGGAGTGGACTTGTCACACTATTATTCATCATGCGGTTGAACGTGTTGCGGCGTGACAGATATTTAGAAATAATTTGTGAACACGGTGATTCTGGCAATTGTAATACATCATGGTTGATTACCGTTACAAACTGCGATACCATAACCTGGTTTTATTAAAAACATTTCCTACATTTTTGTAAAGTTAGTTCAATCAATCTGTTTTGTTTATTCTACCGCACTAAAACTTCTGCAAGTGGTGCCTTCAAGTGTTTAGGATTTGTTATTAGCGTTTTCTCCTCTCCTTGTGGGTCAGAATCTCGGTTATGTTAAGAGATTTAATGGTTATAAAATTAAGTTTTAGTTGTAAGAATTGGATAAAATGTTGTATTTTTCTAATTTTTCATTTTATAAAAGGGTATAGTAGAAATGGGCGAAATACACTAAGACATTATTTGAACATTTTTAAAACGAGCTTAAATTGTTTTACCGTATAGTCTTCAATTTGACGGTAGAATGACATATATTTTCTAGATGGCTCTCACATTGTATTGTGCGATTTCTAAATAGAAATGTTTGTTTATTATAATGGTATACCACACAATATGGCTTTTGCAGTTTGTTTTGAGTGAAATATACTTCAGAGAGTGGTAAGAGAATGTGGAAACCCACCATGGACCTATTATTAATTAAAACGAAAAAAAAAGCAAAATAAACAATAACAAAGATTCTGATTATTATTTAAACTTTAAGCGTATCATAGTTTGCTAAATTTAAAGAGGCATGCCATAATCATAGAAACAATGGACGGTTGACGGCAAAAATCGTCTCTTGTTTCCAACTCAAGCCATGCGTTCCTATATGGCTCATTTGTACTATTTCTTATAAGATAACCAATACGAGTACCAATATTCCAACAGTGAGCCGAAAGGCAAAAGGGGTGGTTTTAGTATACGATGCAATTTTAACACAAAAATGTAACGATCAGTGAATCAATTCCATGAGTAGGTATACTATAAATATATACATAATCACTGATCCAATATGTAATATGGGAGGGAACCCAATTACAATCTCTTAACGTGCGTACTGTCACCCGTAAGGCGTACCTAGCAAATGCAGCTCCAATTTTCATTAACGAACAATGGCACATTGGACACCTTAATGTGTAATAGATTTAAGAAAATACGGTTCCCGTCTGGATGAAACAATATTGAATATACAAATCAAAACATTACAGGATTTATTTCGACTTTTATTACGTTTGTTCACGCAACCGTAACTAACCTCCGGAGTTCAGCTTCAGGTAGTGACTAATTTAAATATACAATTATGTTCGATCCTATTGATATATTTTCGTTTGTTTTGTTGATCAAATAAATTATGAGTTTATGTAGGGTGGGGCGATATATTTTTAAATAGTGTATTTTAGTCTTTATAGTCTATTCGAGGATGTATATCGTTCCACTGAAATATTTGGAGTAGATGTCTTAGGCTACTGCGTGGAAAAATAATTATCTAAACAATTACAGGTGTAACTAAACTAAAAAGAAAATAAGAAATGATATATTAACATCGAGGATCCATCCTCGTATGGGACAACTTTCGTACTTCTTCAGCGTATTGATAACTATTGTGCCCCTTCAGGGTTATATGCATAATATACATACAGTGTGTAAACGGAACAAGGGAATGCGATTTTTCTTCGAAATTATTAGAGATACAACAAACGTTTTAAAGTGTTTCTGATAAGCTACATAAATTAATGTAAATCAGAAGAAAAATATTTAAATTTTCGGAGATATACTTATTTTTGACTTTTTTTTAAATGGCACTGCCCTGTATATTTGGTAGGAAATACTTTTTGCTTTAAACAAGTTTCATAAGTTATCCCTTATAAACTTAATAGAATTAGAGATATTAAAGAAAATATTAAAATAATTAGACGGGCAATTAAACCTGGCTTAGCTGGTTATGGAAACAAAATTTGACAATTGTATTAGTTTATTGTTATAACTTTATGAAAAAGTTTATTGAATTGATAACATAGATTATTATTATTTGTTGTAAAATTGGAAGAATACTCAATTAACGAGAAGGTAGATATGGTGAAATGTTTACATTTCTCAAACAATAATTCAAGACAATCCCTGCGATTATATACCGGTCACAATATCCTGATCGCATTCATCCAAGTCAAACATACTTTTTCAAATTAGAAAAAAATTCACAGATTTCGCAATCCTTGCAACCATCGGTGACATGGGAAGTGATAAGCTGATAACCGTATAACATCATATCTAAAACACAAATAACCCTTATTCACACGGAATCACTTGCTCCACTCGCAAGCTGGCTCGTATCGCAAACGTAAACTTTCTGAATATTAAGTGTCGTAACATACTTGTAATACTATCACGGGCAATGTGCGATGGTGCGGAATTGTTAATATTATTATTGTGGTTCCATATTTTTATGGCGGCACTTTAACTTCTCAAAAGTGTTTGATTTCTTTATAAAATGAACTAAGGAATTTTTTTGATGATATACCATTAGCAGATGGGCGCGGAATGATATTTCAACAAGATGGTGCCTCTGCGCACAATTCAGTAAATGTAACAAACTATTTAAATCAAGAATTTCCAAATGGCGGTGAAAATTTTGAAAAATGTTTACAGTGTTACCAGTTACATTTGTAAATTAAAATGTTTCTTCGTAACTCAATAATTTTGTTTTTATAGCAAGCTGTAAGTTCGAGTAAAGCTACTTTAATATTTTCTCAGTACGTTTCAAATCAGTGATAAAATATGGGGCATTCCATTAAAAAAAATGCAAGTTTGATACACCACTGTAATACAGCACGCCCCTAGCGTTCAAAAATATTTTAGAAACATGCCGGCGGTGATTGCGTACATTTTTTTTTATTTACTTTAATTTATGTAGCTTACTAGAAAGACTAAAATAATAATAAAAAAATAATAATAAACGTTTATTAAAACCTCCCATTTAATTAATTTCAGTTATTCCTGACATAAACCACTTTTCGTCAGTTTCAGTTACGAATGTGTGTAAGACCCACTAACTTAAATGTGCACGCATGAAAGTCCTTTCATTTGTCAATATTTAATCCTTTAAAATATGTGACAGAAGGCTTTGAATAACAGCATATCTTAGTTGTGTGAACACCTACATTTATTGATGTGCATTGCACGACAGACATTAAACTGCCCACATTTAGCTAGTGCCATTTCCGTATTCAAAGTTTTCTGAAAACACAATGAATTCAAGGGGAATTTATTACTATTCCCGTTCCGTGGGGTGACAGAGTAAAGTGTACGGCTGAACTATTGTTTGATCTCCACATTACTATTATCCACAAAAATTTCCTTCTCATTTTCAATGTCTAACAAATTCTCTTACTTTAAATACAACTTATTTCTCAACCATGTATCAGCGTTCGCGGCGTGAGAAATGGTAATAAATTACTGTAGTTGTCGTTAAATCATTCTAAATATGTATTAGGCTGGTTTTCACACATTAGAAATTGTGTAAGTGGACGATTTTAAATGTCCGTCTAATTGGACGCGATTTATCAAACTTTGCGGAAATAGTTCGTTTGGTCCATTTAGTTTGAAGCAAGTAGTTAAACCGAGCTTCTTGTTTCGAATTTATTAACATGAGCACCTGGCGTGATGTCACGAAAATCATTATATTAGAAAGATTATGTAAATGTGTAGTAAATTTGGAAACATTTTTCATATTAAATGTAGTGTAGGTTATCTACAGAAATTAGCTTTTGATTAATGAAGGAGAGGTTTGACGGCAGAATGAGGTCTCGGTTTCACAAATTAGTAATTTATTTCCCTTTCTTCATCTACTAATGTCACAAATGGGACAAGTTTCGGATTTGCTGTTTGGAGGGTATTTGCAAAATTGCACTTTAGAAGTAAGATTTGCATGGGTTCGTATTGGAATACGGCCTCCAATACGTGCAAAAATAGGGGGGTGCGACAAAAATCCCTACATTTTCGAATCGAATCCAAAATATTCTTATACGAAATTTCATTGCTGTCACAGTAAGAAAATAGATACTTTACGGCTGCACTGTTAAAGCTGTAACAAGTACCAACTCAACTCAACGCAAGATCACTTTTTAACAGGGAGAACATATTTTGTTCTTATTATAAAAAAGGAGTGTATACACCATTTTTGTGGTCCGGTAAAGAATTAGTATGATGACAGATTTGCGGGTGAAGTCGGGTAGTGTATGAGTCATTCGAGTGAGACGGGTCGGCGGATTAGAACATCCGGCTGCTTTTCACCTCTACACATCAAAGGTGAAATATCCATCTGTAAAATAACATGCTAAGTAACCAATGTCTGATGGGGCAACAAGTACAGATGAAATGCGAAACTGCCCATAGTGAAAAAAAAGTGATTTTGCGAGTAGACATGGAAAAGAATCGTTGCAGAGAACCTCGAGAAGAAGGAAAAGGGAATTGGCCACAGCTAGCCAGGGGAAACATGTCCTCCAGTGAAACAGCCACCGAGGTTTGACAAGTTTGATATAATTTTGGGTGCCAGGTGTGAACAAGTCACGACAAAAAGTAAATAAAAATACAAGAATACAACCTTTGCGAATCCTCAGACACTGGCGGGTATAAAAACTCTTATCTTAGCAAAGAAAAATACTGGTGTGTGAAATGGTACGCGGTCAAAATACCACCCAACAGACTGCACCTACCCTATCTAGCTCAAATTACCATTATTTTCTTCTCTCTTTTTAAAATTACTCTTATGACCGGGTTCCGACACAAACAAAAATCTTAACATTGACCTTAAAACTTTTATAAGTTTGAAAAAGGCCTGAATCAAAATCCCTAAGTTTCCTTGATACCAACTACTCAAATTATGCATTGAATATTTCAGATTAAAAGAAATTTGTAGAATCAAACAGTGAAAATTAACTTTGCCTGGATCTTCAATAGGGATTCAAATTGACACACAATTGATTAATAACAAGAAATTCTTCCCAGACACGCCATGACAAAAACCTGTAAGAAAAAAATTAAGGATAACAACGCCTTTTTTTATCACAAACACAACTCGTTTACAAGAGCTGACAGCTTTTAACTCACTTATGCTTAACGCATAACAGGGGTAATCCGATGACTTGTTGGAGGAAGTTAACCAATAAGTATGATGGCTGATCGGGTTATATTTTGAATTAACAACATAGTCCGGAATGGACCATTTCCTGCAAAACGAAAAGTAGTTCCAATTTTTTTGCATGTCATGGGGGAATATCTGATGGTTAAGAATCCAAGTTTCGACCTCCCACTCCTTGTGATTCCCCCGAACCACCCCTAAAACCAAAGAAATTTGGTTGGTTTTTTAGTTTTTCAATCATATCTTTTTATAGGTGCACTATATAAAAAAATATTGTTATTAGAAATTATAGACCATCACATTTTACAAAAATTTGTTATATACTTATTTTTCGTAAAATTTTTATTTCAAAAGATATAGAGCTTCAAATTTGTCTGTATTTTGAAGATTCCGGAATTTCTATGTATGTACATATTCCAACGAAATTGTATGTTATCTCTATAATCATAAGATTCATATGAGAAAATACCTCGATTATAAAGTTATGGTGCTATTAATTTCCGTACCCTGTGCCCCATCCCTTCAACCCCTTGGTCGTAGTAGGTATTTGAATCATTGTGTGATTATGGGGCTTTCGAATACTATTATAAATTATTATTTCAACCCCCTATAGTAGTGATTGTTCAACTGTCTAAGATTATATCGCTTTCGATCATAATTTTGCTCGGGTCTGAAGCAGTAGCTTTGTGTCACCACAATTCATTCCATGCAGGTTATATTTCAAAGTGTGGCATAAAATGAGTTTGAAACGATTTAAAATTCTGCGATCTCAATCATGAACCAATTAGTGTGAATTAATCAGGTAAGGAGATCAATGTGATTCAATAAGTGAATTTTACTACATTTATTATGAGTTAATATTTCGTAACGATTTGAGAGTCATAATTTTGCTACAAGTCAAACAATTAAAAAGAAATCAAAGAGGATAAGCACAAAAACTGACAGTTGTACAATGACTAGCAAAAACATACATGAAATAGGTGAAGGAAGACTATATAAAACGAGTACATCGGGAGTAATGCAAAACAACAATTGAAACCGGCGCAATTAAACTTAAGATTAACACGTGTAAACCGCCGCTAAGATGTAATCATTTTTTGGCATAACGACTGTCATGGTATTAGGTGTAAAACCAATATTTGACGGTTATACAGTTATCTAACTTATAACAATAATATATACAGAGTTGAAACAATAATGAAAGCAAATAACAAATAAATTATAACAATAACAGGTTGAAACAGTAATGAAAGCAGGATATAAATAAACTATAACAATATACAGGTTGAAACAATAATAAAAGCAAACTATAAATAAAAAGCCAGCTATTAATGTATAAGGAAGTAACTACTTTTTCTTGTTTCTATTCTTATTCACTGCCAAGTCAATTATGTAGGCGTAGCTAGCACTCAAATTTTGAGTGTCAGTTTTATGATTTATCGTATTGGGTTCAGTTTTTATATAAAACATTTCTAAAAAGATACGGTTAAAATAATTCTTTTCCGAATCTAAAATTTTTACATTTTTAAATCAAATTCATGGTTATTAGTCCTAGCATGTTGGGGCAATTCACATTGTTGAGCCGAGGTAGATTTGCAGTTGCTTTTATGTTGGGACATCCTACTTTCCAACCAATGGGAAGTTTGGCCTACATAATTGGTCTCGCAGTTAACACATGGTATACTATAAATGACACTAGTCCGGTATAAAAACATTGTCTTTCGTTTTAGTCTTACCTCCAATAGAACACCATCGACTCCCCTATAAAGCTTGCATCGCTTTGCTCTGCCACTTAATAAAACATTTGTTGTACCATGATGTGAAAGCACCAGCGTTAGTACCTACTCAACAAAATATTCGTAACAGTTTCCAGTGACTGGGAAAAGACACGAAATGGTTTGAAGCTGCCAGGCACGATGCGTCTAAATCAAAATCACTGTTTTTCTGTTGCGAAAATCTATTAATGTAGATAAGTTTTATATTTACTTCTTATTGTCACATTTTACAGTTACAAGAGGATATGGCGAATTATACGAGATTTAAACAAATGGGCGGAATAATAAAAATGAACCCAAACGTAGTTATTTTTGACTGTCAGCTTGATAGAACAAGAGATGCAAGTACCTGCACCATCTTTCGGTGGAACTAAATTTCGAGTGGTGCTTAACAAAATCGTTTATCCTAAAAATGTCTATGGATGGCAGGTTATTGGAGGATGCCTTCACAAATCCTTGTGATGCCATGTTATACGTTTCCCTGTGTTATAACGCGTGAAAGAGAATACAAGAATAAGCACTGATGGTCACACTTTATAAAATTAAAATGTGGAGCACACGTAGGTACCCGAACCGAATAAAGGCCAATTCTCACATAGGGGACGCATAGTCCACATCCAGTAAACACTCGTACAATAAATAGAATTCGCCTTCAGAAAAATGAGCCTCATAAATTGTGTGCACTCAGTATGTCCTGTCCTCTCCTTTCCTTTCTTCTTCAACATCCACCGTAATTGCCAAAGCAAACATTTCATGATCACTAGATGAACTACTCGAAGAGGCAATGTTCTCACTGAACTGAACCGAGGGGTTTGTTCCCTGCGATCCCTGCTCCGATCCCATTTGTTGAATCGCGCTGCGCTGTTTATGTGAAAATTGAACCTAGAAATTGCCCTGCTATGCGTCGCTTATGTAAGGTGAGAATTGGCCTTAATGCAACATCTGAAACGTGCACAATTTAGCTATCGATGGTGTTTGCAAGCGGGATGATTGTAACCTTTGAATTTTTAAACGTGTAACTAAGGACATACGCGTTGCTATGAGAGCGATTACGTCACTTTGCTGACAGCCTATAAGCCAGTGGTTCCTAACTTTTCGAATATTGTTACCCATATGTCTTACGTAGGGGGATGAACTTTAACCCCCTCCCCCAACTTAAAATCCATGAAAAAATGATTTCATACAAACAATATAAGCAAATGCAAATTTTTATTAGTCAAAAAATCTTAAAAATTTTAATTCTTAGACAGAAAGTTATTTAACTTAAAAGTAATTAATAAATTAAAACTAGTGTGAAGATTGATATTGTTTTAAATTGACAAGTCTTTTAATATTGGGTTTGGTAACATTTAATGCGCACCTCATGTCGTCCTCCATATTAAGACGTTTCTGGCCGTTGTTTTTCATTGCTTTAATTAATTTTTTACTAGATATGAACAATGTTTGTTACCTACCCCTTAAAAATTGCAGTTTTACCCCCACGGGGATAATTACTCCCAGGTTAGGAACCGCTGCTATAAGCAGTCGTTTAACCTCCCTTTCGTATTTTCAAATTTATTTGTTTAATTATTCGCTGAATTGTTAATAATAATTAATAGCATTAAACACAAATGAACTATGATGGTTTATTAGTGTAATAAAACAAAAATTAGCTTGATTTCAAACTTTTAATAATACCCAATTTCATACTTTCCAAAAGATCATTCAATAAAACGAAAAAACTCTTATTTGATGCAAACAAGTTGCCATTTAATTTGCTTTATTTCGCAGACGTTACGCTATTGAACACAAGTTTCTATCCCAAAATTGTTCTACATTTATATTTATATTATACCCATTGTCTGCTTTGGCTTCAGGCAAATATTTATACGTCGTTATGGCTATGGGTAAGTTTATACACAAATAACGGAAAAGGAGACTAGTCTTTTGTTTGACTAGCTTTTTCTTCTTTGATAATGACAACTTCACGCTGCGTGTCACAATCACTGTTGTACGTTTAGAGAAAAACTAGAACGGATTTTGGTCATTTAAGTCTAATTGCTTCTACCATAGTGTAAGAACACACTATGCTTCTACCTACCTGGTTAAAGATAGGAATATGGTATTGCGAACAAATGTACACCTAAAAAATTATTATACTAAAACATTTAGTGCAAAATTGAGAGAATGCCAAACATATTTTACGATCCCCGTGTTTTCGTTCCGTCTCTTGTAAATACCTAGCGCCAAAGTAAAATAAGACAAAACACCAGTATGCAATGGGTAATAAAATAAGGGTGGCGCCACAAGTTATTGTCATTCTCGTACCATTCTTTTGTCGGAGAACTTTAAAATTGATAAATAAGCGGCCTATAAAGATATAAGGAATTATCTATTGTCATACAACGCGTTAATTCAAGTCACGTGCTCGGTGGCAATAAAATTTGACCATGTGATTAATTTTATTTATACAGTGGTCGGCCAGATGTGAGAACTTGTCTAGCATTGTTTAGCGCCAAGGCACTTGCAAAAATTCGCACCTATCTATTTTAATGTCCAACCGTGAACTAGGTGTACATACTTCTCTGTCTCTTAAACACAACATCAATTTATTTGTCAGAAATGTTTTGCAGCTCATTCTTTACCCGACAAGCAACAAATCACTGGCGGCGGTTTGCGTCTTCACGCACAACTTTTAAATTCATTTTCAAATGTACCAGCAATTCATTTCGACGAAAAGAAATTATGCCTGCAAAAAAGGAACTTTTGGGGGTGTGGTGCACAGAAAAATATTTCGTACGGCGATAAAATTATTTATTTCCTTTTGTCTGCAGTCATAATTTATTACCAGCACTTGGGGTCTAAAACGAGACATTTTATTCAAAACTGGCAACCAGATTTTTTCCCGTTTCTTTATTCTAGTAGTCAGTGATCAGTGTAATAATGTGATTGCGTACACAAAATTGATATTCATGGTCTGAATCTGTAAAAATGAAAAAGTGATGTAGTAAATTTGATAAAAATATTACGCATCCTGCGTTCGCAAACACACGAGTCTCATAAATTGTACAATTATTGTGATAAATAACAATTTAAATGTGAGGAATAACATAAATTTTGAATATAATTGGATTATGGCAGAGATTAATGAATGCGTGTATAATTTTAAACCATGGGTTTCAATTATGAAATTTCTATAATTTTAATATACCTACGATTGCGAAATGTTTATTTCTGAATTTCTCTTGTACAGTGTGGTCCAATTTCGATGGGATTAAATGGGTAAATTTCTTATTGGCGCAGATAAACGGTTTAAATACTCGTGACTTATTTTTTCATGCTTATTTCATTACCGTTGCCAGAGATATGCTCCCGTCTTTTGTTTTTTCACTAGAGAGAAAAACTGAAAAATGGCCGATTCCTCCAATTTGTTGTAACTCCTTTATTTCTGAAGCTAGAACAAAATGACTTTAGCATTATTAGGCACTTTTTAACGTGAAATCAATGCTGTCAGTTCTAGTCCTTTTAGTAACTGCGTTGTAACTCAAAGTTGATAAGTAACTGCAATCTTGTAAATAACAGAGTGACGTGTCTATGTATTCCGCTATATTAACCTAACAAAAAAATACCTGGTCTTTAAAGCTGCGAATAATCTGAACCTTTTTTGTTTGACAATTTTTGCTGGATCTCTAAAAATAAAATGGTGGGCGGTGTTCAAAGGTTTCTTTAAAAAAAACACCCTGTATCTTCGAAACGGCTGCACCCAATTTAACAAACTTGGGATATTATAATATTATAATATTTGAAGTTTTTTAGTTTCAAATGTCGCCTCTAGGAGAAGGTAGAGAAAGAAAGAAAGAGAGAAAGAAAGGAAGAGAGAGAGAGAGAGAGACGCAGAGGGCTTTTTTCGACATTCCGACAGAAATGGTTAATTTTATCAAAAAAATTAAACGCATTGGTATGATTTTTTTTCATGAAAAAGTAGCTCAATGATTCCTAAACAAGCTCGCGAAAACTGCAACTCAACATCTTGTTCCTAACCAAAAATTTAAGCCAAAGAAAATTTTATACCCTTTCATTTTTATTAATGAGCTTCTACCGAGTTTATAATTTTGCGGTGTCTGTCTGCCTGTCCGTCTGTAGGTCTGTCCGTCCGCCCGTTAGCACGATATTTCGGTAACGAATAGACCGATTACGACGAAATTTTCTAGGTGGATTCTTCATCAAATTTGTAGATCGAAGTTCGTGAATTCGCAATGTAGATAAAAAAATAAAGAACGCTCTTTTGACATCTCTGTTGGTTTACAACTAACAGAGATGTCAAAAGGGCGTTCTTTATTTTTTTACCTACATTGCGAATTCAATTGTTAGTTGTAAACCGAATTGCATGAAATTCAATATGGGCATAGCTCAAGGCATATAATAGGCAATTCCAAAACTTGAGTCTAATCGATTCAACATTCAGAATGCCCTTTTTTTATTTATGAAGGTATTTGAATGAAATTTGATACATAGGCACTTGGAATAAAAGCAAAGGTCCCCCCAGTTAAAAAATTTGGTTTTGCGCATGCTATAGCCATACGCAGGAGCTCGTTTTCTATATTTGATATATTTTATTTTAATTATTCTGGAATTCTATTTTACACATAAGAATAACACACGGAATATCTTCGGTTTCGGTTGAAAACTGATTCTCTACATGGTGTCTCGATGATTCACCCTAAAACCCGGCTAAATAAATCTTTTGACGAAAAACCAAAAACAAAAAAATTCATTCTTGCAACCCTGCTCGCTGCTTTTCCATTCATCTGCTGAACTGAAAAATTCTATTGAATTTAAAGGTTGTTCCTAGATTTATTATAATATCTCGTCACTATGAGTAAATATGTGGCTTGTGGTTTTGGGATTTTACAGATAACCTCTTTATATGTTGTATGTTCTAATGTTTCTTCTTCTTATTTGGTGAAGTTATACCGCGTATACGTCTTAGCTAGTCTTTTGGACTTCAACGCCTTTATCACGACTTCTTATAGTTCAGTTTCAATTAAATTTTAAGAAATAAAAGGAAAAAAATTATCAAAGTCCTCGTTTGAGATCGAAGGGACTTCAGCGCATTTTTGTGTGGCAGATCAGTATTCTATTAGCCACTTTCGATTCAACCATCAATAACAGATCTTGTCGAAGGCTACTACATTCACTAACCGCTTCCCACTTTCCTCGTGCACCCGCAATTCGCTTTTAAAGATTTGACTCCACCATCAGGAAGATCGTGTCGGGGGCTACCACATTCCCTTTGACGGTACCCACTTCCGACGTTCGGTTCACCCGCAATTCGCGTTTGAAGATTTGACTCCACCATCAGGAAGATCGTGTCGGGGGCTACCACATTTCCTTTGACGGTACCCCCTTCCGACGTCCCGTTCGCCCGCAATTCGCGATTGAAGATTTGACTCCACCATCAGTGAGATCGTGTCGCGGGCTACCACATTCCCTTTTACGGTACCCACTTCCGACGTCCCGTTCACCCGCAATTCGCGTTTGAAGATTTGACTCCACCATCAGGAAGATCGTGTCGGGGGCTACCACATTCCCTTTGACGGTACCTCCTTCCGACGTCCCGTTCACCCGCAATTCGCGTTGAAGATTTGACTCCACCATCAGTGAGATCGTGTCGCGGGCTACCACATTCCCTTTTACGGTACCCACTTCCGACGTCCCGTTCACCCGCAATTCGCGTTTGAAGATTTGACTCCACCATCAGGAAGATCGTGTCGGGGGCTACCACATTCCCTTTGACGGTACCTCCTTCCGACGTCCCGTTCACCAGCAATTCGCGTTTGAAGATTTGACTCCACCATCAGGAAGATCGTGTCGGGGGCTACCACATTTCCTTTGACGGTACCCCCTTCCGACGTCCCGTTCACCCGCAATTCGCGTTTGAAGATTTGACTCCACCATCAGGAAGATCGTGTCGGGGGCTACCACATTTCCTTTGACGGTATCCCCCTTCCGACGTCCCGTTCACCCGCAATTCGCGATTGAAGATTTGACTCCACCATCAGTGAGATCGTGTCGCGGGCTACCACATTCCCTTTTACGGTACCCACTTCCGACGTCCCGTTCACCCGCAATTCGCGTTTGAAGATTTGACTCCACCATCAGGAAGATCGTGTCGGGGGCTACCACATTCCCTTTGACGGTACCTCCTTCCGACGTCCCGTTCACCAGCAATTCGCGTTTGAAGATTTGACTCCACCATCAGGAAGATCGTGTCGGGGGCTACCACATTCCCTTTGACGGTACCCCTTCCGACGTCCCGTTCACCCGCAATTCGCGTTTGAAGATTTGACTCCACCATCAGTGAGATCGTGTCGCGGGCTACCACATTCTCCTTTTACGGTACCCACTTCCGACGTCCCGTTCACCCGCAATTCGCGTTTGAAGATTTGACTCCACCATCAGGAAGATCGTGTCGGGGGCTACCACATTCCCTTTGACGGTACCCCTTCCGACGTCCCGTTCACCCGCAATTCGCGTTTGAAGATTTGACTCCACCATCAGGAAGATCGTGTCGGGGGCTACCACATTTCCTTTGACGGTACCCCCTTCCGACGTCCCGTTCACCCGCAATTCGCGATTGAAGATTTGACTCCACCATCAGTGAGATCGTGTCGCGGGCTACCACATTCCCTTTTACGGTACCCACTTCCGACGTCCCGTTCACCCGCAATTCGCGATTGAAGATTTGACTCCACCATCAGTGAGATCGTGTCGCGGGCTACCACATTCCCTTTTACGGTACCCACTTCCGACGTCCCGTTCACCCGCAATTCGCGTTTGAAGATTTGACTCCACCATCAGGAAGATCGTGTCGGGGGCTACCACATTCCCGTTGACGGTACCCCCTTCCGACGTCCCGTTCACTCGCAATTCGCGTTTGAAGATTTGACTCCACCATCAGTGAGATCGTGTCGCGGGCTACCACATTCTCTTTTACGGTACCCACTTCCGACGTCCCGTTCACTCGCAATTCACTTCTATTGGCGACACGAGAAAGAGAGACAGCGATTCGAGATTCACGAAACGTTAAACCGCGTGAGTTCGCAACGGAAGGTAAAAGGCGCCTGACTACTTCTCGAAGACGCGCGCGCCGCCTCGCAAAAGGTCGTTAATTTCGCCCCTATGACAAAAAACAAAATTCCGCCACGCAGGAGTTGTGCGCGTTTACAACATCTTTCCGACGACACCAATTTCAAAAGAATCGGACCAAAACTGTAGTAGAAGATAGGAAAAAACTGAAAAACCTTCACGTTAGTATACTACGCTCGAGGATGACGCCCAGATGTCGCCAACCCCACATCATGTAGCCATGTCCCTAAGGTTGACAAATTTCACGGCCCTGTAGATACACGTACACCCGTTGCCTTTCTACAAGAGTTCTTCTACGCGCCCACATTTGCTGCCAGCCAGCCAGCCAGCCAGCCAGCCAGTGAGATTAAAAGCTACTTTTTACAAAAAAAATTTTTTGCAAAAATGCGCTAAAAATAGCTTTGTAGGTTCGATTAGACTGGAATACAAGCAAATAGACGATAGGTATGTGCAAACATTCAATTTTATCTTAACTTAAATATGACCTCGTTGACCGCATATTTTTGTTTTATCGACATTTATTAGAATAATATTAATTTATGGTAATTCGTAATTGATATGGTTATTAGCATTGAGAATGAGATGTGTATATTGTGCAATGCTGCAATACCAGCAGTCGGAGACTGGAACGGTTTAAATTTCAAATTTGCAAATAGCAAATTTCTACAATCTTTACCCATTTCCTTTTTTGTTTATTAAGAGCCGATAAGATAAGAAATTATCCGTTCAATTTAAATAGAGGTAAGATGTTTAAATATTTAGCCGTTGTGTCGGATATCAAGGTGTATTTTAAAAGGGGGGCAAAGGGTTCTTCCAACGCATACTCAGTCAAGACCAAACACTCGACGAACGTTGTTTCAATCCTCGTAGAAGGAAGAAAACCGGTGTTGTGTTCGTGTAGGTAGCGAGTACTGTACGCTTATTTTTCTAACAAAAAGTGCAAAACGTGATTCAGTGCGAAATGGCAAATAACAGAGCAACGAAAAGTGGATTTGCAGCCGAGGCCCAAAGAAAAGTAATTATTCCATTTTCTTTGTCAAGTAGTAGTAGTTTTAAGGCGGCTCTAACGCAGGTGGTCGGGCGGCGATTATTCTCTCTTAATTTCGATTCGACTCCCTTTTCTGGGGCATTAGCGTTATCGCATAAAATAGGTCAAGGAAGGAGTGCTTGAATCGATAAGTTTGGGGAACGGTCGCGTCCAGGATTTTTGCGTTGAACTTTGCTAGTTGCTAAATGCTGATAAAAAGTCGCATTCCACGTGTCTCATTTCAATTTTTTATTCGCCTGAAATTCCGAACGTAATTTTTGCTGCGAATCCCTTTGTGCGAATTTTATTGATTAATTGTCGCACATTTATTTTTGCGCGATGATTTCATAAACGGTATTAACAGTAATTTCTAATCTTATCAACAATTTTAGTGGATTATTCATCAAACATCTGGCAGTACTTTGTCGCCCAACCATCGTCACTACGCGCAGCAGGTATTGGAACGCTCACCTACCCCTCGCGATTTTTTTGTCGTCACAGGTGACTAACGTATTTATTTCGCGGGAAATTTACCTGCGCCCTTTTTTGTCGTTGGTTCAAAGAGACTGGGTACTTAAAAAAGTAGATATTTACAATCCTAAATTGCCTGCTGCTTGACTAGTTTTAAGTGTTCTAAAAATAGAACTCGTAAATCGAAGGTAGGTACCATTGTTTCGTGTTCGTGTTCAAGTAGGTATGCGGCTTTATATGGTAATGGACTAATGGTAAACTTAATTTTTTTGTCAGAGGGAAGTACTTCTGCTTAAAATTATTCTTCGATTTCACCCCCACGACTTAATTACTTAATAGTTAATACCTATTCATTTTTTGGTTAATTATAACTTTAAAAATAGAAATTTGGTAATGTGTACCAACGCAAACAATACAGTGAATTTTGTTCGATTCAAAGGACATTCGAGATTTTATGCCAAATAAGGAAAACTTTGGTAAAAGAAGGTTCTTACTGTAGAAAATACCACCTATAAATATAAACGTGTATCAAAAAACACCAATTTGGAGAACCGGTAACCAAATTAATCTAGGAATGCCGCGGATGACTGTTCGATTTGGAGAATTTCGATCAATTCAGGTCAACCAGGATTGTACGAAATAACTACCTTATTTCCGAACATGTCCACTTAGCTCATTTTTATCCTTATATGTAGACATAATTCCTTACTTACCTCACAGGTCTAATCATGACCTTCTCTATGCTATGATCTAATACGGCAATGATTTAAAGTGACGAAATATTCGAAAATATTCAGTGCTGGCACCCGTCAGGTACCTCCATAGATTCCGTCAGTTTCAAGTTGGTCCCGAGGGGTTGGTCTTATTTTCTGGGACTTCATTCATTGCCTAAAAATTGCCACTATTTCCCTTAATTACCCAACATTTCTAGCATTGCCTTCAATTTCCCCAGATTTACACAAAATGAACGTGAAATGAGTAACGTTACTTCCCTATAGTTTATTTTCTTAAAATTTCCTCATAATTCTCTCTAATTAGGTCAAAAGTTTCCAATATTTCCTCATATCTTTGAAATTTCCTCAAATTGCTAATATTTCCCCAGAGTTTCCCCTAATTTCGTCCATTTCCAATTACATATTTCTCAGATATTTTCGCGAGATTTCGTTTGTGCGGGACAAGAATTTCCCTCGTGATCGATCCCTCGATCCGAGCCTCCATAACAAACTTATTTGCCAAATAAACTGAGCGTCCGAAATGAGCTCGGAAATGAGTTAGTTTCATCTTCGATTTCATCTTTTATCTATATGCACTGTACCTAGTTCCTGAGAAAAATAACAAGTTCAAAAGCAATCGCAAATGGTGAAATTTCTTTTCGAAATGTCAAAAATTTCAAATTCGTGATTTTCATGTTCAAAAACCCTCTGATACCAAATTTCGTCAAAATCGGAATCTTTTCGCGCCGCCATTTAGGGGTTGCGTCCTTGCATGTTTCGTGGTAGGAACTTAAAATTACAAAATAGGAAAGCGCACTCCAAAACCTATATTCAAAGACGTGCCACCAGTCTGTAACAAAAACTATAGCTGATAAAATAAAGAAAAAATTCTACCACTTTTTTGAGGGTGGCACGATGTCCGATAGGAAAAACCACGGCGTAAAATAATAAGGGGTGTATGAACAACGTACCTCTACCTTTAGTATAATCACAAAGTCTGGTTTATAGTCAATGCAATGTACGGAAAAAGGAAAATTTAGGCTGTCGATCCCACTTTTACTGGTTGAGCATATGGAGTTTCCTTACGAAAATCATGATCGCGTACATTTACATATTTTAAAACGCAGAGCAAACCGAAAGAGATACGAAGAAATCTCTGACTTTTATTTATTTATTTATTTATTTATTTATTTGTTTAGCCAGATACCATACAGAATACAATTATTCCAATTACCTGGCACTGGGATGCTGTACTTAAAACTAAAACGACATAGTAATTACGATCTTATATGACTAATTAATTCATTCAAAGAGCCGTGAAATACATCGATGTCTCTCTCACGGCACTTCTTATTTAAAGCCAACAGGCTCCTCGATAGTGGCGATGACGGAGTGGTCACTAAAAAGATGATATCTTTTTTCCTTAATTTAACATGTGGCACTTTGAGTTTAATTTCCTGAAGCAATTCTGGGGCATTTAGGTGATTATTCAGTATCTTGTACACAAAGGTAATGGAGAACAAGATGGAGAAGATGAATTGTAGAGCACCAAATTTTATACAAAATAAATCTGCGAAGGGATATGCGTATTTTTAACCGTTTTTGAATTCTCTAAGTGCATGAGTTCCATGGTCCATATCTGCTTTTTACGTAGGTATCCATTTCGCGTTTAGCGCTGTTCACACATTATTCCTAAACACTAAAAATAAAAAAACCTTCTCTTTTCCACTTTTTGACCTCTACAAGACGCCGCGAGAATACCTATCAGTCAAATTTTCCATTTTCCAGGAAATTTGCCCGATACATATTCTCACACGATTAGGGCGTGTTGCGCGGGTGCACCATTCTGTTGAAACCAACAGTTTCTAACTTATGTTTTTTTTGTGTGTCGTACACCGTTGTATGCGAGGTTCTATTATTGATAAAAAATGCCTGTGAAACTCAACAAGTTAAAAAGTAATCGTAAACGATTTACATAAAGCGCATTTCCACTTGCATTCATTTCCCATTTGTAAGATCCAACTTCTGTTAAAATCGTAAAAATCCGGCCACAAATATGAAAGATAGCGTTGCACATGGGCAATCCATTTTTGACGTGCTACTTCAATTTCAGTTTTCATTTCAATGCTTTTCTAAATAAGAAAGTTGGAACTGCGCATGCGCAAACCTAAATTTTAAAACTAATGTTAGATTTCCCTTTGTCCCAAGCGCCTAAGTATCAAATTTCACTTAAATGGTTCCATAGATAAAAAAGTTGGCACTGCGCATGCGCAAAATAAAATTTTGAAACTGGCGCTAGATTTTCCTTTATTCCAAGTGCCTATGTATCACATTTCATTTAAATTCTTCCATAAATAAAAAAGTTGGCACTGCGCATGCGCAAAGCCAAATTTTGAAACTGGCGTTTGATTTTCCTTTATCCCAAGTGCCTATGTATCAAATTTCGTTTAAATTCTTCTATAAATAAAAAAGTTGGCACTGCGCATGCGCAAAACCAAATTTTGAAATTGGCGTTTGATTTTCCTTTATTCCAAGTGCCTATGTATCAAATTTCATTCAAATACTTTTATAAGTAAAAAAGTTTGCAATTCGGTTTATAAATGGTCGAGATGCGAAAAGGGCACTGTGAATTTTGAATCGATTCGATTCAACTTTTGGCATTGCGTATTATATGGCTAAAGCTATGCCCATATTGAATTTCATGCAATTCAGTTCATAACTAACGGAGATGTAAAAGCGATCGAACATTTCTAAACAAAGTTATCGTTCACACGGACAGATAGATGGACAGACAGACAAAGGAACAGACGGAGAGACCAACCGGCAGGCGACAGATAGCAATGCAAAATTATAAACGATCTCTAGGATCGTTAATAAACGGCAAAAGTGTAAAATTATGGAACATGTAAAAACGGTTTTTTGTTTTTTTTTTACAATAACTTTTTTTTTAAGCGGTACAGAAAAAATTCCTTCCTTGGTACAAGACTCGACACCATAACGAACCAAATAGCGAAAAAAGTAGAACAATAGCTCTTAAGATAAAAAACTAGTAGCGTCGCAAAACGAGCGGACGGACGGACGGACGGACAAAGTGGCCACAATAGCGCATTTTTTTTTATTTTTGGGGAAATGCGCTAAAAAGGGACAATGAGAAATGGTTTTTTATTGTTTTGTATCTGTTCAAATATCACCAGAAAAAAATAAAAACGAAATCGGTAAATTTCGGCTTTTATGGCCTATCTTCGGTAGTAATTTGAATTTTTTGGTTTTCTTTAATGTTTAAAGCATGATAATAATTGTTGGTTGTCTTCCCCATTTCATAGCTCGCATCTACCGCTAGGAGAAGTTTGTAAACGGCAAGAATTAAAAATACCTTGCAGCTTTACCTTTTTATTACTGCAACTACGAATTGTTGTTTTACATTCAATTGAAACGCAATTTACGGAATAGGCTATATCATTTCGAGTAAATTGTAACAATGAAACAAATAGACCACGTTTATCTTTTTTAAATTTCTCAAATTGGCCCAAAAGTAAAATAAATAAAATAAGGATAATAAAAAAAACAGCAGTCTGTTAATCAAAACGGCTTACAGAATTTTCAAAAACGGCCAAAAAGCTGCTCTATAAGATGTTATGTGTTTGTTTATTGCTAGATGATCTCACTTCTATATTTATTTGTGTATGGGAAAATGTATGCATCATATGGAGATGACAGATTTGTTTGTATTGTATTCAAATAAACATTTATTAGGAAAACTAACGATGTGAAATGCGAAAACTAGAGATAACGTTTGCTCCCCCTCTTGTTTCAAAATTGCGTGGTGTTCACTTCACTGCTGGGATTTTCAACTAATGTTTAGGGTGTGCTAGACGCCCCTCCCCCTCCCCCAATGTTTTACGCTGTTTTCGAAAGTAAAACGTGCATAACTTTTACATGCGGCGACTGTCTCAGATTTTGCATACGTATGCAAGTAATGGTCACATGTATCACTTTGGGGGGGGGGGGGGGGTAACACGTGTTCTGCTCTATGTATTGTACTTCTAATGCAAGAACTGTGCATAGACGCTCGATATTAGTGACTATTGGACTGTTGGTGAAGTTCACAGTTGCGAATCTAACTGTAAAAATTGAAGAGAGTGAAAGAGAGAGGGGAGAGAGAAAGAGAGAGAGAGAGAGAAATAGAAAGAGAGATTTACGCCGCTCCTATTAAGACGGCTCATAATTTGATACGACTACAAAATAATTACTCGTAACCTTGGACTTACTGCCAAGTGTCAACATAAAAAAAGTGATTTATGAAAAAGTTTATGATTCGAAAATTTTCTAGTTCTTTCTAAAGCATTCCAATCTCTCCAGAGCGTTGTACATAATTTTGTTGAATTGACTTGATCAGAGGTGGTAAGCAGCACTCTAGAAACACTTGACACTGGACTGGACATCTCCAGGGCTAGGTGAGCCTTTAAAGATTACAAAAACTGAACAATTCTGGAAAGCGCTTCGATTTTGTGGAATAATTAATATTATTCATTATATGTGCGAACAAATATGTACACATAATCGTCACAATGCAAGCGATAAGTTAGCAGAGATCTTTCTTTGGACTTTGTTCTAAAATCGAGTCGAAAATGTTGGTCGACTTCCTGCAACTAATATTTGAGTTGGGAGTAACTTCGGAATCCGCCAAATTGCAAAAATCAGTTGGTATTTTTCTTAGAACGTATGCATTTTTCGTGTCACGTACCAGTAACTTCCTTTTATTGCTTCGTCATAGACGAGAGACAAATTGCATTGCAATAATTAATTACAAGTGGCCACTTGTACCCTGCGAGTGTGGATTTGACTCATTGACCAATAGAGCGTATTTATGAAGATGACATATTGAATTTACGTCACATCCGCCAGTAGCGGTAATTAACATTTTTAACACTTCAAATAAACGGTTTTTTGCGGTTTTTGTTTTGTAAGCTATACCTATACCCCCATCATTGAATAAGTTTTACGCCGTGGAAGACGAACTAGTCCTTTTAACGCAACAACGTCAACAATTGCTTTAATTGACGCAGCTTTTAAATGATTTAGAGTCTACAAATTTAATAAAAGCAATTTAGACCACTACTTGACTTGAACTATCGTGATTTTGCTTTCAATTAGGTATGTATGTGTATAGTTATTTACAAACAAGCAGTTTCAATTAAGACACTTTAATTGTTTACATTTTACTTAGGTAGGTACGTGTTGTTTTAGGTTGCTTGTCATTTTCGTAATGTTTAATTTAGCACATTTTCAAAATATACTTACAATGTGTCCATGAATAAGTGAGCTCCCCCCCCCCCCTGTAAAGCATGATGTTAAGTTACCAATTGCAAACATAACCTAGGATTTAATAGGTCAATTTCAATTTCTTTTGAAAAGCGAGAACAGTGGTCGATTGCAATAAAGGTTCGAAGTGACCTCCCCTAAAGACGCACGAAATGTGGTTACCTTAACCATATTGCAGATCGTCATTGTAATATTAATTGATAATAATCACTTATAAATCACCCGATAACCTTATCATTACCATTATGTCAAAGACAAATTTTCGCTTTCCCGAATTGCTCACGATTCGTTTACCTTCATGGGATGACACGCAGCATGTTGATTTTCGGCACAAACATAACCACTTAATCACGTTTCATGAGGAAAATAATTCGGAAAATAACTGTTGGCCCAATAAGGTCTCAGTTTTATAGATTTTCAATAGTCCAATGGTTTTTCCTTTCAATCCACCCTTAAATTATGTGACTAATCACTGCAACACTTACTCGTCTTGACTCTATATAGACACATCTGAGTGCCTTTTTCCGACACTCCGTACTCTAGATAATTAAGTAACTAGCTAGACTAGCAGGTATGAGACACCAGGTTAAAGAAATCAGTTTTAGAAGTTTGAAGATCTTGTGATAAGTCCCGAGTATGTGCCAGAGTTAAACTGGATCACTAAAATATCTGAATCCTTTACTTTATAACCCAGTTTATCCCAGTACTCAAGTGTTCGCTTCTTTCTCGAAGCAAAATTTCTATAATGGTCGTTAATTTGTTAGTAGTGTGTCGCCGCTATTGCTCCCCCCCCCCTCCCGGCGGGATACCAGGCCCCCCCTCACGGTTTGGTGTTCGTGGTGAGGGGAATTCTCTCTGGTCACGTAACTAAGGAGTGACCTTCTCTTATGGTGAAAGGTCGTGTCCTGGGATTTCTCCGGCGAACAAGGGCCGCATGATTGCATGCATGCATAGTTTTTTGGTAAAAATTTTCGAGTTTAATTTTATACTATTCATCTCAAAATACAACAAAAAAAATTTGATAGAGGAAGATTTAAAGTAAGTAGAAATTAAATGAGTATACGTCTTGTACCATTTCTTCAGAACTTGTAAAATTTTGAGGTTTTAATCTTAGGAAGATATTTGAAATGCGTTTTAGAACTTATAAACAAATTTCGAGACAAATTTTGAGTTTAATTTTATAGTTCGATAGAAACAATTAATTCAAAACTTTCTGTCTCTTACATATCATTTTGAACCTTTCAGTTTAGGGAGATATTAATACTGTCAAAACTTATAATAAAAATTTTCGAGTTTCCTTAGATTTTCTGGTCATCTCGCTTTACCACTGGGTTTAGCAGCGAACGATGGATCGAAAAAAATAACGTGAACACAGGACACTGTTTCGGATAGTTCGAGGGATAGTTATTCCACTTTGTCTGCTATATTGGATTTAAATTGCTTCGCTATTGAATTGATAAATAATTAAATTAGAGACGTACATTTCCATAGGGAAACGGTTTTCCACTTGTCACGGAAAAACTAGTGTGGATACAAGCCAATTACTGTTTCAGATAACCTGGTTCGTATGTTTTACTGGATTAAATTTGCACCTATATAGATATCGGAAGCGTGTAGACTTATTGAAATTCATGAAACGATGTGCAAAAAATGAGAATAATTGAATAGGTTTAACAAATTGTAGAAGCGTTTCAGAAAATGCTTCAGAAATTTTTCAGAATGGAAATCAGGAGTAAGTAGTTCCAAATTTTTAAAACGGGTAGGCATTTTAGAATCGTCTAAATATTTTACGTTACTTTAAGAAATGGCTGAATTTTAATTGGAATTAACAAAACCCTTGCCCACTTCTAAGTACCGTATCGACAGTATCCGCGACTTTTATTGAATCTACCGATTGCGGTCGAGTACGGTACAATCATCACTTGATGCGACACCGTATCTTTTCTGCTTAAACGAAAATTGATAACATCATACCCTAGATCTAGGTCATACCCCTACAAAACATAAGCATTTCCATAATACTAAAAACGAAAAAGTACAGGTGGCAACGCAAGCAGTATTCATCTTAAACTCTATGATCACTAACTAAAGAGAAGAAAAGTTAATTAAAGAGCAACAGTCTTAAATTATCCTTATTGTTGGTTGCAAACTTGCACTGATCACATTTAAAATTCTTGAAAGTAACGTGATAAAATGTGACGTTTAAATATCATTTCTCTTTAACGTGTATTTACTTTGACTGCCGTAAAAACCGAGGTAAAAACTACAATATTGGTTATTTTTGGCCGTTGTAAATAAACAAAATGGCGGTCTTATCCCACCAATATTAATTACAATGTGCTACCACCAGAGGTCTCACTGTTAATCTGTAGCGCGACTAGGTTTAAAATTGTTTGAACCATTTAAGCAAAGCGATGCAAACTTTATAGGGGAGTCCGTCTGTCCGTGAACACGATAACTGTCAAACGCTTGGACCGATTTGGTTCAAACTTGGCACAGTTGACCTATATGTTACAAGTAATAAGCCTCTGGAAAATGGATCATACCCGAGGTCAAATCTAATGACCCCAAGGGGTCACGCCTATCTGTCTCTGCCAAACGCTTGAACCGAGGCTTAAACCTATTTAGTTCAAACTTTGCACAGTTGACCTATATGACACATGTAATAAGCCTATTGAAAATGGGTCCCTCATTCTCAAATCTTAAAGTAGTGGGTAATTATGGACAACAAATGTCTAACTATGGTATATCGTTAGAATGGTTTTTGTGTCCACTGTCCAGTTACCTGTGGATTTTGTCAAAAAACACAGAACTCCTACAACACGTAAGTTCTTCCACTTTAATCGTCTTTATCTCACTATTGTATTCTTCAACCCGCGCTCTAAAACCCATTTCTCGGTACATGAAATTCAAACTTTCGTCAGCTTATTTGATCTGCTTGTGCAACCAGCGAAAATATATTGGGCCCGTCTGTTAGTCTGATGTCTATCCCCATGTTCTCTAGGCTAGCAAATATTTCTTCACTTTATGCATCCTTTATACATAGTTATACAATTAAATAAATGATCAGTTAGTACCAACTTCATAATTTATTTGATTTGCGGGAAATTCAAATTGTCCTCACTTCTAATGAATCACCCGGTACCTATTAACACGTTAATACGTACAGTACATAATTATTATGCTTCTGAAAGTGACCACATCTCGGGAATTAAAAAGAATACCTATAATTGTCATTTATCATCTCAAGTAGACTCCACTTGAACGATGTAGAAAGGCGAGGGAAAAGGTCTCATTGCAATGCAATTATCTACAATAAATTAAGGATGTGGTAGTTTTAACCACAATCCTTGCTCTTGTCCGCGATTTTTTACTAGTAACAACGCCCCCTGTCCCGTGCCAAGGACAAGGTCATGGGCAACATTGTCATGGTCAGATCGGCACGATTTTCTGTATTCAGCTCATATGATATTTCATGCTTTCATTTCGCCGTTACCGGCAAACGGGTACGAATTTTATCAAATTTTCGTCATAGAGATATCAGAATCGCACCGGAAAATTTCCGTTAAAAAACGTACAGCGGAAGACCTATTACGTGACTTTTTATCTCAGTTAAAATATAGTCGGCCTCACAATTTCCGGAGATGGTTTATTTTCTACTTGACCCCAATACAATAAATATTTAACAGTACTTTCGAAAAATAAATCTAGAATTTATGACCACGCCGTAACTGTTCACGTGAAGATACTTCGCCGAAATGTAATGCTTTCGTTTCGTCTGGACGCAACTTCTACTTTTTGTTGCAAGATTGGACTTTGCGACCGAGGACGTTAATTAAAATTTAAATAAAAAGGGAAATAAAAACCGTATGTTACTTGATATGAGTCAGGATGATGTAATACAACATGCTTTCATTCAACCTCCTCGTAATGGAATCATTTTACGTGTGCATTTCGAACCTTTTATGGAATATTTGTTCGACCCACTTTTCGTTTATTTCAACATCAATGAGTAGGTAACAAAATATGTATTTAACAAATAGAAGCTATCAGAAAAAGTCGGAAAGCGCATGTGGCGAGGGTGTTGCTTCCCCTTTAGGGAACATTCTGGTATGGTATTTTTACTATTATCATTCAATGTGGTTTTTATTTAATGCTATTATTAAGAATTTCGAGGTTTTTCTGGTGTGTCGAAGAATTTTGGTGGAACATTTACGTTTTGAGCGGTATTTTCCATATTTTCATGTACATCAGCGACAAAAATAAGGATATACTGCTACTTAGGCAACCAACCATACAACGACGACAATGCTGAATGCACAACGCCGTGCGGCCCATCCCACACGAATTCCCGCCGGAAAAGTTACACTTCAACGTTCCCATTTTAGATAGTGTGGGGTTGGTTGTCGAAGTGGTAGCAAGCTTCCGATTATCATTACTTTAGTCGGTGATCGTACCTACTAGTTGAGAGAGAATCCTAATAACGAAAGGTAAAAGAGAAAAACGGAACAGCAAACACATTGTTTCAGAAAGTTCATCAGGAGGAGACGATTTAAAACATTCTTTTAAGGTTTGGATTTAGAGAGTATAGGCAACTGGTGATGCACATGTAATTCAATGGGGCGTGCATTGCCTCTGAACTTCATTCACCATTCGATAAGCAAGGGGTGTATATGATCGGAAAAATATGCATTAGGTAGATAGATGTACAGAGCATAGTTTCCATACAATATAAACTGATATTTTGTCCATTAATTAATTAATATGTTTAAAAAATCCAGAAAACATGCGTCAAAAGAGTTCATAGTTTAGGAATTAATTGCAAAAATTAGGGAGCATTTTAAGCAATACGAGTGTATAGGATCGGTAGCGTGAATACTTATCTATATTTTGGCAATTCATGTGAAGCTCAAAAGTTTTCATAAAAAAAGTGGTGAATGAAGTTCTGAAAAATGGGCATGTAAACTGGAGAAATGGAAATAAACTACGCAGCTGTGACCAAAGATCATACTACACTAGATAGACAGCGCTGTATAAATTTTAGACTCTCATAATTCGTCCCGCCACATAAGTCGACTGCGTCCTCCAGCGGCTATGTTTTTATGAGAATAGTACAAACTACATGGCGGGGTAAGAAGACGCGCGAAATGGCAAAGCACAGTTATTTTTAGAATAAAGGGCTATTGTATGGGATATCGGTGTCATTCTTAAGCGCAACCTTGCGTGGGTGTTATAGATGTTTTTATCTGGTTACCTTACTGTAAATTAAAATTCCGAATATTCACATCTTGTTTTAAATTAAATTTTTTATTGTAACACAACGAAGTTGAGGTAAAGCTTATGTGCTCGTGTTTCCGTCTGTCCGTCCGTCCGTCCATCGGTTCCATCGAGATCTCGGCCCCTGGGCCACTTAGAGACTTCGGGTTTTCGCTAATTGATAGCCGCTATGGTCTATATTTGCCCATTTCGATCAGTTTCGTATTTTCCATATTTTGCGCACACGGCGGAATGCCAACTTTCATATTTATGGAGATATTTCTTTGAAATGTTAACCACAGACGCATCTAGTTCCGACTCACTTTTGCTGGACACAATTTTATTATGTAGGAGGCTAAGCGGGATATCTCGTTTATCCCAATCATAAAATGCTTAATTACAAACAAATCTAAATTAGATAAATGTGTGGTGCATATTATATTTGAAGATTTGCTAAAGTATCGTTTTCAGAAATTATGCTAAGAAAAAAGACGCTTTTGCAATTATTAATTAAATCCGAAAATCTGGAAAATGTATTGGTTAGCGCTGGTTAAAAAAAAGCAAAGGGAATATTGTGTACAACTTTTAAATTATTTCTTTCATTGTAACGTCCTGTCTGTAATAGAATCTACCTTGTCTGGAATGACACCCACGTACTACAAATGTAATTTTATCCCAATGATAGTGAGGAGTGTTGAGTAGGTCATGTTTATGTGTCTCGTGTTTAGACAATAATCACTCTTTGTATTTATGATATGATTCGAACTCGTACGAAGACGGCTTCGGATGAATCAGTTACGTTCTTAACTTCGAAGGCCCCCTATAAATATTTTTATGGAACTACTTAAACGCGAAACAACTCTTGCATATACGCTGGCTATCTAGTGTAGTATGATCTTTGCTGTGACTAATATCGCGGTCAACAGTGTAGCTTCTTTCTCACAGAGGGTGCCACCAAGAGTTTTATGAAATCAGTAAAAAATACGATAAAGATATGAAATAGGTAAGCGCTTTTATCTTGCGATGGAGTTGCTCTTACTTTATAACTAGGCTAGTACTAGTACTGTGTAATGGGGATAATAAAAGACCAAAAATTTACGAGCAAAAAAAAACTAGCAGGCTATGTAAGTTGCCTATGTTAAATCATTTAGCGATTCTCTTTCAAGGTTGAACAGAGCGTGCGTGTAATAGAATTTGCTGACAGCAAGAAAAAGATCGTTCACTGGTATATTATTATTTTGTCAACTACTTGCTTGGAAATTTATTTGGTTTCTCTTTCCTATTCATTGCAAAAGGTACCTCCTCTACCTATCGTTTTATGAAATAAATAATAGAAATGGGGATAGGTAACATTCCTTTACAACAAATATCAAAATTTTACGTAATTTTTAGAACAAAGGGCTGTTGTATATTGTTGTTGATGTCTGGCAAGATGCGACCTTGTGTGGGTGTTTATTTGTAATGCGATTTGTTTGACCGTCTTCCCTATTCTTTATCTTTGCTGATTGCAGATTAAAATACCGTAATTTATAATCCATACCTTGTTGCAAATTAAATTTTTTGAACTTCAATAGTTCCATGAATAAAGCTCTTTATTCAATGATAGTACCTATTACATATTAGTATTAGTTTAGTGTAATGTGTAATAATTGACCTATACAGGGTGATTCAAATTCAAAGACCACCATGGGGATCTCGGAAACTGTAAGAGATAGGTAGAGGTAGTTTACATTTGACAAAGTTACCCTTGATGGTAACATCATCTATTTTTAATAAGAAATAACGTTAATTCGTAAAAACGCAAGATACTACTTACGTACGTTACTTAAGACAAAGGCAAAAAAAGATATTTTACAAGCATTAAAAAAATTGTTGTGTACATTTTTGAAATCAAAAAAAATTCTCTATCAAATGACACAAAAAGTAAAAATTACTTCCATAAGAAACAAAGTTGATGATAGTTAATAGTGGTAGAACGATACCGATATTGATATCGGTATATCGGCAATTGTTGCCAATTATCGGTATCGTATCGTATCGGCAAGGTAATTGCGCCGATATATCGGCAAACAATTTTTTGAGCTGTTTTAACTCTTCAGTGCATAAATGAAATACTTTATTAAAGAAAATAAAATGTTTTATTCTAAAGTTAACATTTTTACTAAAAAAGTTAAAAAAAAACAACAAAAAATATACCTAATATAGCAGGTTCTAAATACAGTATATACATACATATACTTAATACTTAAAATTTAACTTTTTGATATTATGATGCAAAAACACTAACATTTCAGCCCTATCTGCATTTAGTCTATTTCTTTTAGGCTCGTAAATATTACCCAATTCACTAAAAAGTTGTTCACTTGACACACTGGCAGCGGGTGCTGAAAGGTAGACTGAAGCTGCGTTGTACAGAATAGGCAATTTGTTTTTTTCTGCCTCCCACCACTCAAAAGGGGATTTATCTTTTAATAGTTGAAGATGCCAAATATAATATTATTTCATTTTCCCAACCTTGCTTTTTTGTAGTACTGGTTTCGGAAGCTGAAGTAGAGGTAATGATCTCAAAAGTTCCCCAAAACGTATTTTGTTTATTTTGTAAATGGCTTAAGGGAATTTTATCATCTTCATCTTCCAAAGATTCTGGATCCACTTCAGCTACTGCAAATCTAAATAGTAACGCCATCTATTGTTTGCCGATACGATACGATACGATACATCGGCACGTAAATATCGGTATCAGCCGATATATCGTATCGGCAAAAAAAAGTGATATCGTTCTATCACTAATAGTTAACCGGAGACGAAACGTCAAACTTCAAATTTAAAAGTAGCATCTTGTAGAGGGAAAAAAGTGGCCATAATAGTGTGTCATTTATTATTAAATATCTTTGTAAACAACTATTAACTTCAGTAAAAAACAAAAATGATTTTCAAAATCTCGTTTTTTCCGGATATCTCCGAAAGTAGTCAGAATGTTCAGTTTCAAAACTATTTTTGTTAAGCATCAAAATACACAACTTTGCCAAATTTACCACCTACCTATTCGAGAAGGGGAGAGATCGACGCGACACGTGGCGGAGAAATATGTAACTAACCTAAACGGAATAAAAAAACACTGCCAATCTTTAGGTCCACCTGTATGTTATATAGGTATATTATGAAAAGTGAATCACAATTAAATACTTACTTGGATTTAAAACAATACGTACAGAGTGAGGGACACCTGTTAAATTCGACGTTTGTAAACACAGTGCAATAACCTCACTTTCGTTTTCGCTGGTAGTGCCACATAAAATAATATGCCCTGCTTTAACAAGGCACTCGCCTTCAATTAGTGGTCTTTGTGCCCCGTCTAAATACACTAATAGATCCGCCAAAGTAATCATTGCAATTAAAACACGGCAAAACAAAGTAATACTCAATGGTAATACGTATGCACGATACATACAAAACACAATTTAACCCCGTTTACACCGCCCATTTTGTTTTGTGGTAGCGCCATCTATTATCACTTCCTCTTACAGTTCCCGAGATACCCATGGTGCAGTGCCGGATTTAGGGTTTCTGCCGCTGTGGGCAAACATTTTTTGCCGCCCTTGACATATCACTATATCACCATTATTATTTATTACAAGGTGGGAAAAGTAAGGCATTCATTGGCTATATTTGCAATGCAATGAATGTACTAACAGATTTCATTTTTGCTTCATTTCATTTACCGATTCACCGTTTATCTAAAAAATTTGAACGCATTTTAATTTTTCTGTTTTCCTCCAAATTTGCCGCCCTTACAATTTTGCCGCTGTGGGCAATTTGAATCAGCCTGTATATTACTAATTTACAAAAGACTCCTCGAATGTAAGACATGGGGAACAAATGTATATTTAGGTATAAACGGCTAAAAAATTAAAAAAAAATCGGTATACCGTATTGTATGTCCCCGGATTGACCTTTACAAGAAGAAAAACTTTTACTATACTTTTTGACAAAAATGCATTCTCCATAAAAGCTTTTGCTTGTTCTAATTCGAAATTTCCCTACCGTTTCAGAGAAAAATACAAAAAAAAACGAAAGTATGGTTGAACTTTTTCCAAGTCCTAAAAGTCAAAACGCGTCTCTACTGTAATAACATTTCGTTAGTTACAAAGTCTTCGTTACCTGTTATTTGAATAGGCACTAGGATCGTTATAAGTATAACACACTTCGTAATGACATTGAATAAAAACCTCTTTATTCAACAATGAAAAAGAATTGAATTTCCAAAGGTGTTTTCTTTAAAATGTTGGCGTTTTACCGTTAAGTGAAGAAATCAAGAATTTTACTGAGGGCCCTTCCAAACAAAAAGCCCCTGTCGCCACTTGTGAACCAATTTTACGATCTTAATTTTGAAAGTCCCCCATGCCAATAATTACGCGATTTTTACTTCATACGTTACGTTACAAGCGATTCATTATTCTCCTCAAGTTATGTGTGGTAGAGCGCTAATTATAATTTTGTTAACCTAGCAGTCTGTAAGGAGCCGTGAACGACCTTGCGTTTGTGTTTTGTATTTTCTTGTCGTGTGGTTATGCAAATCAAATTGCATTTTTTTTAAAGCTCCCTCTGTGTTGTTTGGGGCCCACTTAAGAGAGTATAATGATTTAAATATTTGTATAGAAAACTGATGTAGTTACGCTATTCATTATTAGGTACCAGCACATTCTAATGAAAAAAACTTTGTCCTTTACTATGGGTACTTCTCTTTTCAGGCAATCCCAGTCCTAAGCCGCTTGTGAGCAAGAGGCGAATATTTTTGGTTTTTTTCCGTTTTAATAGCCCTTATGGACATTTCATGCCTTAATAACGAGAATACAAACATGAAATAAATTTTAATTTCTGGTCCACCCATACCAAGTATTTTTTTATTTTATTAGAAAGAGATATGTATCATATAAAACCGTTTTGGTAGTATGGAATATACAGTGTGTTTCAACAAGCCGACACTAACCGCAGCTTTACAATTAGCCCGCCCCTGTGATGTATCATTAAAGGTTATCTATAGAAAACGTTATTTTTCGTATACTAATGGCCGTTTGCACGACCAATTTAAGTGGAGCTTAGCTTAAAATCCATAACAACGATTATTGAGACAATGTTATCCATGGATCTTAAGCTAAGCTCCTCTTAAATTTGTCGGTACAAACGGTAATAAATAACGCAAAGTAACGTTTATTTGGCAGGCAGATAACATGCACGTTAAGTTTGACACATCACAGGGCTGATTATAAGTATGTAAAAAATATAGCCAGTTTTTCATACGTGCCCCTTTGCACCGACAAATTTAAGCGGAGCTTAGCTTAAGCGTACCTTAAAATCCAAGACAACCATTGTCTCAATAATCGTTGCCATGGATTTTAAGCTAAGCTCCGCTTAAATTTGTCGTTGCAAACGGCCATTAGTTCACTTTTAGAAGAAAAAAAAGATCCGTCATTACAAACACCAACAAAAATAAGTAGTTCATTGTTAAATTACAAATAAATTTGCACCTGTCAAATAAGTTCAACTAAATATTTGGCTCAAGGCTTTCATGGTAAATCTTTAACTTTGGTGGAACAGGGTCGCTATCCTCCAGTGGGAAACAAATAAAACTAAAGTTTGTATCACAACTCATCATTAAACAAAGACATTTTATGCAAATGATACTTATAACAAACATCCAAAACTCTTAAATTTAAAATTATACCTCCTCTGATCTTGCAAGTTACAATAATTAACTTTTCTTTCAGATCAACGCCAAATATAGTGATGAACTTGCTCAAGAGAGTTTAGAATGGGTCAAAATCATCCTCGGCGAAGAATTCGACGTCTCCGGCGATATGGACAATTTTTACGAAGTTTTAAGAGATGGCCAAGTATTGTGCAGGTAAAATCTCTATTACTGACAAGAACAAAAATTTCTTGATTGACCTTTTCAGACTGGTAAATAACCTCAAACCGGGCGTAGTAAAAAAAGTAAACAACAGTCAGATGGCTTTTAAATGTATGGAAAACATAAACGCCTTCCTTGAAGCTGTAAAAGATCTCGGTGTACCTGCTCAAGAAACCTTCCAAACTGTCGATCTATGGGAAAGACAAAACCTTAATTCTGTCGTCATTTGTCTACAGTCTCTTGGGCGCAAGGTACCAGCAAGTTTGCTATATTTTTTTATTGTTTTTATTTCATTTTAGGCCGGTAATTACGGAAAACCTAGCATAGGACCTAAAGAAGCTGACAAGAACGAACGTCACTTCTCGGAGGAGAAACTTAAAGCAGGCCAGACCATCATTGGATTACAAATGGGTAGCAATAAGGGCGCCACCCAATCCGGGATTATCATGGGGAACACTCGCCATATGTAATTTGCGTCGTTGTACTATAATATACAGAATCTTATTTAATACTCTTATTTAACAAAATGACATTGTTTAAGTTTTGGTTTATAAAATATTTGTTCAAAATTGTTATCGGCAGATTTACATTCCTAGATGACTAGAGGTAGCGTTAAGAATAGAAAAGAGAAGTATTTTTTGAAACATTTTCTCCGTTCAATTTTTCGATGTGATCTTCCAGATAAGACCAATAAATAGCTATTAGCAGTTAAACTGCATTTTATTTTAATAATAAAATTAATCGACATTTACACAACATTTTAAAATCGGAGGTGCACAATTAACGCTCCATCTAAAACAGACTTCGATTAGATTAACTCCCAAAGTGTACTAAACCATACCTGCTCTGAAGACTTAGGACGTTTTTTCTTTGCGTGTTTCTCTTGCAAATAATGCGCTAAACAGATGTAGTCTCTGGGTTTGTGTTTCATAAAACTGGGATGAACAGGTATGTGGAGCATTTCAGGAACCATATAAGGTTTCAACCAGCCGACAAGAGGTGTTCTGTTCTCGATATATGTAACTTCTCTGTGATAAAATATGATCCCATCGAGAGAAACTTGTTCATCATCATGTACTTGCGAAAGCTTCTCTTCAAGTAGTGGCAACTCTGCAGGAAGGAAATTAACTTCGACAAATGTAAAGGGATTTCCCCGTGTCGCTTCTTTTAATTCAGGTGTTTCATTTAACTTTGATTTTATCCAATAGAATCTCAATTCTGTCTAAAAATTACAATTGCAGTTTATTATAATATTTATCATACAAATAATACACATATAATATCACACATTATGACTAGTGCCAAGAAGCAGCTTATTTCTAGCCAACTCTGTCCCCATTGGAAAAACTATTTTATCCACAGGAAAATTAAGAAACTGTACACAATTTACACCTACTTTTCCAAAAAAAATTTAATTGTCATGCTCATGCTCTTTCCAAAAAGAACATGATTTACTGCATAATTTTCCAGTTACAGCCAAAGTCTCTGCAGCCATTGAGTTAGAAAACTAATGGAGGGAATATAATGGTAGAGGGGGTAAGAATTTTTGTAGACGGAAGTTGCCACAGACAGAGGCCGCTCGCGTGGATAGGTTCCCGTGAAGGTACATTTTGGCGGACATTATTTGACATATGGAAACGCGGGTCCTGTCACTGTCAGTTTTCCACCAAATTCAAATTTTATTAAATTTGCCATTTTAAAGTACCTAATAATTTCGGATCGGTTTGTGCTCTGGTTTATATAAATAACTAACTGCCGCATAGTGTTTTTATCACACGCAATTTTGTGAATTGAGAATGATTAGCTGCGTATTATACAAAATTCATAAAGGGAAGAAACAGGACATTTCCTTTCATCGGTAAGACATGTCATTTATTATGTTGTAGGCGAGGTTGTACTTAGGTACCTAGTTTATGTTTCTTAGTTTTCCAAACGAACCAGTACTTCTAGCAAAATGGTTACCTTTTGTAAATATATCTCAAGAACAGCTCTCGAAATTTGCTTTTGTGCTCACAACGCTTCATTGACTGTGATTTCGACCAAAGATTGCACCAGAAAATGTTCATCAAATATGCAGTAGGTACACATACATAACCCCAATTAATGAACAAAGCCCTCATTCTTAGACAAGGAAAGAATATGGACGCATAATTCACTAGCGGTAGTGTTACCAGCTGCCACATATTGACATTGGCCAGTGTCGTAGCATCCGTAAATGCGAATAGTGGCAGAAGCACCTATTATAGCTAATAAATCACGTTGAAGTTGAACATACGAATGAAATTCGTGCGTTGCGCTATTTATTAATCAGACACGGGTATAAACGAAACTTCCTCTCATCTTTTTTCGGAAATGCCTTCAAAACTAACTGTCCCTCCAGCTAAAGATTGTGATAAAATAAGAATCTTCATTACTTTCTGTTTGATTTTTCACGTAAAGCCGTTTCCGTACCAATTTTCTCTTTGAAAAACGCGGAGTGCTAATGACTACGCCTATGGAGTTTATTGAATAATTCCATCCTTGAAGAAGTTTGTTATCAAATTTTGAATGCATGGGATTGGTTCTGTTGTAAGAAATTAAGTCAACTCGCTCATTAAGCTATGGATTTTAACATATTAAAAAAAGAATATTCAAAGAAAAAGCTTTATGAGGAAAAATAGGAAAATACGTGGTAACGGCATTAGGCACATTTTCAATATTTACGTTTGAAATGAAATTCCCGGTTCCTCCTTCTCACTCCGGCTTTTGCATCCACAATATGCACATTTCACCATGATTTTAAGTTGTTGTTTGTGTATTTCCTCTCAATTTAAGCGCAAAAACTCATAAAAAACGATGTTACTTTAATGACATATGTGCCACATATAAAATGGCGGACTTGTTTAAAAAGGTAACACGATTCATACACGGGCTGTACGGCATACGCGGTATCCATACTCTTTCCTAATCTAAGCCCTCATTCTTTTCGATTACTAGATGTAGATAACCAATTAATTCTTCCCTATAATTCAATTATTCGAATAATTATTTCATCAACAGATGTAATTCATTCTTGGACAATTCCGTCAGCTGGCGTTAAAGTTGATGCAACCCCCGGACGTTTAAATCAAACAAGATTTTTCATAAATCAGCCAGGAATTTTTTTTGGTCAATGTTCAGAAATTTGCGGCATAAAAGTACTACCAAAACTTGTTTTTACAGCTCAATAAACGTGTGAGTTTTATAATATGGATATCAGGTGTAAGTTTTTTCACAAGTGCGGATACATTTTGAGACCAATAAACAATAAATTATGATTGAATCTTTCTGCCGTTGTAATGAACCTGAGACCAATCAGTCAATTGTAGCTATTGATCAACACAGTGAGTTTAATGGGAGTTGTCAAGTTGTAGTGACCTTAATTATGCTACTGGAACACATCGATGTATATTTAGATTTGTAATCAATGATTATATTAAATCTGCATACTTTCCCATCCTTGTCTATTTTGTTTACTTTACCACGAGCATGTATTTTACTCCTTCTATACGTTTTTTTTTGTTATTATTGCTATTAGTGGAAAGAAAATTATATCTCTACGCCACTGAAGTGAGACGTTAATGATAACGGAAATGGTGTGGTAATTTAATCACAGCCAGAGGCCGCTTTTGGTTCCCGTGGTCTACGTCTGGCCAAGCATGTGATTCCCTCCATTAGTTTTCTAACTTAATGGTTACAGCACACAAGAGCTGTTCCCTCCCTATTAGAATTTACAGTAAACAAAACTAATCAATGTTATTGGGAACAAGGTGTGCATGTAGGATACTGCCACTAGTTTAAGTATTAACCAGGAAAGAAAGGTACATAGAAAGTTACTTACATTACTATTTTTTAACACGAAACCATTCCAAGCTAGAACATCGAGAACATAATAACACTTCTGTGCAACATTATATACACAATCAAGAACTGTAAATTTGTTAAAAGTACTATGCGGGCCGCCTCCAGGCAAATGTGATATAAACTTTGCCTGTCGTTTCCCCTCAATACTGAAAGCCATAGTTTTGTGCTACAATAAAATGTAACAATAGTTTTCAGCCGTCATTTCTACATCTTACCCTGTAAGCAATAACCAAATTCCGTACCCCACTTGGACACAGTTTAAATAGCCAATTTAGTTCCAAGTCGTTCGGAATGTCTGAGAACCATTCAGATAACATCAACTTATTCTTTAAGTGTCGGTAACGCATCTTAGAGTTTGTTTTGCAAGGAATAACGACATCCATTTGCTCTTCGTGGTCATTTTCCTTGAAATCGTGAAACAAATCTGTAAGGTTTCGTTTTTCATCAACAGATTGATGACGCCTTCTGGAAGTAAACACTAAACGGATAAATCGCAGGGTTAGTTATACGTACTCTTTTAACAACTGTAATTGGTTTTCTCTACGTTGGGACTGGCTAAGGGTTTTTAAGGTGTTTGCCTTGTACAAGTCGGCGAACTGGCTTTTTAAAGGTGCTCCTTCTTCATGTCTATTAGAGTTATTAACGAAAACAATTTCTTTCCATCCTAATCTATCAACTTACAATTCATTATTTGTGTATTGCTCACTGTTGCTCGTAATCAATGAATCCATGTTTTAATTTACAATTTAAGTCTCTAAGGAATACAGGACCATACAAACAACACGACATGACAAAAGTTGGGTTAGTTTATAAAATCAACAAACCATTTTACAGTGTTGCCAACCATATGTGCCAACGCAAAAGAGAACATACAGGATGTTCATTTCAAAACAAACCACCGATTATAATTTTTTGATAAAATTTAAAAAAGGGTAACTCCATGTAGATAGTTCTTAAGAGGAAGTTTCATGGAAGGTGTACCGTATTTTAATTCATTCCCGCACCCCCAGCTATTAAACTAAATGTTTTACAAACAAAACGCGAAATGTGTAAAGCGGCTTTTACATTAGGCAATTTTCGTGCAATGCAAGAGCAATGCAAGTTAGAGATACGTTACTGCGCATGTTCATACGCAATTCAGGTGCAAGAAAATAAATAGAGAAAGTTCTATTTCACTTGCAAGTTTGGCGCAAGTTCTAGTAACTTTTCTAGTAATTTTGTCAATACCACAATTTATTTGGTTTCGCGTGTGTTATTTTGTGTGTGTTTTTTTAATAGCAAGCGCCACCACATAACAAGCTGTAGCCAGCTTAATTTCCTTTTGTTTGCTCATACCTATAATGGTCAATTTTATTAAGTTTCATGAATAACCTTCTGTGTAAACAAACTGAAAAGTTTCAATTTTTGAAAAATATGTTGTCAGTACTGCAACACTTTTCTAAACTTGCACAAAAGTTGCAACACAATTGCATAAATGTAAAACCGTAAAAGCAATGCAAGGCAATTTTAGATTGCATAGCACAAGCCTTGCATTGCAGTAAAATTGCCTAATGTAAAGCGGCTTTAAAACCATTAAAAGATCATACTCTATGATCTTTGAACCATTCAGTCCTATTCTCGTGTATCTTGAAAACTTTTCAATATTGAAACCGTTTCAAGAAACTTTTCAAGTGACTTTTACAATATTGAAAATTATTTGTATTCTCGTGCTCACCTTGTAATCGTATGTTTACGTTTTACAAGATTGAAAAGTTAGCAACCATGAAGTTGTAACACAGTGTAGCCAACCCACAAATGTGAATAATGTGCGCGTGCGTAAGTACAATTAATCAGCTGTTTGGTATAAATACAAGTTGATTTAAGACGTGGTGTTACCATATATACATATATATGGGTGTTACGTGTAGTTGACAATGTTTTTAAAAAAAGCAAGGACATCGAAATCGCAATATACTATTTATGTAGAGTACTTAGAAAAAAATTGTTTGTTAAGAACTGGAAAACTTTCTCCTAACTTGGGCCCAGAGGATCTTAATTCTTTGTGGCTGCAACTAGCAGAGGAGCTAAATGCATGTGGAGATGGACCCACTAGAGAAGTTGAAGGATGGAAGAAGGTATTTTACCTACTTTAATATACAATTGTTAATTATATTTTCTGACTACAGGTGTTCACTGAGTGGAAATCACAAACTCGCAAGAAAGCACGGGAGAATAAAGCACTAAATGCTCTCGAAATAGGGTTATTAAGGGCAACCGGCACAGTGGTAATGCATGGGATTTCTACAGTACCTGAAATAGGGGTAAATGGGAGAAATACACAGGATGTGACCTTTTGGTGCAATAAAATCTTTCTGTTAAGAGCATGGAAAATTACATGGCCTTGTAGGGCAAATTCAATGGCGCGACAAAATATATGGAAATCAGTGAATCGGAACTGACTAACAGGGTGTTTTAAATTGAGTATGATCACGTGGCTATCTTTGTTATTATTATACTTACAGATTCGGTTACATTGACAAAGTTGTGTAGTTTTTGATTCTAATGGATGGGTCTTGCATTTTTGCCTCGAAGTTTACAATGTATTTCTTATGACAACAATTCTATGGCTGTGTCGATGGTGACTATGCGAGACAATAAACGAACGAATTTGGTTTCAATCATAATCAGCCATAAGAAATACATTGTAAACTTCGAGGCAAAAATGTAAAGTTGATTTCCAAATAAAATACTAAATGTTTAGTATCACTGATTTTGTAATTTTTTTTTCTATCGAGTGACGTAAAAATCCAATATGCCATCTATTTAAAATAAGGAAGTTGATGTCAATATCTCGGAAACCGCCAAAAAAAATTGTTTTCCTACATTCATTGCATTTATCCCATCGAACTTTTATTTAAAACTTTTTTTGATAGCTCTTTGTTACTAAAATATTTTAACTTTTTAAAAATGTCGATTTTCACTTTTTTCCAATTATCTACGAAACGAATTATTTTTTCCAAATATCTCATCGGAATATCCATCAGCATCAAAAACTACACAACTTTGCCAATTTAACCGAATCTGTAAGTATAAAAATAACGAAGATAGCCATGCTATCCTACTCAATTTAAGACACCCTGTATATCGCACATAGATTCGAAACCGAAGCAGAATCTCGCCCCCGTGATATGTAACTCGCCCCTAGTTCGGAGTTTCGAGCCTACAGTTGATTTTCGTGGTCAGCATCGGTATTGAGTGTCGTAACTCATTTGGTTATAGGTTTTGCCACCCCCCGTGAACGTCTCTTTAAGGCGAAAATGTCAGTTTACAAACAACGAGTCAGTGACACACATCAAACAATTAGATAATTTCCACATGTTGAATGATCAAAAATATACATTTAAGTTGGGGCCGAGACCGTGTAATCGAAATAAACAAAAATTTAGCAAACATTACACCAAAAATGAATGCGATTTCAAGGTCTAATCAAGTCAACTTCAAAAGGAAAGATTGAAACTCACAAAAAGTATAGAATACGGCATATATACGTCTTTCGCTATAAAAACCGTTGCACGTCATTGATTTGTGTATCAATTTCAGACATATGCTGCAACACTGCAACATGTACAAAAAAAACAAGTAGTGTGCGAAATCTATAGAAAACTTGTCTGAAATTGATTCATAAATCAATGACGTGCACCGCTTTTTATAGCGAAAGACGTATAAAACCCAAATAGATTATAAAGAAATGCAAAGATTACTACCTGCACTAAATAATACAAAATAACCACAAACATTTACGAAGCGATGCTTTCGTGATGGGCGATGGCAATTAAAAACATGATGCCAAACGTCCGCGTTGGTGCTCTCCAGATGGCACCGAGAGCTTTCCCCTTCTAAAAATTGTTACGTAGTTGTCAGCTCTCAAAAATGTGGGCATTGTCGTCAGTTGTATATATAGGGTATAATCTCTCAGTGCTGAAAACAGAATGAATAATTCTTTTGAACTATCTGTTTACCACCCCTTTCCGTTTTGTGGTGTAAATCACCCCCTTTTCAGGGTTGAAGTTACGTAAATAGTATTATTTAATTTAGATGCTCCTCTTCAGAACTAAAGTTAAAGTTTTTCAACTTTTCTGGCGCAACTGTCACTGTTTTTAGTGGGCCACCCTGTATGATCTCGTATTATAAACCATATACAGGGTGTCCCTAAAAGGTCTGTACAACGCGCTACCATGGGTTCTTGGTATCAAAATAGGACGATTTAACCCAACTTACCTCTATTATATTATTTTAGTGTCCCTTCATCATGCCTAAATTTTTTTTTTTCGTAAACCATCACAGATAGCGATATTCATCAAGAGACAAAAAATGCTTGCAAGTAAACTGTCTATCAGTGTCTAAAAATTCAGAACCGTCAAAATAGTAGTTAGTTAAAAAGTTTTAGACCTCTTCAGATGTGGATGGTCAGTATTTTACCACCTACATAGCAACTACAATCAAAACGATGATATCACAAAGACCCTTTTTACATTAGACATTCACATCCCGAATTTCATTTTAATCGGCAAAACCATTTTCCGATAAAATAAAAATAACGATATTTTTTTTTAAATCTTTGGCGGTAGATAGCGCCTTACCGAGGCACTTTTGGATAGAGGTAAGTTGGGTTAAATCGTCCTATTTTGATACCAAGAACCCCTGGTAGCGCGTTGTACAGACCTTTTAGGGACACCCTGTATATGTTATAAACGAACGCGGCCATAGTAAACTTGATTTTCTTGTGCATAATTTCAGAGCATTCCTCTCTGCATTTATTTAAAACTGTTGTGGTTGCTAAGGAACAGCAGCGTGCATGTGCACACTAAACTCTTAAAAAAATGGCACATTTTTCCGAGCAGGATTTATTGGGCGACTTGAATTCGGATGATAGTAACGATAGCTTTTTCGAAGAACCAAAACCAATGTCAAGTGTTACGAAAACTCCCGATAAAAAAGTACTTACGAATCTCTTTGGGTTAAACGATGATAAACCAAAGAACAAAAAGGCCGATTGGCTGGGGCTCGAAGCCGACGAAAGTGACCATCCTAAAACTTCGAGGGAAAAGAAGAAAATTAGTTTCGACGATGAAGACGATATACTGAATGATTTGGGAATCGATAAGAAACAAGTTGTCGATGTATCTAAAGACAAGAATCCCACTAGTGCTACGAAGAAAAGTTCCTTAATGGAAAGCATATTTGGGCCACCGAAATCTCCCCAGAAAGACTCCTTAGATTTACTTAAGACTCCGGCAAAAACAGACTCTAGTCCTGTAAAAGCAGTCCCAAAGCCACCAAGTACCGGGTACGATGCTGGTAGTGCATCACGTGAAGGCCGCCGTTCTCGTCATACCTCTGGAGGTACAAAATCTCTCGACCCCTTAGGTTTATTTGCAACGGACACTGATCGGGAGAACTCAATTATGCCAAAGCAGGAGAAAGCTACAAAGTCTGAAGTAAAAATTCAACCGACCAAGCCACACAGCGCACCTAACATACAAAGTTTTCCCGATTGGCTCGAAGGGTCACCTGTTAAAGTTCACAAATCCGATACAGTCACATCCCGCCCGAAGAGCACTCCACAAATGACCGAACAAAAAACAGAAACACCCAGCGTTGACCGGCCCGAAGAAACTCAGGACCTTCCTGGTGGCTCGACCTTTTCTACTTTACTGGCACAGCAAGGATTGCTTTCTGCCCACCTCGGTTACCAGAACACCTCTTCGGCTCTCCAACAGCAAGAGTCACAAGTATTAATGGCATTACAACTGAAAAAGTGCGAGGAATACTTTGCTCAAACCCAAAAGAAGCAGTTGGATATTTTAATGAAACAAGAACAGCAATTTAGTGAAATGCTCGGAAAGCAATTTGCCAAACAACAAGTGATGGAGAATAATATGCGAATGCAGCAGGAGAGAATTAACAACAACATCCAGTTGTTGCTATCCCAACCGACAATAATTGGAAACGTGAGTGCCGAACAAGAAGATGAAATACATCAGTTGAGAAAAGCAAATTCCGAACAGAATGCGAAGCTCTACGAGGACATGATCGAGATGCTTAAGCAGAGACAGCACGAGGAGACCTTCCTCTTAAATGAATCTTACAAGTAAGTGGTTTTATGGGTTAGACAAGCGTATATTTAATACCATTGAAACAATGATGCGTTAAGAAATGTCGTCTGAGGGTAACCGTACGACGAGTACGATTTGTAGAATAATCACAGTGGACCTTGGAGTCCTTGTGATTTGCTGTGTTTTTTAAAGGCGGACGTATTGTTGGTTGCATAATCACACTGGACACATTTTATATCTTTTGACATTTATATTTTAGCCTATATCTATTAAACTGGATCTATTTGTTGGTTGCTTAATAAAAGAGGTCATATTCTTTTAAATTTTAATATTGGTCACATATAGTTGTATTGGGCACATGAAATCTTTCGAGTTTGATGATTTTTAAACTGAATTTATTATTAGTGCACAATTACACTGGGCACATTTTAAATCCTACAGTTGGTATGATGAGAGGGTAAATTTCAATTGTATTAGGTATACAAAAATGCATTAATTTTTATGTAGAGTGCTATTTATTAAGAAGTAGACATAGTGATTTAGGTATGTGTATTATTTTCCCTATGTCTACTTTTAAATGAAAGTTCTTCTGAAGTATGTAACCAAAATAACTTCTTAAAACAAAAAAATAAAGATCTGGCTATCACATTAATTAATTTGAATATTGTTGCTTTTGCTTCCCGCTTTCCCTATTTTCATTTTCGTTTGTGTGCGATGTATTCGTCGGAAGAAAAAGTTGTTATTGTCGATTGGTACTTATAGTGCCAGTCACAGTTTAAGGAGCTTAGGAAACTTCTTTTAAGTCAAAGGAACAACATTCAAACCTCGATTCAAACTAATTAATATGACAACCAGATGTTTATTTGTTTTAAAAAGTTATTCTGGATGCATAAAATTAGGCGCCCTTGAGAAGAGATTTAGTGTTTGGAAAGTAGACATAGGGAAAAACAATATACATAAATCCGAGCATAAATCCCTATGTCTACTTCTAAATAAATATCACTGTATAAGCATAGTCGCATATGTTACACGAGGGGTTGATCACTCCAAAAACATAGGTTCCACCTGTGCAATATTGCACACATTGCACGATTATTGCAGACATTGCACGATTATTGCACACATTGCGCGATTATTGCACACATTGCACGATTATTGCACACATTGCACGATTATTGCACAATTGCACCATTATTGCACACATTTCACAAACATTGCGCCCATTGCACAAATATTGCACACGTTGCACCACTATTGCGCGTATTACACAATTATAATTGACTGCTTAAGCGTAACTATGTATTGTGGTGCTATTACAATATTGCAGACATTTCACGTAATCCGGGTACCTACATTACGTGTTTTATCTTCCTTTAAGTTGCATGTCTTAGGACCATTTTCATAATTACGCTAAAGTCTCCTTTAGCTAAAGTCGACTTTAAGGCAAATTAATGTTCTTTCTGAAGATAAACATATTCATAACTATATTCAACTACTCCCTAACTAATGTCCCTGTGGACCTTAAAAATTAAAATATGGTTAAAGTTCTCGTTAAAAGCTATCAAGCAATGTTTTAAAGCACCATGGCATGGCCGCAAAAACGAAATTTAAACAAGAAAACCACCTTTTCGTAATATTTACGAATATACATATATACATTTATTTTGTCGATTTTAGCAAACACTATATTTTGACAAATCCTCAGAAAACGTGTGCCGCATTCGAGTGTCAATACACGGTTCACTTAATTTTAAAACAATGTCTTGGTTTGAAACATCCGCCACATCGTCAGTTGCAGGGAACGTAAAAAAATTTCCGTGTCTTCTAAAAAATTTCACTTCATATACTTCCTCATTACGATTATCGGAATCATTTAGTCGTTTACTTAACACTAAGCCAATGTAATGTTTGTGGCTTTTCTTTGTTGCAAACTGAACTAAAACATAGTTTCCAATTGGAAGTGTAGGCTCGATTGTATCCGTCTCAGGCGATGTTATAAAAATCAAATTTTTCTAGACCTAATGCTTATGTAAAATTTTGGAGGGAGTTGTAATGCCCCCCCCCCCTCTCATGAGTGCGTCCCTGATTTTTTTAAACATCTGATGTAATTATTTTCATTGTTTTGTTGCCTCGAATAGATTTTGTTTTGTTTTTTTTTAATTCATCACAGCCTACTTGATTAAAATATAAAAACCGTTGATATAACTGGTATCTTATTTTCAATCTTATGTTATGATGGCTCGTTGAAAAGAGAATTAAAAAATCTATCAAGTAATCTAAAAATCCCATATGGCGCCTATTTAACTTTACGAAGTTGTTAAATGTGCCTCAAAAGTAGCCATCTTGAATTTTTTTTTACCTCAATTCTAAATTAAACGTATCAAAGACAGTAACTTTTATATAATAGTATATTAAGATACAAGTGTATAATCAAGTCTTTAAAGCACGCGCAACGAGTTTAAGGGCACGACGCAAAGCGGAATGCCTTTAACGTTGCAAGTGCTTTAAAGATCAATTATACACGTGTATCTTATAGTATTTTTTATTATACCTGCAGTATAATTTAAAAATAGGAAATACAATGAAGTCATATTGACGTTAGGTATACTCGAATACATGTCTAATTAAGTGGGCTGGGTGTTCGTATTTCACGATTGCCATGGAAATGTCACTTGACGTTTGCTTATAAAAATCATCGTCTTTGTGAATTAAACGATTTCCGTTGAAAAAGATAATACACCGTCCATTGAATCGATTGTTGTAAAATCTAAACAAACGTTGGTAGGTGTAAAATCCAACTCCAGTAAAGCCTATTATAAAGAATATGAAAAGTTGTTTCCATGGATGAATAGGAAGTTACTTACGAAAACAGTCTTAAATGCATCCATAATGCTGGCATATATGAAGGAAATGTCAAAGGTATTTAAATCTTCTATCTTTTGGTGCATTCATTCAAAACTTCACTTATTGCTGGAACTAAAAAGTGGAACAGATTTGGAAGCATACCCTAAATTACGCGCGTGTGTGAAAGCTTCAACCAAAGGATAGGTACAAAAGCCAAAGAAATGTTCTGCATTTACAGAAAGCGACCTAAGAGAATTTTTTATTTCATCCAGATGACAGTTTCAAAAGTCATACTTGAAGTATCGTTACTTAGCAACTTTAAAGCACGTGTGTTTTAATAGTTATTTATGCAATGAGTGTATAAATGAGGCGTTTTATTGGTGAGTGAGATGATAAATTCGAACGAACCAATAATCGCCGATTTATACATGAATTGCATACAACGTTTTTTCGTCGACTTCACTGGGGTAGGTAATTTTAAATTCAACTACAAGAAATTACAAACGAAATTATGAGCTCCGACGATTTTTCACTAAATTACAGCGATTGTCGTTGCTATGCTGTACCGGCAGTCCTCATAATCGCAGTGGAAGATTATGTTGCTTGCTCTGCTGCGGAGACGATTTTAACATTATATCCACTCAAATCAAAAGAAACTTATTGGAACGGTTTCGATCAGTTCGGCAATTGATGGAATACAATGAATTTGAAAGGAGATATTTCCGAAAATGTCACGTTGACATTTTACCTTGAAAAGGTACCTACGTGAAATTAGAATGTAATTAATTCTTTTGCAACTGTACTAAAGTACGTGTATTAACAGTGAAAGATATGGAAATGTTCGTCCCTGTGGTCGACGTACTCAATGTTGAAGGTAAAGTAACTGAATACCTTAACAATACCTTATCCGAGAAGATATACACAGGATATGCTTTGCTGAGATCGTTTGGCGACCGTACTGGCTGCTGATCTCACTACATTAAAACCGAGATTAAAATGGTTAGGTGGATGGGAGTTCTCAGCTGTTGCCGAAAGTGAATTGTTGTATAATTGTCATTTCCCTTTAATAAAATGGTTGTTATGTATAAGTGGTTGCTAACGATTAATGGTTGCTAACGTATAATGGTTGGTTGCTAACCATTAATGGTTGCTAACGATTAATAAGCTTCATCATTGTACTCGTCACTAAGGAGTAATTTATATTGTTATCGAGAGGTCGACGAAAAAGGCCCTTTTTCGCACGCATTTGAGTGTTTAAAACGGAGATTGTGATTCAGGTATAATAAAAAACTTTTTTTATATCTCTTATACTTTCGATGATATAAGACATTCAAGGAAATGACCAATTTTAGTTTTTTTGAATTTACGTCGAACCTATGCGACATTTTGAATTTCCCAAAGGAAATTTTAAATAAGCATCTAAAACTGCAAAACATTGCCCATTTAACCAATTCTCTATCCTTAATAATAACAAAGTTACCCATGCAATCCCACCCGATCTGGGACACACTGTATACCGCGATCTATAACACTTCGCACTCAACACCGCACAGCGCAGTTATAAATATTACTCACTCGAAAGACAAAAACCATCGTTGCATTTGTTTCATACTTCGTTTTATACCGGTTAGGTTCCTAATTGTGGGCGCCGAGGCGGCTGCATATTGCGCCTACTCCGAGCAGTAAAGCTCATATTGTATTTTACGAGGTATTATTATACGTATTGCACAAATATTGCACGCATTGCACAAATATTGCACACATTGCACAAGTATTGCACACATTGCACAAGTATTGCACGCATTGCATAAACATTGCACACATTGCACAAATATTGCACGCATTGCACACATTGCACAAACATTGCATTACTACCCGCCCACCTATTGCACACAGTGATTAACCCCTCGATGTTACACCACTTATAACTCGAGAACGGCTGGACCCAAACAGTCAAATCATATGTTTTCAATCTTACCAACCGTCAAATTAAAAAGTAAATCACGTATAGTGTGTGCCAATGAAGGACCAATAAATGCTTCCTGCGCGATACCTACTTCAAAAGTTTAAAGTGTACACATTACAATTTTGCAAAAAATCTTCAACAGGGAGACATCAAAATAATACTAATGAGAACTGGAATAAGAAGTATGAATATTAAGATGTGTACTTAATTGTAATTTTGCGCCTAGGTCATTTTAGTATTTGGATTGGCTGGTGGGTTAGTTATGAACCGAATTACATGAAAATTACGCATAGCTTTAGCCATACAAAACGCAATTCCAAAAGTTCAGCCTAATCGATCATCATTCACAGTGTCCTCTTAGTATCTCGACCAATTATAAGTCGAAGTCGGAACTTTCTTATTTATGAAGGTATTTAAATGAAATTTGATACATATGTACTTGGAATAAAGGAAAATCAAACGCCAGTTTCAAAATTTGGTTTTGCGCATGCGCAGTGCCAACTTTCTTATTTATGGAGGGATTTAAATGAAATTTGATACATAGCCACTTGGAATAAGAGCAAATGTAGCGCCAGTTTCCAAATTTGGTTTTGTGCATGATGTACAGTGCCAACTTTTTTATTTATGGAAGCAATTAAATGATATTTCATACATAACACTTTAAATAAAAGCAAAACTATCACCAGGTTCAAAATTTGCACATGCTATAGCCATACTCAGGAGCTCGTTTTTTATATTTGTTTACACGTTTATTAATTTCGAAAAGGGAAAATGTACTTGTCAGGTCATTGGTACCATTGCAAAACAAGCTGCTAAAAGAAAACAAATATTAGGACCTCGTCACAGATGATTACTTATTCGTTCCCTTTGCTGTCGAAACTCTAGGACCATGGTGTGAAGAAGCGATATCATTCATTGAAGCTATTGGAGCGTTAATTAAACTTAAAACCTACAACAGTCGTTCAACATTGTTCTTAAAACAGAAGATTAGTATCGCTATTCAAAGAGGGAATGCAAGTTGTATTAGGTATGGGAACTTTCAACTCCTTCAAGCTAAAAGAAATTTTTTATTTACTCTGAATATTGTTAGTGTTGAAATTATTTGTGAAATGTGTTTTAAATTAAAATAAAAGTATATTGGATTAAACTAAATTGGCAAAGAACCTTGTGAAGTCTAAAGAGTACACCGGTTACTCTTTCAAGAGGTTTGCTGCTACACTACTTTTATAAGGCGGAGGAGATTTACTTAAATACTCAAAAAAAGCACGGAGGATGGAAATTTTAGATCGTCGCAGACAGTTATGTAGAAAATTTATCGAACAAGAAAATTGGAGTTTCCATTTTAATATTCTCAGTTCAAAATACGATTCGTAACACTACTACTAAAAACAATGTCATGGAAAAATCAAACGTAGAAGTTAACAACTCGTTTCTGTGATTAAAATGTTGGTTCAATAAAAAGTTACGGTCGTAGAAAAAGTACAGTGTGTGAAATGTGCTTCACGCACTTTCTGCACAATATACTATTTTGCAAGTGTATTTACTTTTACAGTCATAAAACTACAATATTTATTACTTTTGGCCATTGTAAATAAACAAAATGGCGGTCTTGTCCCACCAATAGTAATTACAATGTGCCGCCACCAGAGGTCTCGCTGTTAATATGAGTCGTGAATAATTCTAGTTTGGGGACGCAACATTTATTATTACTTTTTTACTTGGAAGTACCTAGATTAGTATCATGATTGTATTGCCCTGAATGTCTGTTTAACCATTTATTTCTGCCGAAAATAATAAAAAAAGTTTAATTTTTTACTGTATCTTTCATTTTCGCCGGGCGACGCGTAAGCAATACGAGAAGGAGGGGGGGGACTCTAATTAACTTTTCTTCTGTTTAAAATGCGGGTTTGTATGTGAGATAATCTACTTTAATTTGAATACCTACTGCTGGCATTCTCAGTTGTAATTTCCGTGTGCATTTAATGATAGACGATGACGGAACAAAGCCAATCCCATTTTTACGTACAGGCAATTTATCATTTTACAGTTTTTTTTGCACTAAATTGCTCTTGTTTTCCAGTCGCATTTATTATGTCGCGTTTTTATCAATTGGTTTAACGGCATTTGACTGGATTATCTGATTTTCGTTGTGCACTTTTTTCTAATGGAAATTTACCTTGTATCTTTATCCTTATTAATTGTCAGTGGGCTCCAAAATGGCGGACGAGCTTATGAGCGAGTCAGCTGTGGTATATGTAGTAGGTATAACTTGTAGGTGACGTATCTGAATTAACCTATAACTTACTCTTTGCTATAACCTCAAACCTGTCATTATCCCAATTTGCTGTTAATTTCATTTATTGGAACAAAATAGTCTTTTTGAAGACTATTCAAAAGGTATGTAATGATTATAAAGTAGATTAATAGTTATTTATGTATTAAGGGCATACTAGTGATGTTTATATTCTCGAGGGCGACGAGTTAAAAAGCCCGAGGGCCGATAGGCATTAATAAAATAACAACAATATATTACACTTCTACACATTATTAACGAGCTCCTAGCGAGTTTATAATTTTGCGGTGTCTGTCCGTCCGTTAGCACGATATCTCGATAACGAATGGACCGATTACGATAAAATTTAATAGATGGATTCTTTATCAAATTTGTAGATCGGAGTTCGTGAATTGGCAATGTAGCCCAAAAAATAAGGAAGGCCCTTTTGACATCTCCGCGAGTTATGAACCGAATTGCATGAAATTCAATATGCGTATTGCTTTAGCCATATAAAACGCAATTCCAAAAACTGAGCCTAATCGCTCAACATTCACAGTGCCCTTTTCGCATCTCGACCATTTATAAACCGAATTGTAAACTTTTTTATTTATGAAGGGATTTAAATGAAATTTGATACATAACCACTTGGAATAAAACCAAATTTAACGCCAGTTTCAAAATTTGGTTTTGCGCATGTGCAGTGCCAACTTTCTTATTTATGGAGGCATTCAAATGAAATTTCATACATATACACTTTAAATAAAAGCAAAACTAACATCAGGTTTAAAATTTGGTTTTGCACATGCATACCCAGGAGCTCGTTTTCTATATTTGTTTAGTTTATTACAGTGTATGCTTTATTTTCAAAAATTGTCTATAATAGATTAACATGTTTACATACCCTTTACACTTTCATTCAAGTCTAATGAGGTGTGCTATCGCTAGACTTTTTCCATGTGACAGATCAGTATCCTTGCGCGGTCAGTAAGAATCTATACAATGCATTTTGACGTTTTTCGAACGAAATTGATCAATAAATAACTATTTGGACATCTTTGATCACAATTCACGTAGCCCGTAGTTACCTACATCAAGTTAGCAATAGATTCCAGCAATAGACCTTATTTCATATAAAATAATAAAATAAAGTTTGAAGTCACCTCAAATGGACTTGCACACATGAAGTTAAAAGTTTTTATAAAAAAAATTTTTATTAATAATATTAGGGGTTGAAAGGGGGTTAAAAAATAAGGGTAACTTTGTTGGTACAGGTACAGTACAATAAACTTAAAGTGCAAGCACTATAATTGTCAAAATTTCAAAATGTAACCCCGCGCCGTTTTGGAAATAATTAATTTTTTCGGTTTTTTGCGGTTATTTATTGCTAGGGGTGTAATTTGTGTGGTGCATCAAATATTTTTGTTTTCAGTTATGATTTTTATTATATGGTCTAATAGTAGTCTAATGCCCAAAAATAAAAATGTAACCCCGCGCCGTTTTGGAAATAATTAATTTTTTCTGTTTTTTGCGGTCATCTATTGCTAGGGGTGTAATTTGTGTGGTGCATCAAATATTTTTGTTTTCAGTTATGATTTTTATTATATGGTCTAATAGTAGTCTAATGTCCAAAAATAAAAATGTAACCCCGCGCCGTTTTGGAAATAATTGATTTTTTCGGTTTTTTGCGGTTATTTATTGCTAGGGGTGTAATTTGTGTGGTGCATCAAATATTTTTGTTTTCAGTTATGATTTTTATTATATGGTGTAATAGTAGTCTACTGTCCAAAAATAAAAATGTAACCCCACGCCGTTTTGGAAATAATTAAATTTTTTCTATTTTTTGCGGTTATTATTGCTAAGGGTGTAATTTGTGTGGTGCATCAAATATTTTTGTTTTCAGTTATGATTTTTATTATATGGTCTAATAGTAGTCTAATGTCCAAAAATAAAAATGTAACCCCGCGCCGTTTTGGAAATAATTGATTTTTTCGGTTTTTTGCGGTTATTTATTGCTAGGGGTGTAATTTGTGTGTGCATCAAATATTTTTGTTTTCAGTTATGATTTTTATTATATGGTGTAATAGTAGTCTACTGTCCAAAAATAAAAATGTAACCCCACGCCGTTTTGGAAATAATTAAATTTTTTCTATTTTTTGCGGTTATTTATTGCTAAGGGTGTAACTTATGTGGTGCATCAAATATTTTTGTTTTCAGTTATGATTTTTATTATATGGTCTAATAGTAGTCTAATGTCCAAAAATAAAAATTTATTCACCATTTCAAGTGCGATACATAATTTAAATTGTAACAATGAACTTCTAACAAATTCGTGAATGGACTAGATGCGACCCTTACCACAAAATATGAGCACCCAGTGTTATTACTAGTTACAGTGTAAAGATTTGTACATTTCTACCCAGCCCAAGAACCCTAAAAATAATTGCATAATTTTCAATTTTTTTCCTATAATGTGGGTTTGTAGTTAAAAACATGTTAAAATAGAGCATAGCGGCTAATTTTCTACATTTTCTCCTGAAGGAGTAAGGGTCTGGTGAATTCTCACAGTCATAACTTGAGCTGATCTTAAAATCGGTGTGAGTACATTAATTATGCTTTATGCAAACCGTAGTGCTACAATCTCTCTGGCAGATTCTTGGAAATCCTCCAAATTGTTGTCTGAACTCGCAGACGTGTCAATCTGATGGGGGTATGAAAGAAAAGTGGACGTGCATCTTTCAAACAGCATCACCCATGCAAGTGCAACATTGTATACAAACCTACTTGGTTAAATAAGAGTATGATTTAGTTATTTCTAAAAAGTGCTGGTAAGTATACCATACCACCGTGTTATGCATGAGAGGAAACAGGGTTTTTTGTTCCACAAACACCAAAAACCTCAGATTTTGATATGTGATAATTGGACTGGTACTCACTCATCCATAATATACTTACCCACAATTTACCACCAAAAGATAACAGTAAGTCACATAGATTCACCCTAATTAATTACATTTGTCATAATACAGAATAGTCAAGAGGGACGTATCTTAAAAATAGTACATTATATACCGCGGGACTGAAGTAGTACTTTTAATCCCGAAGGTAAAGTTGATGGCCCGACCGAAGGGAGGGCCATAATTTACCTGAGGGATTAAGACCACTACTTCAGTCGCAAGGTATATACGATATTTTTCGTACTTCCGAAACTGAAACACTTAATATGTGTGGAGTTAGAGAACGCGTTCTTTCAAAAAATCGCTGCTTAACTACAAGTTACCATAGGAACGTTGCGTTGGTACGACAAACCCTACGCTATGGTAACAAAAATAATTTGGAAACTGTCATTGCTAGTGTCATGATTTTGGTGGTGGGTGACAAAGGTGTATTTGATATTGATAAAAAGCAGCCAAATTAGGTAAAGAATTGATACCACTGAAATCCAAAAAACTATATGAGCAGCAGTACGATGCGTTTAAGAAGTAGTGCGGTATACAAAATGTGGAACAACCTACTGAAATTGCCTTGTTAGTAATTTCATCCTTCCGGGATTTTCGTCCAAATTTAATCCCTGCGGGACAAAAAGTGACACTTTAGTACTTGTCATAATGGAGTGAAGTTGTCACTTTAGTCTCGGAAGTACGAAAAAAGATAAACTAACTGCAAGTACACTCGAAAAGAAAGGCCACAACATGGATCATTTTAGGAATCGGAGTTAATAATTCCATCGTTAAGGTGGCATGTTTCTTAATATCTAAAAATTCAATTTTTCAGAAGTCAAGCTATGTATGCTGAGTTTAATTTTCGCTCACACTTCCTGACAATAACGTCCAGACATAAACAATACAAAATTGCGGCATGTAATGAAGTGACAACATTTGCTCAGAAAAGTTCATAAAAATCGTGAAAACTCGCTTCGATTTTGATTTAAACTCGAGTTTAAACTAGTTGTCGGGTAAATTCCTAACTTGACTATCCGACTACTTTTAATATAGTCATCTTTGGTCACAGTATAGCATTTAGAAAATTCCCTCTGGGGCCTTTATTATGAACTCGACGCAAAAAGTGGATGAGACTTTTTTGTAGATCTCATTAAGACATATCGTTTTTGTAATCAACATTTTTCACTCTGATGCTTACTTTTCGAGAACCAGATCCTAGGGTATACGAAAAAATGAAAAAAAAAATTTTCAAGCCGTCATGGCTCTTTTGACACCCTCAGCAACCATGAAGATGGTTACGGATCAAAATTTATTTTTATAGGGAAGGGTTGAGAGTTGAGTTGAGAGAAATTCGAAAACATACACCTGATGGGAAAATATTAAGACAAATAATAAGGAAGATAAGGCGAAAACTGAACAAGGTCAGCGAGTCAGTACCTCGTGCGGAATAACATAACATACCAGGTGAATACTTTCAAACCGAACATAGGGAATTAACATCGGAAAACAGTTTTTCGCAGCTTGTTGCTCCCCAAATTAACTTATACTGTATTCATTTTAAGAAGGTAGCCAAGCACCAGCCACCACTGGAAAGAAGATTTTTTCTCGCACTCTGCGGTAACTATTACCGCCGTAAACGTTTTTTTACAATAAACACTTTTTCATTACTAGCGTCTGATGACATGATTATTAACCTTTTTTCCACCTGTAAAGTAGGCTTTCTCGGCAGTTGTTCAAAGTGGTTAATAATTTTTTATTATTAACTATACTCTGTTTTTTAACTAGGAAGACGGATTTAAAAGTTCCCGCAAAAAATCTTAGTTTCTATTGGCTTGCGCTGCGCCCGTTTTACACCCAGGTAAAATTGCTATTGACATGATTTAACTGTCAAATTCAATCGCGATTCTCGTCCTTAACTGTTTGACTTATTTTTGCGTTTTTGTGCGTTCTTAGTCCATTTGCATAAATTTTAACAAGAGAACTAAAGTTGATATTTCGCATCCTAAGTGTACTGGAATTAGTGATAGATTCAACTCCAAGTACCAGTAAAGCAAGCTTGTCTCCTTTGGAAAAACGTAATCGCTTTTAGGTCATTTATCAGTCTCCGAGAAGCAGTTTATTATAAACACTTATAAACAAATGTTGCCTGATACTCCGGATATGAATTTTGCTACGCTTGTGTTGAAGATTGCATCTACCACAGGTAACGTAATGATGTAGGTATACTCGTATCTTTGGTTATTAAAGTATGACACATATTAGGAGTTGCAAGATCTACAGTATACCGGATAATTAAAGAATATCGAAGTACTGGGATTGTTACCCCTTCGAAACGTTCCGGTGGTCATAACCCTGTTGCAAATGCGAGCTCTGACAATTGGCGGAATTGTGTGCAAAGAAGGTGCAGGAAGAAAGTAAGATGTCTAGATTGGATGGCCTAATGGATACAGTTATAGAACCATTAATTATTTCACTCGGATCGGAGGACAGTGGCAGTTTTAGTGAATTTTCGGAAGACAGTGACTAAATCGCTTATACATAAAGCAGTGAACTGTGCTGTTTAATAATATGAGTATAATTCCATTGTTCTGAATTTGTTTAATAACTTAACATTTGTTGTAAATTGTTATGGGGATTGTGTAGTATTACAACTGATAAAACATTTAAAACTACAATGCAAAATAATGTTTCAAAGGTCAAAAAATGTATGCAGGATTATTACCTATTATCAATGTATTACCTATTTATTATAATTCCCTTTTAAAAGTATGATGTATGCATAATATAAAAAAGTTCCTACCAAATAACCCAAAAGCATAAATAATGAAATCTATCCAAATGTGAAAGAAAAGCACACCACGCAACCCACAATACATGTCTGTATAAAATGAGTCTATTATTTTTGTTACTAGATTCTAGTGACATTTTCAGTGTAAATCAGGTTTTTAAATCCGTCTTCCTAGTTAAAAAACAGAGTATAGTAGTCAATAATGAGAACTGTCACGCTGTCACTTTTAGAAAACACAACCCGAAATTTCGCTCAATAAACGTTTAGACAAGTTCTCTAAAATGAATAATTGCCACCATCCGCCATTTCCAGAGAAATTACATACCTAAAATTACACATTTTGAAAAAATTCGAACGAAATTACTCTTTGAAAATATCTCAATGACAGAACAAAATACGGCCTGTTTGACTTGTACTTCCGCGCACTTGATTGACATGTTAAATTAATTAAAAAAAAATTCTGTCCAACCGTTCACTTTCTTATCAATATAATATGTTAATTTAGAGGACTTCAAGTGCTAGTAGTGAAAAAAATAGTATATATACCACGGTAGAGAAGTCTATTATTGCCTTCGCACCTTACACCCCTCGGCGCAAGCGCCTCGAGATGTAATCTTGGTGCTCAGGCAATAATACTGTACTTCTCTACCTTGATATATAAATGTACTATTTTCTCAATGGAATACATCGTAAGTTTTGTAGTAAGTACAAATTAAATATATTGACAGTTACCGTACCTTGTTTTCATGACTACCGTGATTTTTTAAACCAAGTACACATTTTGACTACCTACCTAATTTCGCAAAATAATAATTGAACGTACAACTAGACATTAATAATTTGCATATCATAAAACGCTAAAAAAATCTGCTTTCCAATGGTGGCTTTATGAACTCTCTAAGTTAATTTGGGGAGCAACAATCTGCGAAAAACTCTCTTCCCATGTTAATTCCCAATGTTCGGCTTGAAAGTATTCAACCGGTATATCATCCTATCAAAAAATCAACATATAATTCAATTTTCGTGTCATGAGGAAGTGAATAAACATTCACGAAAATTTGACCTGTAAAAAAGGAATTATATTTCAATTCGTGCCGATACCCAGTAGTTTATATCAACGTAACATAACAGTAAACAAAAAAACTAGCAGAGAAGGAAAACTGTTAAAAAAGGTAGAAATTCAATGAAAAGACGACGAACTAACAACAATAGTCACGTACGGTCCAAATGAGGGCAAAATAAGAGAGAAATAGTAGGAAGAATTAAGCAATTTGGCAATAAAAGACAAAATGTTGATGTCTAATAATAAGGTGATACAAATACTTAGTAGGTACGGTTGGAAAAACAACAATGAAGTATTAGAGGCCCTAGCGTTTGTGTGAAAAATGAACTATTTGTGATGTCTGATTAACACATTTTTTAAGAAAAGGAAATCAATATGAGAATATGTGCTAATAAACAAAAGCCATAAGACGGAGATAGTATAGGTATATGCCAGCCAGAAATATACAGCCACCAGCTACTACATGGTTGATGGTTCCAGATAAAATAAAGTTGGAAATCAATTCAAATACTCTAGTCAATTTAAGAAAATAAAAAAGAGATATTGTTATCTCTCACATGTGGGCTTCGAATTGTTTTGTTAGCGATGCAATTACGTAACTACCTGCTTGTTGCGGTACCATCCCATTACGAGTTCAATAAAGAATATCGTCATTGACAGCGCCAATCCAAATCCCAGTAGAACGAACGCGAAGCACAGGTGGCGTAAGTTCAGCGGCACCCTCTCCTTATCTACAGGTCTTGGCATCTTCAGGTAAATGTCTCTCAAATCGGCCACGATCTTACTCTTAATCCCAGATTCTGTAAATGCTGCAATAAAGCGCTCTATGTACACACTAGAGTAATGGTTGGGAAAATATTGTAGTCGCGTAATTAGTTGGCCTGTTATGGTGTTGTCTAAAAATCCGTATGCCTGTTTAGAGCCATATATTCGATACAAGAGAGAGGAGCCGTCTTCTGAGAGTAGAACTGCACAATTACGATAATCGTGCAGATTAATGAAAACGTCGGAATATTGTTTCCAGGTCAACTATTGGGAGTATATCGCCTCGTCCACACAAAATGATCTTGAAGACAGCGATCACAGCTCAGAACCACATCGACAAGAACCGTGCTTGACAAACCCCAGTTCAGAAGTGTTTGACTTTGAGAACGCGTTAGCTCAGAACCACTTTAGTTCAGGACACAACCCGCGTGACCTTCACTGACCTCAACACTAGTAATTTTTGTAGACTACGTGCGACAATGTAGTAGAAATGAGATAAAATGAAATAGTTTTTCCTTTTATTTGTCATAAACCTACATTGACAAACTTACATTAAACAACCAGAAAACATCAAACTGATCTACACGAAATATTAAACAAAGCAGTGTTGCTACTAATCTATACAATCACAACAAAATGTCGATGTACCATCTCAATCGAATTCAATTGTGGTGGAATTATAGTGAATCGTTCTCGCGTTATGTGGTAAGAATTGAGTTAAGTGTGGCCATGTTTTGTATGTGAATAAAATATTTTTTGGTACAAATTCAAAAAGTGAGTGTTGGGATTTACTGTTGAAAAACGCTTTCAATAAAGAGAATGATAACGCACGTTCGTCATTCTGATGCAGTACGAAGTAAAGCACGTTTTAAATAACTACTTGCTTGTTTTGGTACCAACTCATTCCGAGTTCAATAAAGAATACCGTCATGGACAGCGCCAATCCAAATCCCAGCAGAGCGAACGTGAAACACAGGTGGCCTAAGTTTAGAGGTACATTCTCCTCATCTACAGGTCTTGGCATCTTCAGATACGTCTCCTTCAAGTCGTTCGAGATCTTATTCCTTATCCCAGATTCTGTAAATGCTGCAATAAAGCGCTCTATGTACACGCTAGAGTAATGGTTGGGAAAATACTCCAGTCGCATAATTACTTGGCCGAATATAGTGTTGTCTGAAAATCCGTATGCGTTATGTTTAAAGGGATTCATTCTCTTTATGATAGGGAAGTCGTCTTCTAAGATTATAACTGCACAATTACGATAATCGTGCAGATTAATGAAAGCGTCGACATATTGATTTAAGTTTATCACGGGAACGGTCATATTCTTCAATTTTGTGTACAATCTGCAGCCGGTGTCGTTAAGATTAAATTGCTCCCTTATAAATTTATGTGGAATGTATATAGGTAAATTAGACTCTGCCAGTTGCTGTAAATTGCTGATCTGGAACTCGTATTGCGGTTGGGTTAAGATATTAATTAAATTGGATGTGAAGCCACAACTTATGTGGATGACGTATATTAAATACGTGATTAAGACGCAACGTAGAATATGCGATTTTGGAACTGTACCAATTGAACCCAGAATTGTAACCGATGTCACGTTTGTCACCGCATCCGCCATGTTTCCAACAGTCCAGCTCCTTTTTTTGCACGACAAAATAACCCACCACGCGATGGTGACAGTGATGAAGGTGAAGCCGATTAAAATCCAAACTGTTTTTTCAAAAGTAACGAAAATTACCTCCATCGGTGGTAGGACATTAGCACGAGGTACCATCCAATATATGTTCTCTCTATGTATTTCTGATGAACATTGATGAACATACATAAAGGTAAGTTTCGCATCGATAAATTTCACAGGAACGCTGGGTGGGGTGGAAGCGTTGCTTTCTACTGTGGTATCTTGGGATATCCCATTGAGCTTTCCATTGAAATAATACGTCAATAATTTAAGGAAGTAACGTTTGTAAGCGGTATTAACCGACTGTTTCTCATTTTCGTCTAATACTCCTGTTTCTCGCTGAATGTTTTTCAACGTAATCGGGCATCCATTTAGGTTTATCGGAATGTTGGTATATTTTGTTTCCACTTCATCATAGCATCTGTGGTTATGGATTACAGTTGCCAATCTTCCACACTCATTCCCTACCTCAAAACGGTTCCCTGTATACAAAATTTCTTCTTCGTATACGTAAATAAAAACATTTGAAACACCAAACTCCCATAAACGTTGGAACAGTTGATTTATTTCTTGTTTCAAGTAGGCGGAGATAATTATTAGTAACCTTAAATTTCCAAAGCCCTTTCGGTGTGCTCTGAATCTCAACGTGACGAGTTGCTTTACTTGTTCCGTGTGCATGTCCATATCGTTTACACACATAATCACGTGATCTGTATTATAAATGTGATAGCGGCTACTAATACTTTGTTTCATATTTAAAACTGTTTTAGGAATTGTAGATCCCCACACGCTGTCGCATAATTCACTATCATCTGTCAAGATGGTCGTTGCTTCAGAGTCATAGAAAATGTTATTAATAATCTTTTCGGCGCATATTTTGTTTGATATACTTTGATTTTCTTGCAATTTCATACCACCTGCTACTACGCCGAAAAATAGGTGCAATAACAAACAGACCTTTGGTAATACCATTACTACAAACTAAGCACGACCACACCTGCCACACCATAAAAGCTTTTTGACTCTTAATATCCTTCGAACATTAAATAATCGATTTGTTGGTTTTATTCTGTTGTTTATACAACGATAATTACATTTTAATTACATTATAATTTGAAAATTTGTTTACGTACCAAGGTAAGGTAATTGTTATAGTAAAGTACCTTTTTCTAGGGTAAAAAATAGTTATTTATTATACAAGGGAAAAACGTAGTCGATTTTAGCTCGAGAGCTAAAATCTAACATTTTTCTCGTGTATAATACCCAATTTTTAGCGCATTTCCACAAAAATAAAAAAAAACGCGCTATTGTGGCCACTTTGTCCGTCCGTCCGTCCGTCCGCTGTTTTTGCGACGCTACTAGTTCTTTATCTTAGGAGCTATTGTTCTACTTTTTTCGCTATTTGGTTCGTTATGGTGTCGAGTCTTGTACCAAGGAAGGAATTTTTTCTGTACCGCTTACAAAAAAAGTTATTGTAAAAAAAAACAAAAAACCGTTTTTACATGTTCCATAATTTTACACTTTTGCCGTTTATTAACGATCCTAGAGATCGTTTATAATTTTGCATTGCTATCTGTCGCCTGCCGGTTGGTCTGTCCGTCTGTTCCTTTGTCTGTCTGTCCATCTATCTGTCCGTGTGAACGATAACTTTGTTTAGAAATGTTCGATCGCTTTTACATTTCCGTTAGTTATGAACTGAATTGCATGAAATTCAATATGGGCATAGCTTTAGCCATATAATACGCAATGCCAAAAGTTGAATCGAATCGATTCCAAATTCACAGTGCCCTTTTCGCATCTCGACCATTTATAAACCGAATTGCAAACTTTTTTACTTATAAAAGTATTTGAATGAAATTTGATACATAGGCACTTGGAATAAAAGAAAATCAAACGCCAATTTCAAAATTTGGTTTTGCGCATGCGCAGTGCCAACTTTTTTATTTATGGAAGAATTTAAACGAATTTTGATACATAGGCACTTGGGATAAAGGAAAATCAAACGCCAATTTCAAAATTTGGTTTTGCGCATGCGCAGTGCCAACTTTTTTATTTATGGAAGAATTTAAATGAAATGTGATACATAGGCACTTGGAATAAAGGAAAATCTAGCGCCAGTTTCAAAATTTTATTTTGCGCATGCGCAGTGCCAACTTTTTTATCTATGGAAGCATTTAAGTGAAATTTGATACTTAGGCGCTTGGAACAAAGGAAAATCTAACATTAGTTTCAAAATTTAGGTTTGCGCATGCGCAGTTCCAACTTTCTTATTTAGAAAAGCATTGAAATGAAATTCTTCTCATAAACTGAAATTGAAGTAGCACGTCAAAAATGGATTGCCCATGTGCAACGCTATCTTTCATATTTGTGGCCGGATTTTTACGATTTTAACAGAAGTTGCATCTTACAAATGGGAAATGAATGCAAGTGGAAATGCGCATTATGTAAATCGTTTACGATTACTTTTTAACTTGTTTTCTATGACGGGGAAAACGATATATTGAAGTCGTATCGATTTATAGAAATTTGAAGTTTTAAACTGCAGATAGGCTGTTGTACTTCTCGTGACAATACGAACTGCGTTGCTAAGGAAACCTTTACTCAAATGTCTGTCAATTCAGTTTTGTCATTTTATTTAAACATTTCGAATTTAATGATTTTTTTGTAGTTATATTGAATGATATAAAGTTAAAAATGTCTGATTCTGAATTTTCTCTGACTTCACATGAGTTAGTAGAAGCAATGAAAGTTGCGTCATAAAAATTTAATATCTATCTTTACTTACTATGTGTATATGCGAATATATCCGGGAAAAAAGTAACCTGTCAACAGAGATAAAATGTAAAACGTTTTTCCCGTCGCAGAAAAAATCTACTCGCATATAGGTACATGAAGTAAAGGTATACACTATAGATATTTAATTATAGATTATTTTATTTTACAAAAGTTACACTTCCTCTTTATATCAAAAGTACAATTCGTTCTCCAATCTTCAATATCATCTAATTTTACTTGGCTGATGTCACAAATTCCAAATACTACCATAACCTTGGCCATTAAGAGCCCAGGATTAAGGGTTGAGGGGGCTTTGGAGGCTAGAGCCCCAGGCCCCGCTCCTTAAGGGCCCCAGTCTAAGGATGTACTATTTATGATTTACACAGATTTTGCCTCTCCTTTTTTTAAAGCGGTTTTCTAGTATGTCATAACTCATAATATATTAATGTCTGTTTTGCTATTCTGAAAAATGTGTAGGCATTCGTATCCGATAAGCTTAACCTTTACTTTAGTTAGTATTAGTATATAAGTATGTATCAGGCTATGTATTGTTAAGTGCGACATAAATTCCTTTTAAACAGCATTCCCGAAATTAATGCGAATGCCAGCGAATGCTTAAGACTGGACTGTAGACAAACACATTCTTAATATTTTAAAAGTAAGTTGGATTGAATTACGCATTGCACTTTGCACAGCATAAATGTTCAACAATAAAAATTAATAGATATCGTTAAATTTGGTTTGTTGAAATTATAACCTATTTTGTATAGGAATAGGGCCTCTCTAATATGTTTAGCCCCTGGCCTACAATATGTTAATCGGGCCCTGGCCATTAAATAAACTTCATTGGAAGCATATTTAGAAAATCATTAATTTGTAGGTACTACTCATGGAAAGCTTTCTTGGGCCTGTAACCTTTCTCATTTTGCCGCACAAATGTAATTAGTTTGAAGTACATCTAATTGTTATTGAACTGTATACCTACTCCGTTCAATAGTTATTGTCCCAGTAGTAGGCCATGTTAGGGTGATGAAATGAAATTCACTGTGTATATGTGCTATCACTCATTAGGTTATGCCCATTTTATTCAAAATGATAATTTCCTATCAATGTGCAAAACCTAGTTGCCGCCAGATTTAGTTTTGGATTTTGTGGTACTTTTGTTATAGGTTAATACGTATAAATTTCATGAGAAACAACTTGCTCAATACGTTTCATACTTTATTGAGTAGGCAAATGGCTCTAATGAACATTATTAATTTCAAAAGGCTGTTATATATTTACAATTATATGCTTAGTAATAGCAGGATGCTGGTGGTGGTCTTTATGAACTAAACACTTCCACATTTAAATGCCGATATGCTGGTCTAAACTTCGAGAAGTTTTAGTCTGGGGCCGGATCAGCTTTGGGAGATGTGTGGTGTAGATTCTCAGAAGATAACCACTGCTCGATAAAGTCAGTACCATCCCTGGTACCATCATACCCTAGATGCCCTCAACGACCGCATTGATACCTAACTGTGCTTGAGTGTAGTTCTTGCTTCCACGGTGCCATTCGAATGTTCTTCCTTGGGTCTTTTGTTTTCCGTCTGTGCTGTTTGATGATTAGTACATTTCTGTTAATCTTATTTCCGGCGGGTAGCTTACTATTCTTTGAGGAACCTTTTAGTCTTAGAGCAGCTGCCCGATGGAAGTAATTGATTAACCACCCAATTTTGAAAAATCTCCCCGTTCATAGTTTTGTGATAATCCATATCGTTACTATTTGAAGTTTGTAATAGATTACACCCTTCCAAAGATCCAAAATGAGACCCCGCATGCAAAACAGTAAAACGCTTCCCTTCTGATTTAATTTTAGACGGATTACTTTTAATTTCAGAATCGTGTACCCATTTTCGGACGCTGGATCCATTTTGAAAAATCCAAGTTTCGTCCAGATACACGAATGTTATATTTTCATTTGAATTTTGGTATTGCAAGAATGTTCTCAAAAATGTAATTTTGGATGCAACATGTTTTTATTCACAGAGAATTTTACGTCCATTTACGTGTTTGTATTTATAATAATAATAATAATAATAATAATAATAATATAATAACTCTTCTTCACAGAACCACACAGTTGTCACAACACCACTCGTATACAACCGAAGAGCAAAAACCTTAACAGCACGAACAGGCTCACAATACGGCATATCTCACAAACCAACAACCTCAAAATACGACCTCAGGAACAAAGAACACATAATACATTAAAAAACACAAAACTCCTTATTAACATAACAACACATTGTTCAAACCCTCGTATTAACCCAAACGCAATAGACAAAGAACACTTTAAACATAAGCTCTAATTTATAAAATTAAGGAATTATTATAATGATATTTTTGTTTGTTTTTTTTCCTGATAGCGTTGACTATTGGGGCATTAATAGCTATGTTGGTAAGTATGAATTAATAATTCTCTAGATTTACAATGTGAGGTGTGTGAATTTATTTTATTTTATTTTCTTTTTAAGAACCCTACCATAGATTCACCAGACACAGACACAGACACTAATCGTTACTTGTTTTAATCTCGTGCGATTAGTAACCAGGCTAGCACTGAGGTTTCACAAGAACACAGACAATAATAATAATAATAATAACTGCCATAGTACGCTATGGGGATGTACATATACTAGCGCAAAAGGGGACTTATTAGAAAACGTAATTAATGAAAAAGGCTTACACGTTCTGAATAGCGGCACACCAACACATATTAACGAAGCAAATGGAAACTTCAGTGCAATAGATCTATCGCTCGCTTCCCCGGGGATAACCCTTATCACCAACTGGGAGGTAATGGAAGATCCTCACCGTAGTGATCATTTCCCAATAACAATAGAACTAGGCGTGAAGAGAGATAAATATGAAGCGGACTGGAAATATAATACAAAAAAAGCCGACTGGAACAGATTTTCCGAAGTAGTTCAAACTCCAAACATAGATACAGATATCAACCAAGCTGTATGCAATTTCACTAATGCAATAAATGAAGCCGCCTCTAAAGCAATCCCTCGTAAAGGAGGAAACATTAAACGACCCCCCGTCCCCTGGTGGAACGAACAGATTAAAAAACTAAATATTACAAAGAAGAAACTCTTAAATCGCTACAGAAGAATCCGAAGTGAAGAAACCTTCATTGCTTTTAAAAGAGCCAGGGCAAAGGAGAAAGTAGAAAAGAAGAAAGCTCAGAAGTTGTCGTGGCAAGAATATACGTCCACACTTACGAGGTATAGCCAACAAACAGAAATGTGGAGGAAAATAAAAAACATCGTAGGGACGAGTAATCCACCAAAACAACCAACTTTAACCGTAGATGGGCAAATAACGTCAGACCCGATCAAGGTTGGAAACTGTCTGGCTGAATATTTCCAAAGTGTATCAGCAGACAGTTCCTATTCACAATCATTCTTGAGCATTAAACAAGTAAAAGAAGCCACTCCCATAAACTTTCACAGCAACGATAACGAAATCTACAACGCCCCGTTCACAATGCATGAAATGGAAAACGTCTTAGGAAAAACCAAAGATACAAGCCCTGGACATGACAGAATAACTTATGACATGCTTAAACATCTACCACTCCACATAAAAATCGTATTACTAAAGCTTTATAATCTAATATGGACCTCTAGCACATATCCATCGTCATGGAAGTTAGCAACAATAATACCGTTACCTAAAGATGGCAAAGATCATAACAAGCCTGAAAATTACCGACCAATCTCACTTACATCGTGTATGTCAAAGGTACTAGAATCCATGGTAAACCGTAGACTAGTCGCTGTCCTAGAGAAAGAAAATCACCTCAGCAAATATCAAGCAGGTTTTAGAAAGAACCATTCAACAACTGATCAGTTATTGTTCTTGGATTATATAATAAAAGAAGCTTTCACAAAAGTACAACATGCAACAGCAATCTTCTTTGACATAAAGAAGGCATATGATACAGTTTGGAGATACGGAGTACTTGAAAAACTGCACAAGTGGAACTATAAAGGATACCTACCTAAATTTATTAATAGTTTCCTTAATGATCGAACAATGCAGGTGAAAGTGGGAAAAACAAAATCTAGGATAGTCTCTCAACAGAACGGAATCCCTCAGGGCTCCGTGCTGAGCGTGACACTATTTGCCATTTCTATGAACAACATAGCAGACAGTATTACAGAAAACACTAAAGCTTTACTTTACGTGGATGACCTATGCATAATTCGTGCAGGAAGAAACTTGCATGAAATTACAGAAACCCTTCAAAACGACATAAACAAGGTAACCGAAGAGGCAGAATCCCGAGGCTTTACCTTTTCCGGCATGAAAACCCGATGTCTTCACTTTTGTCGACTTAGGCATAAACATGAAGTTCCAACCCTATATCTAAATGAAACGCCAATACCAAACACGCAAGAGATAAAGTTTTTAGGCATAATTCTGGACAGCAAGCTAACATGGGCCAAACACATCAACCACTTGATAACGAAATGTAAGATTATAATTAACAGAATTAGGGTTATAGGTAGTTATACATGGGGAGCAGATAGAGAAACCCTATCTAAAGTCATTAACGCGTTCATAGGAAGTAGATTACAATATGGAGCGGAAGTCTATACCAACGCTAGTAAAACCTATATGAACAAGATAGAGTCCGTGTGGAACAGTGCACTTCGCATAGTCACTGGGGCTTTCCGAACATCTCCGATACCCAGTCTGAATGTTGAAAGCAATTCTTTGCCTTTACGACTGAGATTTGAGCAACAAAAATTTAAACATGGGGTGAAACGATGTGCTAAGCCAAATCACTTCCTGATCACATTATGAACCCTACCTGGCATACCAAATACGATTGGCACCAGACGAGGACCATTCCATCGATAGTACAAATGCACACTGAAATGAGAAATGAGAATCTTATGGAACTAGAACTTTGGGAATTAGTGCCGGACAAAATGCCATGGGAACTTACATTACCAGACGTGCTAAAGCCCTCAGAAGAACAACTAAAAGCAGAAGGGAAAACAAATAATTTGTTTGTAGCGACATGGAGTGACCAGAAAGCGAAGGGATGTGCAGTGATTGCCAATAATTACATAAATTCGTGGAAATTTTCAGAATATCATACGTTGGAGAGCATGGAACACATGGCAGTTCTAAAAGCTTTGGAAATCTGTGATCAGAATACACAAATCACAAAAATCATAGGTTGCCTAAAAACAACAAAATCCCTGCAAAATTGCTTTACTGACAACTCCCTACAAAGAACAGTTATTAAACAATGGGACAAGTTAAACGAATCTGGAAAGAAAGTGGTTTTGATGTTAGCACAAAATGACAACGTACACCTAGAACTAATAAAAGCAAAAAAGGCAGCAAGGGAAGCAGGTTTATCAACATCGTCTGTTATGATAACTAAACTAACTGTACCAGATGTGCTAAACAGAATGAAAAACCTTATGAAAGAAAAATGGCAAAATCAGTGGTCTACAGTGGAAACACAGTTGAAAATAATACAACCTGACCTTTTTTGGGGGCATAGTAAGAGCGAAAACCTAAAACGCAAAGATCAAGTTATAATAACACGGTTACGTATTGGCCACACGAAACTAACACACAGTCACCTCCTACGCGGACAAACACATAGACGTTGTGCGCAATGTGGAGCGGAAATAACTGTCATGCATATTATGCAAGAATGCCAAAGGTTAGAAATCTACAGGAAACAGCACAATATCACAGATATGCTTATATTAAAAAACGCTAACAATTACCAAAATATTATAAAATTCCTGAGAGATACAAACCTATACAAAGAAATATAGTGTGAAATGTACTAAATATTAGTAAACATTATAAAATAATACTTACAAACTTAGTGGTGGTGAGCCAATTACCTGCGTTGTAGACGCCGCCTCCGCTCGGTCAATAGAAAACCTAAAAAAAAAAAAAAAAAAAAAAAATAATAATAATAATAATAATAATAATAATAATATAAATTTGTTAAGGGATAGGAGAAGTCATAAGGCCATTAGTACTTTACCATTAGTACATTTACTCTTTTACAGAATGCACAAAAGAGCACTAATGTAGCACTAACGATCGTATTAGCTTTTTTAAAAAACGAGTCATGGGCGGGGTCAACTTGACACAATATTTTAGTTTTTTGTTTTTCTTGGAAAGGTAAAATGTTAGACTCGCAATATTCGAGCACAGAAGAGCACTAACGATCGTATTAGTTTTTTCTAAGCGAATCATGGGGGAGGGGCAACTTCACACAATATTTTAGTTTTTTTCGTTTTTCTTGGAAAGATGAAATACTGGAATCGCAATTTTTAAGCACAAAAGAGCACTAACCTAGCACTAAGAATCACATGTGGTTTCATCTAATTAAAAAATGTATGGGCGGGGCTAACTTCACACTTGGCTTTTTTCGGAACAGCGAAAGAATTGGAGATACTTTTGTCTGGCATTTAATAGCACTAACATAGCAGTAACGCCGTGTGCATTCGTTATTTCGATTAATAAGAGTTGAGTGTGAAGTTGGCCCCGCTCGTTTTATTTTTATTTTTTTCATATTATATAGCAGCACTAACGATATGCTTCGCACTAAAGAGCACTAACATAGCACTAACTGTCGAATTGTCAAATTATTTTATGTGGGCGGGGCCAACTTCACATAGGTATTTCCCAAGGATGGTATTTCCTATACCTTTTTATAGAGCGTTAAATTTCCTACCATTTTATTGATGTGTGTCTCCATAGTAGGTAATTACTTTTCTTAATTGGATTAATAGGTATGAGGTAAGTAATTAAAATTTTTTTTTCACTACTAGCGTCTGATGACATGATTATTAACCTTTTTTCCACTTGTAAAGTAGGCTTTCTCGGCATTTGTTCAAAGTGGTTAATAATGGGGACATTATTAACTAGTAGTCAATAATGAGAACTGTCACGCTGTCACTTTTAGAAAACACAACCCGAAATTTCGCTCAATAAACGTTTGGCCAAGTTCTCTAAAATGAATAATTGCCACAATCCGCCATTTCCAGAAAAATTACATCCCTAAAATTATCACATTTTGAAAAAATTCGAACGAAATTACTCTTTGAAAATATCTCAATGACAGAACAAAATACGGCTTGTTTGACTTGTACTTCTACGTACTTGATTGGCATGTTAAATTAAGAAACAAACAATTCTGTCCAACCGTTCACTTTCTTATCTTATATTTAGTGCGCAAGCACACTGATAATTATGTTACGAATTGTGTAATAATAATAATGATAATAATAATAATAAAAAATGAGGTAAGTAAATACCTTAAATTACACCCTTTTTATTCTGTCGATGAATTTTTAAGTGCGGAATGGCACCTGTAACTATTACTACTTTTTTTCTTTTGTAGTACATGTTTTTGTTTTGTTTCTTTAGTGTTCGTTTTATCCACGCTACTTGACGAATCTGATATAGTCGCAGCACTATCATAGAGTATTTACATTATTATTATATTATATTATAATTATTATTATTATTATATTATTATCAATATAATATGATAAGTTAGAGGATTTCAAGTGCTAGTAGTGAAAAAAATAGTATATATACCACGGTAGAGAAGTCTATTATTGCCTTCGCACCTTACACCCCTCGGCGCAAGCGCCTCGAGATGTAATCTTGGTGCTCAGGCAATAATACTGTACTTCTCTACCTTGATATATAATGTACTATTACCCTAAATCGTCCTGAAAGCTTCATTTTCATGCTTACTTTCTGTCAGGAAATTTTGGTTTCCATGACAGCGAGGCAGAGCAGACTACGTTTCCTGCTGCTTGTCACCTTACTGGCGGCACCTGTCATTTTACCGGCCGCACCGTCACTTTACCGACCGCATCTGTGACATTGCTAAATGTCTATAATGACTCATGTCATCACTGACAGATTCGCAGTAATCAAAAATTCTATACAAAAATTGAAATTTTATATGAAAATACAATTTCGGGTAAAATTTAATACAAAACTCGTCACTAAAATTACATTACTTGATTAGGAAATTAAAGTACGCGGTCCCAAAGGGGCCTCGCACTTCCATATTTCCTCACGAGTAATGTGTCATTTTCCTGACTGTTATGTAAATAACTATTGCAAAACTTACGTCAAATCTAAATGGCACCAGAGAATGCATCATTTTTAAAACTCGAAAATATAGGACAATTTTTAATTATTGATAATAAAAAAAAATTCAAGTACCTAAATGCGGGTTGGAATGTAAGTATGAATTGGTTGCAAATGAATGACAATTTTGATTAAATCGGTACAATATATTAAAATGAAACTTAAATTAAACTAATTAAAAGGCGGTCGACATACACAAATAACGAGTAAAGTTTGAAGTAATTTTTGAAATATCGGAACTGTAAGGACGATTTGTTAAAATGAAATTCGTTTTTGGTTGAGATTTAAATAAAAGTAAATACATTCTACATTTATTTTACAGTTCTATACCCGCAGCTCCAGGGGAATTTAGATTTATTAACACTATACAATTTTTGCGTATGTTTACTTTGTATTAAGTCGCAAGGAATACTTTTCATAACCTACAGAAATTTACTTACTACCTAAATTAGATGGGCAAGCTTGGAGTATTTCATTAAAGGTTGGTTTCGTAATAATTAGACTTTATTAATTCCTGGTAAATAAAACATTAAGCGAAGTTTAACGAAGTGTTAACCCGGTTCCTTTCATACAATTAAATCAACAGCTTTGTATTAATTAAGACAACAAACATAAAAGCACATTACTAAATCAATGATGGACGGGATAACTAATTAATTGATCGCTAACAGAGATTTACACCGCAACGGGTTGCTCTTCGGACGAGTTACCGTTTCATTTGGTAAATGAAATTGATGCGATCTTATTTAAAAAGCTCCAATAAAATGTAACAAAACGAAGTATAAGCTGTTTTTGCAGCAAAATCGAGGCGTCAATAACGATTTTGGGTATCAACATGATGGGTGAAAAAATTGCCTTTTGACTATTAACCGAGTCATAGCGTGAACAGCCATAGGTGACAGACGGAAATGGGACATGCTGTGATATGAAATATAGCACCTGTAACGGCTTAGTTAAAAATCGCTCTTGTAAAAAATAAATGTTATCCTCTACGGCACTGGTAAACATTTTAAAGTAACAATTAATTTTTTGTAATGAAATTTCATACCACGGCTAGCTCAGTAATGAATAAATATTCAACGACATTTACCTTGCAGAAGGGTGATTCTTGATCTACTTTTATAATCTGAAAATTAATAATTAACACCGGATGCTCTGGTTTGATCATTCTCAAATAAATACTCATGTAAAAACTCTTGATCGCATCCAAATTACCTAGATTTTTAAAAATATTTGTAACTAATCGGACACTTGGTACAAAATTCTATTCAAAATAAATCTACACGCCCCAGGATGCTAAGTAAAATTTAACCTCTCAATTAATAAGAAAAAAATTGCCAGTATCTTTGATTTGGGTTCAGTTATCATTCATAAAAAATACACAAATTTGTTCATGCGATAAATTGTGAGTCGACCTTTTCAGCAATATTCTATAGTGACTTTAAACATAAATCTTATACAAAATCCCCCCCAAAAAAAAACTCATATGGTTACGCACTGCAAAATGAATTGAAACTTACCTTTATCGATGAGTGGTAATGCAGATCACTTTTTTCTTTGGAAGGATAGCAGCAATTCGGAAAATTGGAAGGTAGAACACGTTGTACAATACAAACGTATCTTTTGTATCGCCAGGTAAAATGTTGAAAGTGAACCTCGGATGATGGTTGACGAATTTGAATCCAAAACAAACCGTGTTTCAGGTTTCTCGCAGTTTATTAATTGAAATTTGGTTTATTTACTGCAATAGTTACCAATGTTCTCGAAGTATGAAAATGTCCAAAATTATCCTTATAACGTAGGGATTTGGCAGCCAACAAAAGGGCGAATTAATTGTCCTTAACCTTTTTACCGGTTGCCGTAAATGTAAATGTAAATCTAATAACACCCCGTATACCTACACAAGAGAGGTGCACAGTTTTGATTGATAAACTTCTTTTTTAATGTAACTAGCCACTTCAAATATAGCACAAGAAGTAACACTATTCACGGTTGCAAATAAATCCGCCGTCCACTAGATTGCACTACACGACTAACACCACGAAGTTTCCTTGTCACACTAAATGGATAAAGTACTCACGACAATAAATTCGTCGAAAACTAGTGGCACAATTTTCGATTGCGCGACTAACGATTCTTTCCTATACTGCAGTTATACGGTTTTCGGTTCGAACTTTTAATTAACAATGAAATTTTACATTTTCTAAATAAAATAGCATGCACAACTCACAATATTGGCCTTGAGAGCTTGGCGAAGGGTTTCGTGTTACGTGATCTATAAATTTCCGCGTTTACGTTACCTAGGTTTGCCTCTAAGGTTTGACTAAAAATTCGATACGCGAACTCAAAAAATGCAGCGCTCGACATGCATAGAATCGCCCCGAAAGTTTGACCAAGAATGCCTTTCTCCCGCCCAATTTTTACTTATGTTCTCGCCGGGCTCGAGTGATAAAACGCACCCACCGAAAACCAAGCGTTCACTCGGTTTTAATACATGTGAAGGTATAGCAAAAACACCGTCTCTCATTCTCCGTCACGACAATTTTTCAAACCAGCAACACTGTAGCGATTCGACTCTTATCTGCTTGAATACTCGTTTTTTATCTTAACTCGCTTTATTTTCTCGCCTATTAGTTCTGAAGCCGAAAGCCGAAAGCGACTTCCTGTTATACACTCTTCGATTAATAAATGTTCTGTGCACCCTTCAGCTATTTTTGTATCTGCTGCATAGTCTACTAGGAAAAGACCAAAAAGAATCCCATCATTACTCTATTGGTGCGGTGTAGTGTGGGAGATATTCATCTTTCTCCGTTAATTTCCCACATCTGTCACTCAAACACCAGAAGTTGCTTCTCATCCTGCAGTCCATAGTCAATCCATGAATCATTTACTATTTTCGTAACATTTTTTATTGCCTATTCACAAATGGCCAATGGCCCCCAAGTGCGGGGTAAAAGTTCTTTATATCCAGCGGCAGTTCCAATATTTGAATACCACTTTCTACAGTGACGAACACCACGTACTCTCCAAGCCTTCTTCTTCTCGTCAGTAGTGCTATTTTTAGCGCATTTCCAAAAAAATTAAAAAAATGCGCTATTGTGGCCACTTTGTCCGTCCGTCCATCCGTCCGTCCGTCCGTCCGTCCGTCCGTCCGTCCGTCCGCTAACTTTGCGACGCTACTAGTTTTTTATCTTAAGAGCTATTGTTCTACTTTTTTCGCTATTTGGTTCGTTATGGTGTCGAGTCTTGTACCAAGGAAGGAATTTTTTCTGTACCGCTTACAAAAAAAGTTATTGTAAAAAAAACAAAAACCGTTTTTTACATGTTCCATAATTTTACACTTTTGCCGTTTATTAACGATCCTAGAGATCGTTTATAATTTTGCATTGCTATCTGTCGCCTGCCGGTTGGTCTCTCCGTCTGTTCCTTTGTCTGTCTGTCCATCTATCTGTCCGTGTGAACGATAACTTTGTTTAGAAATGTTCGATCGCTTTTACATCTCCGTTAGTTATGAACTGAATTGCATGAAATTCAATATGGGCATAGCTTTAGCCATATAATACGCAATGCCAAAAGTCGAGTCGAATCGATTCAAAATTCACAGTGCCCTTTTTCGCATCTCGACCATTTATAAACCGAATTGCAAACTTTTTTACTTATAAAAGTATTTGAATGAAATTTGATACATAGGCACTTGGAATAAAGGAAAATCAAACGCCAATTTCAAAATTTGGTTTTGCGCATGCGCAGTGCCAACTTTTTTATTTATGGAAGAATTTAAACGAAATTTGATACATAGGCACTTGGGATAAAGGAAAATCAAACGCCAATTTCAAAATTTGGCTTTGCGCATGCGCAGTGCCAACTTTTTTATTTATGGAAGAATTTAAATGAAATGTGATACATAGGCACTTGGAATAAAGGAAATCTAGCGCCAGTTCAAAATTTTCTTTTGCGCATGCGCAGTGCCAACTTTTTTATCTATGGCACCATTTAAGTGAAATTTGATACTTAGGCGCTTGGAACAAAGGAAAATCTAACATTAGTTTTAAAATTTAGGTTTGCGCATGCGCAGTTCCAACTTTCTTATTTAGAAAAGCATTGAAATGAAATTCTTCTCAATAAACTGAAATTGAAGTAGCACGTCAGCAATGGATTGCCCATGTGCAACGCTATCTTTCATATTAATTTGTGGCCGGATTTTTACGATTTTAACATAAGTTGCATCTTACAAATGGGAAATGCAAGTGGAAATGCGCTTTATGTAAATCGTTTACGATTACTTTTTAACTTGTTTGTTTTAGACCCTTAAATCCCAGAAACTAAAATCGTAAAATGTAAGTGCGAACATCTTTGAAAGATCTTTTGTTGGTTTCCTAGTCTCTTGATCCACTTATTAACGATCCTCGAGATCGTTGATAATTTCGTATTGCTACCTGTCTGTTGGTCTGTCTGTCCGTGTGCACGATAACCTTGTGTAGAAACGTCCGGTCGCACATGTTCTTCAGGATGAAAGATAGGTTGCTATTGTTTTTCAGCTACGTAGACCAACGGGGCAAAAATTTACAGCCCAAACCTCCAAAAAGGGTTTCTTTTATAACTCTTTCTTATAAAGAACATATTAATGTCCGGTTTTCTGTGTTAGTAAATATGCCTTAAACCTAAGGCAGTTGCAAAAAAATATTGCGCATGCGCATACCAACTTTTGCATGTGCGCACTCCCAATTTTGTTTATTTGTCAAGATATTTAAATGAAATCTTTTATTGTACACATCTCGAATAAAAGTAAAACAAATGCCGAATCGAAAAATTTGGTTTGCGCATGCGCAGTTGTTTTTTTTTATTTGTTAAGATATTGAAATGGAAATTTCGTATACCTCAAATAAAAGTAAAACTAATGCTGATTCAAAAAATTTGTTTTACAAGCCATGCTGATCTGGTGGGACAGAATCAACCCCTTAGGGTGTATTGTAAAAATGATGTATGTGTGGAGATCTCGAGGACCGTTCGTTGTGATCAAACGACGTCAAAACTATTATTTATTTATGTATCAATTGCTTTGAGAAAAAATCAAAACGCGTTATATCGATGCCCAAGAACTCAAGTTCACGCAATTTTTCCTGACTACGGCTTTCTGATTTTAAACCAATCAACATCGAAATAACTTGAAATATTACTACTTACTTGTAGTCGAGCCAAGAATTTTACTTCAAATTTCGTTGAAAAATGCTGTACAAGAATTAGGTTTTTCCAAGTAAACCAAGGGTCCAAATGTTTGCTTTGGGAGCTACGTGTCCAAAAATTCCAAAATTTAAAACCGTTTTTGGAGTATGTCCTGTCCAATTTTTCTTTTTTTTATGGGGACATGGGGTTAGAGTGGATATTAAATTCTAGAGTAATGTGGATGACTGAAGTCTTTTGGACAGCCTTAGATCCAAGATTTGTTGTTTTTAACATTTTTACACGAGTTCTTACAGCTTCCTCAAATAAACACAAGGTGACGTCCTCATAATGGCGCCGACTATGACACATATATAAGACAGCTGACTCGTCCGCCATTTTGAAGCCTACTGACAATTGACGCTTGCAAAACTTCCATGTCCGGCTTGTATTGTCTTATTATTTACTCGATTATTTACCTTAAAAAAACCATTGATTTTTAACGTTTGTTATGAATAAACATAAGATTTAACACTTTTTTGTGCATAAATTTGGACCTTTATCTGTGCAATTGTTTCCTCCTTGCTATCAAATGCTAACAAATGTAAACAAGCTCGAATGTTGCTGTAATGGCGGCTGTCGCTTGCCAACAGATGTAGATACGTGATGCGCATGCGCGGGACATCGATCGAAGCGCTGCAGCGGAGAAATTTCAAAACTGTATTTACTTAACAAGCATGCCCCTTAATACTCAAATTATACGACTGTCACAATAGCAAAATTATAACCATGATATTAAGAAAGACACATTTTCTGGATTCTGGATTACGATAGGAGGGTGTACTTAGGCCTCAAATTCGGGCCCTTTGTACTACCTCCCTGACTAGGGTCGCCCGACCCCTCAGCATCACTCAAGCCATCCCACACGTGAGATGAACCTTAGGACGCTGGAAGGGGAGGCGGCTCTAATCGTAGCCATGTCCGGCCAGGATTCCCCCAACATGGATCGTCTCAGTTGGACTAGAGCGGGACATTCACAGAGTATGTGGTATGCCGTCTCGTCGTCTGTGTAACATCCTCTACAAGATGGTGATTCCACCAAACCCATGCAGTGCATGTGCTTGTTTAGTTTACAGTGCCCAGAAAGTATGCCCACGAGTAACCTCAGGTTCTTCCTTGATAGCCCTGTACAAAAACGCGCCAAGCTACGAGATGGTCCTCTGAAGGCTTCTCTCGCATGGCGACAATCTAACATCAAGTTCCACCTAGCCCTGTGCTGGGTTTGGGTGTCTTGAGTTATTAGGTTGTTTACAGTTTTAACTGTAAGTGGAAGAGCCGGCTCTGGACCATAAAACTCCTGTTTTGAGGCCAGTCGGGCTAATTTATCGGATTTCTCATTACCTTCCGTTCCAGCATGCCCTTTGACCCATACGAGCTCAAGGGTGTTGCTGCTTGCTACTTGCTCTAGTACGTGGTGACATTCGGAAACCATCCTAGAGGTAATTTTACAGTGACCAAGTGACTGCAAGGCAGCCCTGCTGTCACTTGAGATTCTGATAGTTTTGTTCTTTATGTTATGCATAAGAACTGTTCTTGCACTAAGCGTTAATCCTACCAACTCTGACTGGAATACAGTAGGAAGTTTACCTAGTGGTTGGGTGATATGGAAGTTCAGTTCTTTGGAGTAAATACCAGTGCCTGTACCTTCCATTGTCTTAGATCCATCCGTGAAGATGAATATATCTGGTTGGGATGCCATATTCTCATCAAAGAAGATGTGATAGTTTTTCCCTAATATGAATTGAGGAGTGAGTGAGTCCGATCTCCCCTCTAGGATAGGCAGACGCTTGATCGCCTCACCCAGAATTCGGGAGTGGCCCCCCTCAATGCCTCTGCTATTCAACAACCCCTTATTTTTCAGACGCAGGAATGCCAGAATGGCCTGCTCTCTCACGTGGAGATCTAGTGGAGGGAGATCCAAGAGGGCCTCCATGACGGCTGTGGGGGTCGTTCGCATCGCGCCTGTGCAGGCAAGGCACGCTAGTCTTTGCACATGATTAAGGAGTGCTACAGTTGTGGAGAGTCTGGTTCTAGGCCACCAGACAATTGCTCCATAACAGAACATAGGTCTAATCACGGCAGTGTACAGCCACAGGACAGCCTTCGGGGATGGTCCCCAAAGTTTGCCAATAGCGCGGCGACTTTGCCAGAAAGCCCTATTTGCTTTTTCGGCTTTAAGCTGGATATGTTTGCTCCAATTCAGTTTTTTGTCGAGTGTGATTCCTAGATATTTCACTGACTCTGAAAATTGGAGGTGTTTTTGGAATAGCAGGGGAGCTCGAATACCCTCTACCTTTCTTTTTCTTGTGAAGAGAACTAGCTCCGTTTTTGTCGGGTTGATGGACAAGGAGTGTTCCCTACACCATTCTTCGGTTACTGTAAGAGCTGATTGCATCAGTCTGCATAAAGTAGCCTCAAATTTGCCGGTTATAAGTATGGATATATCATCCGCATACCCCAGCGTATAGTACCCACTGTCATTAAGGCGACAGAGGAGCCTGTTTACAGTCAAGTTCCACAGAAGTGGTGATAACACCCCACCTTGGGGGCATCCTCTCACTACTGTGCACCTTAGTGTTTCGTCGCCAACGCTGATGTGCACTGCTCTGAGATTCAGCAGCTGCGCAATCCAGCCTCGTATGACGTTCGGTACGCGCCCGTGGTGACGTAGAGCCATTTCTATTGAATCGAAGGTTGTTTTGTCGAAAGCCCCTTCTATATCTATGAATACTCCCAGTGCGGACTCTTTATAGTGCAGCGATCTCTCAATCTGCCCTACAACGCAGTGCAGGGCTGATTAAGAAAGACACATCTACATACTTTTATTTAGGGCCTTTAGGGGCGAAGAGGGCAAGCTTCAATCTAAGAGGCGATTGTGAGATAATGAGATTTACTGGTATTTGAAAAACAAGGAAATTATTACTTCTAATGAGCGAGGAACCTTGAGCAACGCCCTTTAAAACATTGTAACCATCTAATTACAACACTAATTGTAACAACCATTAATTAGCCCAGACCTACAAACCTGAATAAATTGTACCTTTGGTATGAGAATTCTACTTGCACGCGAAAGATACAATCGGATCAGTTACACTACACTACCTAGCAGTTTTCTTAGTTTTCCACGAATTTTGGTAATTTTGTTCAGTTCAGTAAGTAAAAGGAAATCTGTCTTTCGGGCGATTTAGTCTCACGCAATTAGTAACTGTTCTTCCACATCCACGGAAATGGAAGGCGTAGAACGGCGACGTAATAAATCAACTCTAATTCTGATTCAATTAGTTTATTGCGTACTGATCCTTTGACCGCGCTTGCGAGACACGTTTGGCACCGAATCTTTAAATAATGGAACATCTTCTACTCGCGGTGATCTTTGGCTTGGCACAGATTTCTCTACACCAGTTTCCTTTTTTTTGTCTTAAAACGATTTCAAAGCCTTTTGCATTTAAATAATGCAGAGTTCGCTCACTATCTCACAACTGGGTCAACGAAAATTTGAACGAAATTTTTTGCCTGAGTCATCGAGTGTACTTTAGATCCTTGACGTTCTACACTTTTATCATTTCGCAATTGAACCTTGTCAAACCTTCCTGGATAAAAAATTATCGGTCGCGCGCGATTCCCTTCCATTTTCAGGAAATGTCGTCCGACTAAACTAAATAAATATGTCATCGGGATGGTAACGTAATTTTTTGGGCTCGTGAAGTTAATTACGAAATGTGATAACGTCATTTGAAACTGTCCGTATCTGATCGAGATTACTGTGATTTTGCTAAGTCACGTCGTGTTTTGTATTTGCACTTTATAGAGCAATTTCTTTTCACAATTCGACACTCGCATCGATTACGAGTTTCATAAATAATACAGCGCTTTCATAAAACAAACCACCGATTTTAATTTTATAATGTTGATGAAATTCATGGCCCCTTTAAGATTATATGGTCAGGGGGTCCCTTCCAATAGATTCTGGTAGTTTCCCCTGTTGACTTTCCTTCTAGGAATATCCGCCCAGTAATACCTCCTCAAACGTTCATTTCATGCGGAAATTGGGTGCCATCTTCTAGAAACAAGTAGTGTTTGTTCACAAATCCATTCAAGAAGATAGTACATTCGTCTATAAAGCAGATTTTCTGAAAAAATTACAATCCTGTTCAATTCTTTGATCCCTTAATCTTCCGATCATTTTCATTTTCGCCCAATTCTTGTAATTGTATCTTGTATAGAAAAAATTTCGGAATTTTATGAACTGGCCCGGTAGAATTGAAATTGGCCGCGCTACTCAATTCAAAACCCTTTATCTAAAATTCTGAACTGTAATGTGCTTGATGAATGACTCCATTTCGTTAATAGGTCTCTAATGAAGGGTGAAGGGTATTATTGTGAACTACCTATTATAATAAATTTTCTTTTAGGCCTAAAAGAAAATTTATTATAATAGGTAGTTCACAATAATACCCTTCACCCTTCTGAACTGTAACTTTATTACACACTGATCGATCCAGAAATTTACTCTCAACTCCATTACATGTTGTGTAAACTACGTCACGTAGACGTTATTTTGATGTCAGCACCTTAAAGAAGTCATGTGGTACAATTTCAATTTTTCACTGCAATCTTGGTTTATTTTACTTGAATTTGTATTTCCGTATTCGTTTATCGTTTTAGAAAGTTTGTTAGTTTCGTAATTTTTTCGTTTTAATTTATCGCTTTTGTAATTTATTCAATTTAGATAGGTTGTTACAAGTGAGATTTTGCGAGATTTATAAAAGGTTCCATCTGGTCGTTTGCGATAAGAAGTTTTATTATTAGGCGAAATTTAATTAACGCACGTGTTCTTTCGCTGCAGATGCAGATGAATTGCGCGTTTTATGTGGAGAAGTGGGAACGTTTTGGCGTGTTCCGTTGTGATTTGCGATTAGTCATCCCTATTTGTTTAGGTGAAGACGCAGTTCGTCATTTTTTACTAAATTTCGGCAAAGCAAATTAACCAAAATGTTGTAAGAGGTTTAACGCTTGTTATCCGATCACAGAAAAAGTTTTGTCTAGTTGAAAAAGCAAGCAGTTCTGTACAGCGATGCATATCGTTAAGATTTCTTCTTATTAAATGTTTCCACCGTCCCAAGAGTCACTGAAAATTTGTCATCTTATTCATCAAGCCAGTTTTGTTTGTCTTTTGATTCTGTGTTATAAAGTAAAGTTAAGGTCAGAAGCTGTCAGCATTTGAGTGAGTTAAGTGCTCCTACTAACACAAACCTTTTATGGCCAGATTATTTGGACGACTTAGCTGTAATTACTCTTGTTTAGGAAGATGTACTTTGCTTCTTTGCCTGAAAATGAAAACATATCGCCCTCATACTCCATCACTTGTTTGCAGATCTCAATAAACATAAAAAATGTCAAAATACTTCCGTATGTTGAATAAAATTCGAAACAAGTAAAAAGGTTTTCGGCCTCAGGCAAGTAACTAGCGTATTTTCAATGCATTGATCAAAGGCGATAGCTATGTGAGCTATGATTTTCTTTACAGAAGCATCTATGGTTCAAACTTCAAAGAAATGTCTCCATAAATAAGAAAGTTGGCATTGCGCAATATGCGCATGCGCACATCTAAGTTTTGCAATATGCGATATGTTTGTCTTTACTGCACTTGTGGATAAAATTTGAAAAAATATATAGCTAAAAGGAAGTCTACTTTGCGCATGGCACATTTGATTTATACTACTTGTATGCGCTGTTTTTCTACTACGGTGTTAAAATTTCAAAGAAATGTCTATAAAGTTGGCATTGCGCAGTCTGCGCACGCGAACATCTGCTTTTTTACAATACGCGATGTTTGACTTTACTAGAAGAAACATCTGTGGTTAAAATTTCAAAACATATAAATAATAAAATTGCCATGCGCCGTCTGCACATAGTATGCACATCTGATTTTTACATATATATACTAGACGCATCTTTGGTTAAAATTTCAAAGAAATACCCCAATAACTAAGAAAGTTCTCCTATCATTTACATATTTACTAATTTGACTTCTTAAACTAAGATCCCGTTATAGAGCCGTGCACAACCTAACTAATAACTTCTTTATCTTACCCAACTCTTTTTTAAACAATAACAATTGGCAATCTTGGTAACAGAAAATTCTGATTCACTATTTAAAGCTCGATTTAAAGATAACGTTTAAAGCAAAACAATGTTTACTCCTTTCTAGGTAGGTTCAAATTAAAACAAAAACACATTTCGACAATATGAAGGAGCCGATTTGTAAGGGTTTCTTTTTTACTACTTAAATTCAATTATTTTTGTCCTTAAAGGCACGGTCACGAGTTGAGCATACAAATATAAGACGGTGACCTTCTACATATATGGCAAGCCTTAAAGGAAGGCAGCTTGGGGTTTTCTCGGAAATTTTCAAAAGATTGCACAATTACGTAATCCAATGGCAAACGAATTTGGTAACGAAGATAATTAGCGAGCAAATTGTGAAATCTGAGGCTGACCTACGTCATACTGTTTATATACAGTCCACGAGTCAAATTCACGTTCTTTACAACTTCCGCTGTCTGTAATTTAACCGATTGGCCGCATTCATAAATTTAACCTTTGAACTAGACAGCCACAAAACTTTGATTGTGTACATTTTAACGAGAAAACCAATTTGCGATTTCGCCAACAATTTCAAGATGGCCATCGTTTCTTACAATTTGTGTTCCGTTACAATTATGATTATGATACTGAAATTGTATGCGAGCAAATTATGCGCGATTTATAATTTAACAAAAGCGAGTTAAAAACGAGTACCAAGGATTTAAATTGTAACCACTGTGATTATTGGAAGACATCAGATTACGCAGTGCCGCAAGGAATTTTAAATGTAGCCAGTGAGATGATGTAGCCAATTTCAAATCTACTCTAAATGCGCACCTGTTAAAACACAATAAGTCCAAACATTTTAATTGTGCTCAGTGTGATTACAAAACTTACAGAAGATTCGCTTTAGAAAGTCACCGGCAAATACACAAGCCTTCTAGGGGTTTAAAATGTGACCAGTCGTAAACTTAATAAACACACGTGCGCAAAGTTATTTGTACCTATATCACCTACGTCTAAGTACAGGGTGAGTCAACGATTACGCGGAGTAACTGAATGCCTTGAAGATAAGGATGTTTTTTGGATTTTTTTTGGTAGGTCCAAAGTTGCAAAACTTCAAATATGAAATCTCACTTTTTTTTAATGGAACACACTGTATATTTTTCTGTCATCTTTTAGCTCTTCCAAAAACCTTCAACTTTTGATAATAATGTCCTATACCTATCTCTGATATTTTTCAAAATATCTTGGTTTTCCTGGTTTTTATATAGTTATAATATAACTTGGCACTTGGGGTCCATCTGCAAAAAAAATTACTTCAGAAATTAGTAAAAAAATTTTTGAAAAAACACAAGAGAAATGTTGTTTTGAATTTTTAAAACAAAGATTTAGTTTAGCTGTTCCGCAGGGAAATGCGGCTTGTATTTTAGGCACTTTACCGCAACATACAGCATTTAATGAAATTTTTATGTTATATGTAGAAAATTTACATAATAACGAGGTGGCCATGCAAAAAGACAATTTTTATCTGCCTCGTCCAAAGCTAAAATCATATTTATTAATTCATCAATTTGATAGTAAAAACATAAACAAACATCTTGGTTTTCTTAGTTTTTATATTTTAATCTGTTCTAATTTACATAATAACGAGAATATGAAAAAAAAATGAAACTAATACCACTGACTGGATGACATTAGGAGTTAAATTAAATTTGCTTTGTAGTCAAATGTTTTTACTTATTCTCCAGTTTTTGGACTTAAAATAAATTGTTTGAAAAATAAATTAATCGATATGATTTTCGTTTTGGACGAAATAGATAAAAATTGCCTTTTTTGGCATGGCCACCTCGCTATTATGTAAATTACATATAATTAAGATTAGAATATAAAAACCAGGAAAACAAGATATTTCGAAAACTATCAGAGATAGGTAGAGGACATTATTATCATAAGTTGAAGGTTTTTGGAGGAGCTAAAAGATGACAGAAAAATATACAGGGTGTTCCATTTAATAATCGTGAGATTTTTTAATATGCAAATTTGGATCTACCAAAAAAAAACATCCAGTAACCTATTTTTTTAATGTCTCAGAGTAGATGTATTTATTTGACTTTTACTTAACCCAGAATAAAAATTATAAAACCTGGAATCAAAATTTAATAATAATTTTGACAATATATACTGACGCTTGCAAATGCCCAATTTTTCTTAAAAATCGAATTATCTTTAAAACTACTAGCTTTTCGGATATTAACCATATATTAAAAAAGACGTACAATTACACGTAGAATTCAAAAATGCATTCAAATACAGGGGGTTCTATTTAAAAAAATGTACCATTTGGGCGCCCTACTTTGTGGGCGCACCCTGTATAATTCCAAATATTTTTAAAATGTGGAGAATATTCAACCATATCATGATACAAAAGCACTCTATCGAAAAATCTTCAAAGGCAATAAGTTACTCCGCGCAATCGTTGACTCACCCTGTACATTACAATTGACATTATTTATTTTGGAGTATTTACAAAAACTTTATAAGTAGATATCTGAACGTTTCAGAAATTTGTACAGTTCTTTATTGCCGCTAGAGGTCTCATCCTTAATTGGAATAGTAAATGTTGTTTGCACAAACTTTGTGACAATCCAAAAATCACCCCCGGTCAACTGATTATAATTTAATTTTGTTGTGATTTGTTAATTAACGTATAAATTGCCTGCAACTGCACTTTCATTTTCAATAGTCATTTGCTTTGACCACGTTCAACGTCAAGCATTTATCCGGTGTCTCTTCGTCTTACATGTGTGACAAATTGAGTTGCGGGTAGGACAACCGTTTCGGGGATGTCTCTCTTTGCAGCAGGAGTGACAATTTTTCTTTCGTTTTGTGGAAACCTTCAAAATATTGATCGAGTGTGTAATCTGATGTCTTGCAAAAATTAGAACGAGACTTGATTTTGCTGTGACTGAAGTTCGGCTTGACGTGCGGCTGTTCCTGCATCTGACAGTGACATTGTAGCATCAAGTCCATTATTGATTTCGTTGTATTTGCGTGTTCGCCCGTTCTTCCGCGTGATAGCTCCCGACCGAAAGCGAATTTTCGTCACGTTTAGTGAACTTTTATTGTAACATTGTTCTAGGAATACCTTAATTGAACATTTCCTTACTTTCTTCGGTTATAAATAATTAGGGTTGCTTTAGTAATGCACCTGATACAAATGTCACTGTTTTGCGATCAACATGTCGTCACACTGGAGGGGACATTCCCACTGCGATACAAATATACAGTGACCTCGGAAAAAACAATCGCGATATTTGCCACATTGTAGTTTCAGGTATACAAAGTGCTGACTGGCCTTGATTTAATTTGCAAAACATATCAGTTTTAAGATGGTCCTCGTTTTTAGCGCCCATTGTTGAGTCTCAAATTGAAGGTGTCTACTTCGGGACTACTCCTGAATAGTATACAGTGTAAATAAATGGTTGAAACTTTACTCTTCGGTTACTATAGCCTTTTGAGGGATTTGATATAAGTAAATACCATGCGATCAGAAATGAGTTGCTGTCGAGTCACCTTTGGAATTTTTGTTTACATGGGAAATCGTACTTAAGGACGGCATACTATTCATGAGAATCAATAGAGGTCGCCACCGACAAATTGCATTGCAAAATTATATCGATCTTTGAGAATGACTCCTGGGCTTATACAATGATTTTTTAGGGTGGTTTTTGAAAATATAAATTCTACATACATTGCTCTAGAGCGACTATATAAAGGTTTTACTAGAAAGACAGTAATTACTACAATATTGCTAAAATAAGACGACACATTTTATTTTTTATTTCAAGCAATTGTTGAATTTTAATGTACAGTCGCTGTAAAACTGCTCATCTTCTTTCAATATTGAAAGTTTTGTCATTTAAAATCCAATATTGCGGCCAGGAGTCATTCTCAAAGATTTTATTTTTAAAAAGTTACATCAACCGCAATGGCGGCAAGCAGCAGTAGTGCAGCTATTTATTTCTAGATGTCGCTAAGGTAGAACTTGAACTTGGCGCGCGTCTGTAAAAAATATAATGAACTGCTTCATCCGATTATGATGTCATTAAGTTCAATGAATGGTTCTTTGTCTATAGACGAGTACATAAACGTGACCTATACCAACATTCCTTTCCCCTTTGCTAAGATAAAATGACATTTGTGATTTGAATGTGTGTGGGCGACCCCACGGAAAAGAAGTTTGGAAATTTTTCATGATTGTGTTATGCTGCCCGTATCGGCCGTATCCTATGTCTATCCTACGACGTGCATTTCCTAAAAAATCCAGGGGTGCAAAAATGCATTTATTATCTATTGTGTAACAATTATAAACATAATGGGGGGGGGGGGTAGTTGGCGCAGAGACCAGATCTACGCTTGAAAAATTCTCCGGGTATGCTCAGAGGTAGAGATCATGGGGGGCGGGGGTGAATTTTCAGTAATATGAATTGCCCCGAGTAACTTTTTTTTCGCCATGGTTAATTTTTTACGTCACTGTGCTCGTAGCGCCGCCCCTGGGCATCCTCTGTCAATTTCGAGGGCAGATATGGACTCTACGCCCCCTATAACCCCAGAGTAGGATTTCTCCGGCTTGTCATATAACGAGCGATCAAAAAAGGACTGACAATCGAGTCGCGGATTTTCTGGGTAACCAAAAATTCCAAAGGTTACTTGATAACTCTTTTTTGATCGCATAACGTATAGTATGAAGTTTGGTGAAAATAATGATTACAATAATTGAATGACAAAATAAACAAAAACAAACAGTTTTTTTTCTAAATAAAGCAAATTCCCCTATGTATCCTTTTAAATTCACTATGTCAAAGCATTATTATAAGAATTAAGATCACTTAAATAACTCTAGTAATAGCGCATAATCGTTTTTTGCGTGTACCTTTAAATGTAATTTAATCTATGCCAACCAGCTGTTTTTTTCTCGTTAAAATAAGCAAAGGAATGTGTACAAGGTCATGGAAGCCAACATATGAAAGTAATTAAATTTAGAGTATACACAAACCAATTGTGTAAGTACATAGTACCACCTACTCGACACGATGTGGCAGCACAATTTATTTACTACAAAGATAATTCTTTACTATCTTTCGATTTTAAAACATGCTGCGACCTCTGATATTTAATAGTTGAATCATGGTTGCCTCATTTCACAAATGGTTCAATTTTTCAATTCGTATGCCGTCCTATGTTTGTATAAAAAAATGCATGCGACGGTGCAGTAAATACACTCTGATTTCAAGTCCCTACAATACCATCCCTGTAAAAGGTAAATCGTAACATTTGCCCAATTTTTTTGACGTAATGTGGATTATTCACATTTAACGATCCTCGAGATCGTTTATAATTTTGTATTGCTGTCTGTCTGTCTGTCAGTTCAGTGTGCACGATAACTTTGTTTAAAAACGTCCCATATCCCTTTGAAAATTTTAACACAAATCAGAAAGGTCGTTATTGTTTTTCAGCTACGTAGAGGTAGACTATCGAGCCAAAAACAATTTCGAAGCTCGTTCGGTATTCATTTGTATGGGAGTTTACCCAGAATGTATGGATTTTATTATAAGTCTTTAAACAATGCTATTATTAGAAGTCGAAAAAAAGCTGAATTCAATTGAAATGTATTTCGTTACCTTTATACCTATTATTATTTGTTCAAAACTCTAAATTACACTAATTTTTAAGGATCTTCAGAGCCTTTATAGTTTTGTATTGTCCGTTCGTCCGTGTGCACTATAACTCTTTTTAAAAGTGACCGATCATGTTGAAATGGCGTACGAGTAGATACTTATTGGACATTAAGGTCGTATCGAGGGTCGGACGCTATTGATTTTCAGGAAGCTGGCTCAACAGGAACAAAAGTTATAGGACTTCGAGTAAAACGGGAACAGGAAACACTGTGGGCTCAGTATAATAGAAATCAACATATTTTCATTGCCTAGGTCATGTATCGAGTTCGGACTGTCGCTAGATTATTCCCTGACACTTAGATGTGTAACAATTCAATATTCTTCTCTGTGGTCTAGGTCAAAAGTTTTAGAGCAAATGTACCCAAAATTAGTCTTCACACATGAATTTAGAGTTGTAAAAGCTTTCAATGCCGGAAACATGAATTTGATGTATTTTTATTGACCATATGTATTCTGATCAAATCATGTCAAAATCGTTATCATGCACCAAGATCGTTGGGAAATAGACCAAGAGCATTATTATGATGCCCTAGATTCGAATTTATTTATTAGTATTTTGCAAGGTTGAAATAAATGGACGTTAAAAACGTGGTGGGCCGAGTTAAGGATCCTTCAATATTTAGCACTAATCCTTGAAATCGATTGGTGAAGGATTAACGTCGCTGTTTCTTTTCGTTTTCAAGTTTAGACGAGGAACAGATGGATATACGAACGAACAGACGGGCGGACAAAACCATCACATTTCATCACACAGCAATTTCTTTTGAAAAATTCCTTTAAAAGGAAACCGCGCGTATATATGCGTTAGGTCCACTTGTACGTTTTGCCATCATTTTCTGGAATATAATTACCTACCAGTGGTTAGAAAAACAGTTGTGACATGGCTATTAGAGTAAACAACATGCAAAAACCATCAAGTACGTGGAAGTAGAGGTCAACCAGGCCCTATTTTTTGTCATTGAGATATTTTCAAAGAGTAATTTCGTTCGAATTTTTTCAAAATGTGATAATTTTAGATATGTAATTTCTCTGGAAATGACTGATGGTGGCAATTATTCATTTTAGAGAACTTGTCTAAACGTTTACTGAGCGAAATTTCGCGTTGTGTTTTCTAAAAGTGACAGTTCTCATTATTGACTACTAGTTAGGTAATAATGTCCACATTATTAACCACTTTGAACAACTCATGTCATCAGACGCTAGTAGTGAAAAAAATCAATTTACTGGTAGTGAAATCATTTATCAGAAATGAAAAAAATTGCATCGTTTTTCTGTGAATACGAGATTATCAAAGAAACAATGCTTGTTTTGTCTTACAAATTTGTTGCATTTATACAAAAAAATTGCACATAGGTTCCTTCTTCTGTACAAATAGTAATTTAGAGACATTTCCAATGTCCATCGTCACTGCAGTCCGCACTTTGTCCGCGTAAAATAGCTTCGGCACTAATGAATCATGAATCCCGTCGCACCTGGCAACACTTTGCAGTAGCTGTAGGAAAATGGCGAGGGCTGTTTTTCTCAAGTGATAATCTTTTTTGTAACTTGCATACAAACAAATAGTTATGCTCTCATCATGCACGGTTAATAAGTAAGTAAGTAACTGTAATTTCATTTTTGCATGCAACGGCAACTAATACAAAAGAATGCAAGTACATAATCACTAAAATTTCTACCAAAATGATGGTGGTTTAAATTCAAAGATATTTTGAAAAAAAACAGAATTAGCTAAGTAAACTTGGCAAAATGGAACTTTATTACTGAAACGGCAACGTATGCAGTCTTTTATTAAAGGGATAATCGTCTCGTGGCATATAATGTAAGATAGCTGTAACTTGATATACCATCATTCTAAACAATGACACCTTATATATCTGCTTATCAACACCGACATTCCTCTAATGTTTTTATACTTTATCCTTGTTTATAAAGGAATGCGTAGTCAAGTTGTGATCCTCAACTTTTTTAACGTACTTTTCTTTGTTATTAATAGAGTACACCACTTGCCGGATGCAAAATGCGGAAGGTACAGCTGTATCAAAAGAAATATAACGGCAAGTATTTTTACATTGGATCTGTTCAACTATAAAGTATTTAAACAATGGTATAATACAAATAGTAAGCCAACCGGTTCGCGCCAATTCTTGATGATTGTAAAAAGATGTACCGGAATATGCTGCCACCTAGTTGAGAGTAGCTGAAAATGCCCGTCTTAGAAACTACCTTAATTATTGTCACGGAACGATCGAAGCGGGAAAATACAAAACATGTTCGGTAATCGAGTTTAAATATTCTTCCCATATCGTATTCCTATTTCATATCGTCATAATCAAGCACTATACCTACTTACAAGCAGAGCTGGAATGATTACTCAAAAAAGTATTCGAATACTGATTACAAATTACTTTATCATAAAAGTATTTACAGTAATTGATTAGGTACCTACTTTACAAAATTTGTGTTTAATTACTGATTACAATTGTAATCGATTTAGTTTAGCATCGTAAATACATTAACTACATTTTTAAACATGCATCTTGCATGCGGCGCACGTATCCATACTTTATTTATCGTTAACGAGTTCGTTGATTCTTTGTTATTACTTATTAAAGATCCTCGAGACCGTTCATAATTTTGTATTACTGTCTGTCTGTCTGTCCGTTTGTCGCCCGTATGCACGATAACTTTGTGTAGAAACGTCCGATAATTTTGAAAATGGGTACACATATTCTTAAGGATATAAGAAAGGTCGCCATTGTTTTTCAGCTGAGTAAACTAACGGAATAAAAAGTTACAGCCCAAAAACTGCCCACACTTGAAAAGAAGGTTTTTTTAAATAATTTTTGTTGTTTGTACATATGAATGTCCGGTTTTCTGTGTTAGTAATATTCCTTAAACCTCAAGAAACTGCGCAGATGCATAAAAAATTTGCCCCAACTTTTGTATCTGCGCAATCCAATTTTTTTATTTGTTAAGATGGGAAAATGAAATTTTGTATGTAAGCACCTCGAATAGAAATAAAACTAATGCCGAAGCAAGAAAATTGTATAACGTTCCTGTTCCTCTTTGTATAATCCGCTTATATTTTTAGCGCATTTTCCAAGGAAGGTGGGTGCGCTATTGCAGCCACTCTCTCTGTCCGTCGTCCGTCTGTCCGACCGAGGCCTCTATTCCCACAGTTTTCAAAATATTTAGTTCGTTCTTTTTGCAATCGGTAGCTTATAGCTCTGTCACCTCAATCAAGAACAATCTTGACGAGTAATGTGCGCATGCGCAGGCGCAGTATCAACTTTCTTATTTATTAATATATTTTGTTGAAATTTTAACCACAGACACTTCTAGTAAAGGCAAACATATCGCATATAGGAAAAATCAGATAAGCACATGCGCGGACTACGCAATGAACTTAT
>NW_022170403.1:15342978-15356937 GCF_008802855.1 Photinus pyralis | reverse complement strand
CAATGATCAACATTTTTTGAAATCGAATAAAATGTACAGTTTAAAAAAGAAACGGAAAAGTTCAATAATATTAATGGAAAATAAGCATATAATTTATCTAATGATACATTTCAATCACAAGTTTATAAATTTTTAATACGAAAAACAACACAATGAATAAATGGCCTAGTAACATAAAATACCCAGTGACAAATATCTGTTATAAAAAAAATAAAACATAAGAATCTACATCAGCATATAAATGTGCAGTAAAACAGCTGAATTCACTGCTAAGTCACTAGCTTATGTATAGAACATCCATGATTAAATGAACTAAACAATATACAGTAATTTGTGTTGTAGGCATAATCACTATTTAATGCTGTTGATGATTTCTAAAATTGATATATATATTTTTAATTATCACTGCCAGTAAAAAAAAACTTACGCAAAACTATCTTAAATTGGTTTTCTCAAGATGTTACTGACAGCACTGCTTACGTACACTATCTGTGTTCATGGTAGGTTTCACATCAATTGGCTCAACGTTCTGCGGTCGAATGGTATCACCTTCCGGAGGATCTCTAATTTGTTTTTGTGACACAATTCGATAGATTTCTATAAGTTGAATTGTGAACTAAATTTGACGTCCAATGCGTTTGTCTTACCTGTGAGTATATTTTGAAAAGCAGTGTCAACATTAGTCGAATCGAGCGCCGAAGTTTCAATAAATGACAAACCGTTTCTCTCTGCAAATCCTTTCGCTTCGTCTGTAAGAACAGCGCGCAAATGCCTAAGATCTGATTTGTTACCAACCAACATTATAACTATGTTTTGGTCTGCATGGTCACGCAATTCACGTAACCAACGCTCTACATTTTCGTAAGTTAAGTGTTTAGCTATATCGTACACTAACAATGCTCCCACAGCACCTCTATAATACGCTGCTGTTATAGCACGATATCGTTCCTGACCAGCAGTATCCCATATTTGCGCTTTAATTGTTTTACCATCCACCTAAGAATGCAAAGTATAATAATTAGTGATGCAATAAAAAACAAAATTGACATGGAAAAATATGCAAAATATTTAAGATGTCTGTCTCACTATGCAATAATGATGAGAGGTGTTTCACTTTTGTATGTACAAAAAACGCCGCAGTCGATCTAGAAATCCTTCTGTTGCTGCATATTGATATTTCCATTGCACAAACCTTTTGCTTGCACAACTGTCTTTACCAATAAAACACCAAGATCAATTTAAAAATCATAATGTTGTTACTTTTGTAATACAATTTTTAAATGAAGAATAGTACCTATATTAAAGCATAAGTTGCAGAAGGCGCTATATTCTAGCACGAGTTCAAGTTTCGAACCTGAGCCGCGTAGAGGCGAAGGTTCGAATGAACGAGTGCTAGAAAGGCCTTCTGCAACATATACTTTATACTATTTTCTCTGTTGAGCATTTTAATTGTATTAAAAAAATTAACAATTCTGACATTTTCTGTAATAAATATTTCAATAAAGAAATTAAGTTGGCAACACCAAAAATTTTTCAATAAAGAAATTAAGTTGGCTACGCTACATTTTGAAAAAATTCAATTTAACAAGCGCGTCAAATACGAATTTGTGCAGTATATTTTAGTTTTTTCAATAAAAAGTGAATAATGTGCGAAGAAATTCTTCCTTCCACTCCTCCAGAGCTTCGACAGTTAGCAGAAGAGACTGTTCATAATTTGCTACCAGGCAATAATTTCACAATTATTCTAAAAGTTTATAATAATTGTGCATTTAGTGACAAAGATTAGTTTTGTAATTTTGTTAGGTTATAAAACCTCATTTGTATGAAATGTGGATTTCTTTAAGTACCTACACTGAATTTTCAATACCTAATGATTTCAATTACCCGTATCGTTAATAACTGTAACATAATGTTATAACAATAAGTGAAATTAGTCCACATTTTACTAAACCGTTGAGATAAGTATTAACGTCTAAATCATCCAGGCAGAACTTTGAATTGAACATTCGCGTATATGATCAGCCTGGATGATTTAGACGAGCATGCCAACCACTGAATACTAAATGTTCTTAAAAATCTGTCAGTTGTGGAAAATAGTTACCAAAAATAGTGTTGGAATGAAACTCATTCCAGCACTATTTTTGATATCGGAATACTGTCATTATAAACGCAAAACAGAGAAAAGATTTTACATTAATTACCAATAGTAAGGTTAGGCAGAGTTTTACATCTAAAAACACTTTAAGCGATTACATACCTTATAATATCGTAAATCCAAGCCATATGCGTCTTTAAAAATCGAGTTTATATAAAACGTAAAATAAAGCAAATACAAGAAACAAAGTGTAAAGTAGTAACGTGAAGCCGTGACAATTAACAGGTGACACTGTCAATACGATAGTCAGTATAATTAATAATAATTATAGCACGGAGTGTACCGCATCGTTTTGGAGGCTTTCTATTGGCCAGTTTGGAATTTAGCTCCAATATGGTGACCAGAACCAACGACCAATCAAAAATGAGATACCCTGGTATTGTGCATGCAGGTGGCTGTAGCGCAATATTGCAGCTATTTGACTAATATGAAATTAGTTTTTGAAAATTCAAAACAAAAATTTCACTGCAATTCTTGACCGGCATTAGGCACGTGCAAACGGCGATAGCAACTCCAAGGGTGAATGATCAGGTGAAAGGGCAAAATTCAATACAAATACCTTAAATCTCCAGGGTGGCATCTCTCTGTGGACCACGCTATTTTGCAGTAACTTAAAATTACTGAAAACACTTGCAACTACAAAGTAATTCTCAGAATCGCTCTGCATTTTGAGACAGGTATAGCCAAGGGACTGTGATTACAGCAATACTTGTAGGTACATTTTTTCAAGAGTGAAACACCCCTAGGTTAACCAACAATGGAGACTTTGTTTAGAGCTTAAATAAATTAGTTGAAGTTTCCCCTCCACACATACCTATCTGCCACCTCCATGAATGAATCACTCACAACAGCAAATTAAAAATCGGTCATTACTAAATACACAATAAATGAATATTCAGTAGGTCTTAGTCAGTGATGATCAGTAAGATTTATGTAAAATTGACTTTTTGACATGACCTTAATTATTGATCACACATTAAAAAAGCAAAAATGAATGATTATGACAAATGACACATTTTACAAAAATTCATTATCGAGTCCTATAAATATAAAATAAATAAATATGATTACACTCACCTGTATGCTACGTGTGGCAAATTCTACACCTATCGTTGACTTCGATTCCAAATTAAATTCATTTCTAGTAAATCTGGCCAATAAATTACTTTTACCAACACCAGAATCCCCGATTAAAACAACTAAAAAAATTAAATTAATTCAGTCACCTAGAACTTGTAGTCCTCTAAAGGTGCAAAGTACACAATTCAGTTTAATTGCAACGAACACACATTTCACTAGTGATATCAAAAAGAACGAAGGAAATCAGGTGAACCACAAACCACATTAAGAGCGTAGACATCCCGCATTAAGAAAGTGAAGAATTTATATAACAAAGGGCATTTTAATGCAATATTAACCTAAAATTATGTCCCTTATTCCTATGGAAACATTGAGACAACAAAACTGTTTAATGGGTCACTGTTAGTTGGACACAAATAGAATGTTAATTATACTGGTATATTATCACAACATAATTAAAATAAGTCAATAACTTAAATGGAGACACTAATAAGAATGAATACGGTTGGGGTTTAATATCCCTTGATTATATTACAATTTGACCCTTGACTTGAATCTTCACAAATGATTAAAATACTCTATTTGTGACGGCATACGTCAAATTAGTCATTTATAATTTTTACAGGTAAATTCACGCGTAAAAGGTCTGAAAACATTCCACTCGCACTTATGTGTACAACAAAGTACTTACCCTTAAATAAATAATCATATTCGTCATCCCTTGTATTCATTTTATTTTTTTTTCAGATATGCAATCCTCCCTAATACGTAGGTATAACGTTCAACTAAAATAACACAAAACAGCAACTATTGCATTTATCACTGATCAATATTCACAATGCCACGTAAATAATTTTATCACAGACGCATTTCTAATAATGGTACAATCTTCCTATTCGCGATTGTGGAAATAATTTTGGTATAATTTATAAATACTAATAAACAGAGAACAAAATGGAGCCTCGTATTGTTTGGTTTCCTCCTTTTGTACACGCCCCTTCTTGTTGACTGTCACAATATTTAATGGCGCCTGCGCATTTGTCATAAACTGACGTTTAATGTCAATTGAAGCCAGGTTTACACTATCACACGAACATCGTTTCATTTAAACCACACTAACATACGACCCGAAGTTGGATTACTTCTGGCAATGACTCATAGATGGCATGAACACCGTATAAGATTAGTGTCGTTGGAAAAACGAATATGTACTTTTTTGCGATCCTTTGTAAATAATTCCAAATCCTGAACTAAAGTTCGGTTAATAAATTAGATTCATATAGCATTAGTCGGTTGGCGGATTAAAATCTGAAATTGTGTTCCCTATTTTTGACACGCCACACTATAATGTACACAAAAATTTAGATTTACCCGCTACTTTAAAATTAATCCTATTCGAAATTAATTTTAGAATTGAATAGTTTCGAACGTGTAATCAATTGAAATCATGTTTACACAAGTTGAATGGACGTCCACTTACAATAAGGAGTTCATTAAACATTTTCGCCCCTAAAAGTTCTTTTAATTCATAAAATAGTTATAATTTTAAAAAATATCTTATCTTGAACACTTTGTTCCCAGAAACCCATTTATTCCGACTTGGAATATAACTTCTCAATTTAGCCTCACAAAGTTCGACCGATACCTACATTAATTTAAACTCCACAATGATCTTTAATCTCAGAGGTTCTCACTATCATAAACTCTCACTTGAACTTTAGCTCACAAATTCTAACTGTCTAATTTTGACCTCTATGCAACTATCTATAGAGTTCGAATTTCTAACTATCCAGAAATTCCAAAGATTGGGATTTTCGATTTTACCACGGAAAATAATTTTATTTCTGTAATTCTGATTTAATTTCGAGAATTCAGATTTGAATCGGTAATTTAAAGCTTTATCGCAGTAATTCCGACTTTAGCAGTAACCTTGGAAATTCTGACTTAAAATCAATATTTCCAATTCTATTTCACAAATTGCTAATAACGCCTTAATGTGGAAGCCCAACAATTCACAGAAGTAGAAATTTCGGACTTCACCTCAGAAATTTCAACTTTAGCCAGGAAATTCCTGTCTGAACTATAAGGAGTTGTAGGTGTTCAGCAAAGCCGTGGACTCCACAAATATATGGTGTGGAAAAAACAGGTGCTTACACAAACTCACTTTCGACAAATCGAGCAACCACACATAATCCACTAAGACAAATTCTGAGTGGTCAAGTGAAAGAGTGCTTCTTCTGTGTCCATATTGTCCCGTGATTAGCGCAACAGTTAATGTAATTTGTTTTAATCGTTATTTTCTGTTTATCTGCGAGTTCACAAAACATTCGGGTTCAGATTCGACCAATGATATCGATAAACAAGGAATTGATAGAAAAATAATAAAATAACGAAAAAGTTATGTATTGACAGAGTTTTATAGTACAAAGCAGTTCACTGCTGGTTAAGTTGAAAATACCTTTTGTTACCTCATCTAGAGCTATTTTAATGTATTCAATTTTTTGTGATCATGTAGCCTAAAAGTTTGGGCATAACTTATTGGATTACTCCATTTTGTTTTTTTTTAATAACAGTCTTAAAATCACACAACAATTTTAACATAAATAAGACTAACATAAATAAATACATATAACCATAGCTTTTTACCTTTTTCATAATTTTTCATAATTCGTTGTTAAACACATTTAGGTATCTTATTTATATTATTTACAAAATAGTTTACAATAAATTTCGGTATATGGCAAAATTTATATATTACTTTACATATTATACAAATTTAATTTTAAATAAATTTTACAATAATTTATTGATGAATTACAGATTGATCCACAAAGTACATGTTTCGGCCTTACGATTAATGAATAATGTTAACATTAGAGATTGTCTTTATGGATAATCGGTAAATATCACATTTATTATGTATTAACAAGTAGCACCATTATTTCAAATTATAGATTAAGATGAAGTAAAAATCTTTATTTCTTGCCATGATTGTACTATCATAACTTTCTGTAAACTTGGAAATCATGGTTTAATGCATTATTTGACAGAGTATAAAAAAGTGCACTACTGTAGGGTATATACCTGAACTAATTTTGATTGATCCAATATAATCATCAATGATCAAATGCCAACATTTGTTAACATGCAATTTATAAAACTCAAACATGTGCAAAAATACACAAAGTGTCAACAAAATTGTATATAGGTAAACATCGAATAAAGTTAAAGAAGAAAATTAAATGATAGTTTTGGCTCAGGTGGTGCCCTACATTGTGCAAGTTGTATGTCAACAGATAGTATCTGAAATATTGCGTTAATGAAGTAAATAAACAAACCAATACTAACACCAACTGTTGAAGAATAACACAATTTAGACATTTCTTTACTTTGGTTTTATTTTTTACTAATACGATAATGAAAATGATCACACCGCTAAACTATTTAGTGGATTACGTATTTCTAAAATCATCAATCTATAACATTTTTCTAATTATAAGGCACATTGTATTTGGTAATGCATAACATTCTAAACCATCTGATCAAAGTAGAGAATATAAGATAATACCAACTGTAAAAAAATTATAACACTAATCTTCATTAATAAAGAAATGATTACAGATGAGAAGAGATGTGAAAATGAGGGGATGATACTGGCTAATATTGCCAATAGATGTGATGAATCCATTATTAAAATAGCAAAAAATGTGTTAATATCAAGCATATCACAGATGCTTCGCAAATAAAAACTAATCTTAGGCAGTGATTGATTTACAGCTGTAAATAGATAATATCCAAAAATTCTTTTTAAATAAACAAAAATGTACTTCACGAGTAACTGAGTGATGCTGATGATTTTAGAAATAACTTTTATAATCATTCTGCTTAATCGTAATATACAACAGAAGCAAACAAAAGCATCTCTTTGCGAATTTACGCCTTACAAGCGTTCTGGGCATGCAAACTCGTATGTCATTGGCAAGAGCATAAACATTACTGATCACAAGGGTTTCACCCCATAAAAATTGATACAACTCAAACATAAACAGGACCTTGATTTTCATTATTGTCGTCTAGATTAATTTTATTAAATGCGGGGCCGCCACCGTCGTCAAAAAATCTTCTAAATGTGAATTCAAAGAACCCGTGAAACGGTTTAGAATTGTCCAAGAATTCGTCCGACGTGCTGGAATCTATCGAGTTTGAATTTCTTAATTTATCCGGATCGACCGGATCAAAGTTTGAAGTGTCCGTTGGATATTCTATTTTAGGAATATGGGGCGCCGATTGACGCCGTAAACCCTTTTCAAAGTCTATACCGTAAAAAAATGGATGAGCTTTCACTTCACTAGCATTTTTACCTAACCGTTTATCCGCACTTGTACACAATTTTAATATCAAGTCTGTACTTTCTTTAGAAAGATTCGCCTGCTTTGGTATGTGTAACGTCGTTTCCCAGTTGATAACCTGTAAGTATAAGTAACTATCAATGTAATTTATGTAAATTATCAATTTTCAATTTGAACTATTTAACACAGTTTCGCGTCATTATCATTTTGGTAAGATTAATGGCCAGTATTATAAAGCATACCTACTTAACTAATGTTGTCAGCTAACAATGTTGTTAACAATGATGTTATTCTGTATATGTTTTAAAAACATCCAATCACATGCCTTAACAACATAGTTAAGTCGTATAATACAGGCCGTAAGAGCGTGGAATTTTAAGTTCAGTTAAATCTGTATATTATCATCATATATTACAATTTTTGGTAAAAAAAATTAATTAAATTCTAGCCAATCAGCATTACAATACCTAATACTATAATTACTAGAGACCAGATTTCATGCTTTTATGCATTACGTAAACATTGTATGCAGCTCAAAATAAAACAATAATCACATTGGCGCAAACAAAATAATGCATATTTTCCATTTTTGGGGTTTTTGTGCATATTTAAGATAGGTTAGCATTTTATTAACTTTTTAAACCATTTTTATTACAAAACAAGTTGGTGGTAGTAATTGCAACAATTATATTTTTATTTATAAATTATAAAGATAAACAAATAATAAATCAAATAAAATAAAAATTATGAAAGACATAGACAAAAGAAAACAATAAAAATAGAAAAAAATAAAAAGAAAAAACAAAAAGAAAAAAAAAGGAATAAAAAAATTTAAAAAAATATGGCGCCTAAGTCAAATTATAAAACATCAGTGGTGTTCAATTCAGCATTAATTTAAAATGCAACCAAATTTCAAGTTCAACAAATTTGAGATGACGAATGTTGGCTGAAGAAAATGTTGAACCTCATCTGATACCTCAACTAAAGTATGCTCCAATTACTCCTGTCGATGCGGAAAGATGTTTCTCTGTCTATAACTACGTACTAAGTAACAAATTTTAAGATGGACCACTTAGAACAATACTTATTCATTAATTGTTTTGATACAGCTTATATGTTTAAATAGTTTGCATTATTTAATTTTTCATGCATATCTTCCATGCTTTTTTTGCCATATTTTTTGTGCATATGCATGTGCATTTTTGATGGTCCCTAATAATGACTATCTAATGCAATTACCATTGATAAAACTAATTTAATTTACCTTGTATTGTGTCTCCGCTGGTGTATTCGCAAGAAAAGGAGGACTTCCCACCAACATCTCGTACAGTATAACACCAACACTCCACCAATCACACAACTGAGTATACCCTGTTCTCTGTAGTACTTCAGGGGCAATGTAGTTTGGAGTACCCACAAGCGAATGCGCCAGACAGCGCTGATGTTCTTGCCTCCGCCTTCGTTCTAGAGGTTTCATACTTTTACATCGACACTCCTCATTATTCCAATCTTCGACGGGTTCCATTGAGTCTTGCCGATTGTGTTCTAAATTTAAATAATGATAACTCAGCAGGTAAGTTACATGTTACACTTTTTGCACAATTTTCAATGGCATTTAATCGTATTTTTGTTCAGAAGTGTTTTTTGTGTTATTCTGCACATTTGACTATGTGAGAACGATGCTATTAGGTACTCTATGCTGGTCTTTTTCGGATTCAACATTCGTTCCAGTGTTTAACACTACATGAGAATAGGTTGATTGTAAGACTAAACTAATAAAGAATACCACAGAATGGAGAAGCGAGTGTCTGGATATTTTATATTAATGTTTAATTGTTGTATACAACACTATGTCATGATGACGTTATTTTGGCTTTAGCACTAGCAGTAATAATTTGACCCCCTGTATGTGGTATAATTGCAATTTTTGGTTTACTTTATTTGAATTTGTGTCTCAGTGTTTGTTTTTCCTTTTAGAAATGTTTGTAAATGCGTAATTCTTGCTTAAATTTTATCGATTTGTCATTTAGATAAGGTACTAATGCGAGATAAAATGGGAATCTGACAAAACCAAAGCGCCAATTCCGAAATATAATGACAGTATTAGGTGAGGCGGCGCAGGTGCCGAATCCAAAGTATCGTCTCCGAAATATAATGACAGTGCAATGTAGTAGTGGTATCACAGCCGTTTCTGACATGTGATGACAGTGCTATGTTTCAGTTTTCGTAAAGTTATATCATTGAATTTATAACTATCAGAAGCGCGGGTTAAATGGCAGGATATGTGACTGTTTTCAATAGTTTAAATTACAAGACGTAGATGTCTCTACCATCGAGAAAGATGAATAATAATGTCAGTTTTTTACCGTTGTTAATTATTATACAGGAATCTGTAATGAACCCACTATCTCGATTTGTAATTGTTGTATACAGAATTCTAGATACCCAAGAAACGTACTTATAAGGCATTTATGTGGCACACGGGATGTTGAATGACGTAAGATAAACATTCTTCCTTTCATGAATCGTGACCTTACTTAACATTCCTTAAGGAAGATTGAATTACATTTGAACAGGAAAGCAAAAAATACGCAGGCATCCTTGATCACTGTAACAGAAATTAAATGTACCTACCTTAACCTATCTATTCTTAATGTTTGTGTGTGTCGGTTAAACCGTTGCCACCAGTTAAACTACCTAGGACAGGGGTCGGCAACCTATTGAAACGGAAGAGCCAAAAATTACAATTTACAAAATTTCCCAGTTCTTAAAGAGCCACAAATAATTTTTGATTCAATATTATAGTTTTTGGCTATATACAGGGTCCTGCAACAGTCCGTCGGTTTTCCTACATAGCTGATAGATACCTGGTAAAAATATTGGTGGTTGCGGATCTACAAAAATTATTTTTGAATGTACAGGGTGTTCCATTTTTACGATGTCAATTAATAACTGATCTTTTTAAATAGAACATCCTGAATATTTGGTTGTTTCAATGCCGTTTGCTCAAAGTGCTATAACTATTCTTTTTCAAATGGAACTACCACTATTTTATTTCGCTATTCGCTTTTGTCTTCTCTTAAATGTTTATAAGGGGTGCCCTGTGCTTAAACTCCGCAGTGTTTAGGTTATTCAATATTTTTCACAAAAGTAGGTACCTACTCATTAATTAATTACGTGTTTATACATCGGAGTAGGCTGGCTATAATAAAAAAAACAAAAGAATACCAGAAAGTAAACAAGTGTCAAAAATTAGATAATTATTTGCTGCAAGTATACTTCTGATACAAAATAAGATTAATTAAAAAGGCGAATTTCGAACAAATGAACTAATTTCTTTAGATAAATACGGAGAGCCGCAACTTTATAGGTATCAAAAGAGCCGCAGGTTGCCGACCCTTGATCTAGGATCACACGTCACACCTGGCAATTTTGATACAAAATAAAAAGGTCGTTAACCTCTTTTCTTTTAAATTCTGACGTTTGAAATTTGTTCTCAATGGTTAATCGATAACTTATCGATAATTATCGATTAATAGATAGTCAATCGATAAATTTTAAAAAATGGTCGACCGGTCAACAAAAAAATAATTTTTTTGCGCATGGGATTTATACATACAGGGTGATTCCTATAGTACCTGCCACCGTTTGGGAGCATATAGGGGGTGCCTAGGGGAGTATTTTGATATAGGACACTTGGGGTCGAAAATCTAAAATAAGGGCGCCAGAACCAAATTTATCTTCTGGAATTTCACGCCTGTATGTAGGCAACCCAACCGACCGACGTTTCGCGCGGAGCGATGCAGAGCGAGTTAGCGCGAGGAAGCGACATGGAAGGGAAGGAGGGAAAACGACAGTCAAAAGCAATAACGTTTACAAGTGTTCAACGTGGCCACCGTTGTTCTCAATGCACTTCCTACATCTAGCCAACTATTATTATACTATTACCATAGTGTTTATTCACTTGATACGCGTCGTTGCAGACGGGATTTCGTGGGTTTAAACAAAATTCTGATCAAGTGTCAGCCACACATCGCCGCCTGAGATCGCTCCGTGTGCACCGCCGGCCGGTTGGGTTGGCTACCTACAGGCGCGAAATTCCAGAAGGTAAATTTGGCTCTGGCACCCTTATTTTAGATTTCCGACCCCAAGTGTCCTATATCAAAATACTCCCCTACACACCACCTACACGCTCCCAAACGGTGGCAGGTACTATAGGAATCACCCTGTATATTCTGACTACTTATAATAAGCAAAAATAAATAAAAAGTGCGATTAAGACATCGAAAATATTTGCTTTTACAAAAGTTACAGCGATTTGATTGAAAGCTTTCAGGGGCGAAAATTAAAGCTGGAATCTTTGTTTTCCCTAAAAAAAAAGAAAAATGGAGGGTGATATTTTTCCGCGGTTACTTAGCAAAGAGGAAAAAAAAATCCTGGAACAGTTTTAAGGCAATATTCCATGGTTTCCCGTTCAGTGTTTCCTGGGAAACCATAGAGCTGAAAATTATGACGAGCTGACAGGATTTGGTTTTGTATCATGGGGTATAGAATGTCTCTAAAGAATAAAGATGCACAGGTTACATTCTCATTTAGATCAATTTAAGGATAATATGGGAGCTTATTTGGAATAAGGACAACACTTTCTCGAGACAATGGAACTTAGACACCTTCCCAAGGCCAGGAAGTTGGAAGCATGATGGAAGATCAGATTCAGTTGAACATGACAAAAACAGCAAAACTGTTCCATTTTTAAACATTTAGACTCTAAGATAAACAAATTATAAATGTAGAAACGTTACCATTTAATAAATCATGCCTATGTAAGTAGGATTCTATAGGTATTTTTATTTTTTGGTTTTTTGCATTTTTTCACACAAAAACAAATACATAACCATTTTTTGTTCTAATTCTTATTTGTGGCTATAGAAGCAATAAAAATAAGGTATACATGTCCCATGCGCAAAAATGCTGTAGACCGGTGTAATTTATCGAAAATGTTAAAGGATTGGTCGATAAACCTATAATTTCCGATAATCTATCGATTAATCTCACAACTAAACTATTAAGATAGATAATTATCAAATTATCGAGAGAATTTTTAACGACATAAACTTTTCAATGTTTAGGTATACCAGTTTACTTCCAACAAAAGCGATGTAAGAGCATTGTTGAGTTGCCATATGATCGCACAATTCACAACCTACTGCTGTACTCATTTTTGAGGATTATCGTCCACTTGATCACCTTTGATTTCAGACAACTTGAGCATCAAAAGATCCTGTTTTATTTAAATTATCTCTCGCAATATCAATACCAAAAAAACAAAAATGTTAGCGAGTGTACACATGGATGATGTAATATATCGATTGAGAATATATATCGATGAGATTTATGAAAAAGTATCGATAGTTTTCTCTTGATAATTTCCGCTACTTATTTATTAATCGATAAATATAGACAATTTTCGTGGCAATAATAATCGATTATTATCAGCAGCTAACAATCATTATTAATTATTTTCAAAAGTTATCGATAATTATAAAAAGTTATCGATAATTATAAAAAGTTATCGATAATTATCAAACGTTATCGATCATTATCGAAAATTAGCCTTACGATTTATCGATAATTGTCGATTATTATCGAAAGTTAACGATAAGTGATTAAAGTTATCGATAATTATCGATAGTTTTCAATTAATGATTAATCGATAATTATCAGACTGAACAGACTTATCGATAAATCGATAACAATTTCATTTATCGCTCAGCTCTAGTAGGTATACGAATTCACGTAAACTGGGACCGATTTATTTGTGCACAATGCTGCATGGTTATAAAAAAGCTGATTCGCGAAATTTAGTTATCAAATGTGAATGTGGAAATGATGTAGCTGCCTGCTTGCAACGGACAATATTTTGCCTTAAAATTTTTTTGATCGTTTTTTAATAACAAAATCTCCCGCTTTCAGTAAAAATGTGGAACCTGCCTATTTTACTGCCTGTGAATAGAATGTATGAAATTGCATTCATTCAAGGACAAGGACTGCAAGCTTCGTTCGTCTAAATGTATTATTATTTACATTACAAATTTACGCAATGCTTCTTAAGGGATCTATTTTTAGAACATTCCAATCCTATTTATAAAACCATTCCAATGATAACACAAAAAACATCCGGAGTTTCTGACATCTGACGATTAAAAAGGAAAATATTCGAATGGTCAAAATAAATGGTTTGTAATGCTGCCATCTAATGTCAATGTAACGCTCCACTTTCGATCGCCCACGGACTTTCAAACGATCGAACTGCTCCTAGCGGCGGCCAGTTGGCACATGGTCACAAAATGTTATATGGGATCCGCGCTTCTGATA
>NW_022170403.1:15326557-15342878 GCF_008802855.1 Photinus pyralis | reverse complement strand
CTGACTATCTCCACAAAAAGCCCTGATAACGACAAAACTGCCTGTTTTGCAAACAAATACGCCCAAACACGGCCACATTTCAACGTCCAAGAAAACTCGATTCACGTCTTCCACCAAAAAAGAGCCACGACTAATGTCCGTCTCTGTGTTTAAACAACATCGGCAATAACACGTGCTTATCTAAACTTAAATTAGATTACGCAGCCATAAGAACTCTTATCGCAACAACCGGAGAAAAACATGACATAAACCTTTAAGCAGACTATTTTTTTTTATTCTCCTTTAATTATACAATCTGCCATAGCTTATTTAGCAATAAGTATTTAATAGGATTGAATTAATTATTACAAAATGACATGTGGGGCAGAATTCCAGCGAAGTCTCCCCTTACATTTTTAATATGTGATGTATGCTATGAAAATAATATACCGTGCGTTTATCTTAGATTGGAACATACGATTTTGCATGCAATGTTATTTCCCTATGTTCCATTTTAAAAAAAACGCATCAACCTGAAGGATATGCGCGGTTCACAACTAAAACAAACGTATTAGAAATTTGCGAGTCACATTTGAACCAGCCTTTATTTTTAGGTTATGTACGTGTACGGTCGAAAGTCGAAGAAAAATTGTTTAATAATAAATAAAATGAATTTAATTATAAGTTATAACAAATGTTCAAAGTGCCCTCCTTCACATTCCAAGCAGTACCCTAACCGATTGCGAAATTCCTGAATACTATTTCGTAAAAACGTAGGATTCATTTGATCACATGCTGTTAGTATTCGGGTTTGTAACTCTTGCACATTCTGAATGGGAACATGATTATAAATTTTCGATTTTAGATATCCCCAAAGGAAAAAGTCATTTGGCGACAGATCGGGAGATCGTGCTGGCCAAGATATTGGACCAAATCTACCGATCCAACGGCCCGGGAATGTTTCATTGAGGAAACTTGTCACTGGTCTCGTAGAATGTGGTGGAGCCCCGTCCATTTGAAACCATGGGTTGTTTATATTCAACTCCTGTAACCGTGGAATAATGCGCGATCTAAGTAATTCGAGAAACTTTGTTGAATTTAGAGTTCCATCGATGAAGAACGGTCCGATTAGAATATTGTTTATTATCCCGGCCCAAACGTTAATTTTAATATTATATTGCGTATGCGTTATGTTGTGTACATGATTATTAGTTTGTGACCAATATCTAATGAAGAAAACGGTATCAGTAAGATTTAATATGGAGATAGGTACCTACCGATAGTTTTGAGAATTTACTGTACCGTTCAGAGAAAAAGATGCTTCATCTGTAAACATTATTTTGTGCAATATTTCCTCATTATTGTTTAACAAATTAAATATTGTTTCGCAAAAGTCTGTGCGTTTTATTTTATCATCATCAAACAGTTGTTGGTGATTTTGAAATTTGTACGACTTGTATTTAAATTTCTTTAGCGTTTTAAACACGGAAGTTCTAGAAATTTCAAATTCCTTGGCCATTAAACTTAGTGATGCTGTTGGGTTTTCTTCAGCATAGCACAAAATTTCTAATTCCAATTCTTCATTAAGGACATGGTTAATTTTTGCCTTTTTTGTGTGAAGATTTGCAACACAGCCATCCCTATCAAATTTTGCTATAACTCTGTGGATCGTTGAAATGGATGGTATTTGTTCGTCAGGATACTGGACTGCAAGTAAATCGCGGACTTGTCTTGTACTGTTTAGGCCTTTGTATAAATTTATAATTGCAATTTTCATTTCTTTAGGCAGCATTTTTGAATTTATTGCAGGGCGGTAGATTTAAAGGTGACAGTAGTACATTGCGCCTACTACCCATTTGAACTACTCCTTCAGGTTGATGCGTTTTTTTTAAAATGGAACATAGGGAAATAGCATTGTATGCATAATCGTATGTTCCAGTCTAAAGGAAAAACAATATACTCATTGTAATATACCAGTAAGTTTAGGCACGATCATTGTAATCGGTCGTTATAAATTATATTTGTCATTTTGAAGGATGAGGAGTTGTATTTTACAACACTTTATGTCCCGTAGGAAGGAAAATAGACTTCTCGAGTTAATTAAATATATATATATTATATACTTGTATGAGTGTGAGGTAAAATTTAGATTTTACGATAAGCAAATTGTTGAAAACAACATAAACGTGAGTCAACTCGTATCGTGGAAATTTTAACAGAAGCAGAAAATCTACCTACAGCCTTAGTGTAATGAATACTACAGCCCATCCCTCATTGTTATGGTGTATTGAAAAATTTATAGGGAACAGAAAACAAGGATTATAAATAAACAGGACGGTCCTAGCGTGGCATGAAAGCCTCAGAGCAATAGAGGAATTGGAAAATTATAGGGGACCTGTGGGATTTAACATAAATCATAAATGAGTAAAGGACACGTTGCGATACATAATTCATATCTGTGTAATTAACTAATTACGGCAGCTTGTCTTTAATCCAAAGTAGCACTTGACTTAATACGAGTACATCCCTACAAAAAATGTCTGCAATAAAGAACGCCAGCAAACCTCAAATCGCCTTTGAAGAAAGAAAACCACTACAGCCCGACATAATTTTAAAATTCATAAACGGCATATCGCAGATATTTTGCTTAACGATTCCAAATGTTTATAATTATAACGGGTTGTCGGTGTGGTATCTATTGTACAGTTTACTTTTGGTATCTTTGCTTATACTAATACTATGCTGGACGGTAAAATCAAAGCTGGAAGATTATTACAGTTTCATTGATAAAACTTGCGCGTTAGATTTGATGGTGATGGTCTTTTATACAGTCTCAAATTCCGTAACAATAATTGGTACCGTCATTTTTCAACGAAAAAATCTAGTAGCTGCAATTAGGTACATTGAAGATTTGGGTAATCTTCATGAAATGCCTTTGATACTAAAATCATGTAATGATACCAAACTGTTTTTAGCTTTAGTAGGGCTTTTGCATACTTGTATTGGTGCCATTTTGCTTACATCGATAGTTTTGTTTTACTTTGGTAAGATTAATGTCATCTTTTCTATAATTCGTTTTGTAAACTTATACATTGTTATTATCACTACACTACAAATTCAAAACTATGCTGTCATTTTAAGAAATAAGTTTGATACTTTAAATCAAAAGTTATTAACGACAATTGAAGAAATTAACAGCGCGCAAAATTTAAAAAATAATCAAAAAAATGTTGTGCAGTGTTTAAAAATTTATGATAAATTGTGCGACATTCAAGATTGTTTTAATGGACTGTTGGGTTTGCCGATTTATTGTTTTTCTTGGTTAATACCTGCGCAATGTTTGCAGACTATCAATTTTGTTTTGGAATATAAACTAAAACTGGACGATATATCGATAAGTATAACTGATTTGGAGATTTATTGGAGTTTATCTTTGACTGTTACAGTCTTGGTAAGTGTATTTGTATTGTATACGTAACTATATTGCTTTTTTGCTGCTTTTGGTGTACCTACCTATACTTATTGTAATGAACGTTAGGCAAATGTTAATCCAAAATGAGCAACTACGGTATTTGAACACTCTTTGTGACATACCGTTGAGTGAAACTCAACGGACATACCCAATTTCAGCAAAAACACAAAAACTTGTTTGCACCGATTATCGATTGATTGAGAATTAATTAATTGATTAATTGTATGCTTTGTTTCAGATTTGCGCCTTCGTGATAGCTTACTTTGCAAATCAAGTAAGGCAGGAGAGCCACAAAGTCGCTTCTATAAGTTATCAGTATTTGATAAAGTTTCCTCCGAGAAGCAGCAACGTGCATATTATAATTGTACGGGACTATTTACTGCGCTTAACACAGCAGGTCCGCTACCGCAGTCCCTGTTTTAATGCTGTAGGTGCATTTATTGTAGACATTTCGTTTATGGCGAGAATGTTGGTTATGATTTTGATTCATATAGTAATGTTGCTTCAGTTTGATTCAAGCTTAGAATTAGTGTAAATGTGCGTCTATCTGCACATATTTATCAGTCATTGACAAAAGTAATGATCGCCGATGGTAAATTCTGCAGCATATACGTAAGCGTAAGCAACATTTCAATATATTGTGCAACTCCTCCTCAAACGAAGACCCATGCGATAGACATAGGAATGTTGGTTGTTGATGCTACAGAGTTTACCTATTAGGAGATTATTATTTTTGTCAATGACCATGCATAGCGATAAAAAATGAGTGACTGTCCAGTCACCTTTGGAATTTTTGTTTAGATGGGAAATCGTACTTTATTTATTCATTTATTTTTATTTATTTATTTATTTATTTATTTATTTATTTATTTATTTATTTATTTATTTATTTATTTATTTATTTATTTATTTATTTATTTATTTATTTATTTATTTATTTATTTATTTATTTATTTATTTATTTATTTATTTATTTATTTATTTATTTATTTATTTATTTATTTATTTAATTATTTATTTATTATTCCTCTTTTGTTCTGGGCTCTCAACTTCCAAAAGCGACCTAGTTGGATACCTACATAACCTAAAAGTAGATATAAAGAGGTATTGGGTATACTTTTGAATATGGTTCTTCTTCATAATATCCTCCATAATATCTATTGCACACAAAAAATCAGAAACAGTGCCCGTATATGGTATACCTACCTGCCACGCTCCTAACTTAACAATTGTACTGTGCTGACTCATTTTTAATTACACTTATTTCCAAATAACTGTGTGCCACATTGAAACAGTTACTATATCTATTCTACTATATTCTTTTGTACAGATGTTAAGACCCATCTTTAAAACATATTTAAAGTTGTTTAAATAATGCAGAAAATAAATCCAGCTGGAGATACAGGGTGTTTAACAATATTGTGACCATACCTAATCTGTGTTTATGATTAAGTGGACTTAGTGGTTTCTTTGACTTCAGAAAGATGTAAAATATTATCCCCACTTATTAATTAAGGATCCTTAGATACTTTATAGTGTTGTATTGTCGACCGTCCGTCTGTCTGTCCGTCCATCCGTCCCTATGCACTCTAACTCTTTTTAAAAGTGGCCGATTGTGTTGAAATTGTACGAGTACTTTGGGCATTAAGGACGGACGCTATTGATTTTCAGGAAGCTCGTTCAACAGAAACAAAAGCTATAGGACTTCGAGTGAATCGGGAACAGGAAAAACTGCGGGCTCAATATAATAGAAATCAACATATTTCATTCCCTAGGTCTTTCGCTAGATTATTCCTTATGAATATGGTTTATGAATTGCTCCATCTTGAGAGTTCGGTGGGGTTATAATTATAGGATGAAATATCTTTCGAACAAACGTATATTATAATGTTTTCTATGGCGATCGATTTCGGGTATTTATATCCCATCGTCAGGCCTTGATAGCCGCCTGGCACACCTTCAAGGTATAGGCTGTAAAAATTCCAGGACTCTAGGACTATTCCCCTAGAAGTACTTTGAAACGGCAGAAGTGGGTCCGGACGGACGGACGGACAAAACGCAAACAATAGCACATTTTTTTTAATTCTAAAAAAATGCGCTAAAAAGTGTCGGAGGATGTCTAGTTATTTGCACCTGAGCAACTCAGAGACACTTGACTCGATTGAGAAAACCATAGCCATAGATCGTTAATATTTTATTTAAAAAATAATGAAGAACTAGAACTAGAACATACAAAAATTACAAAAATTTTGTTGCTATTTATTGCACTATTGAGCATTGTAAAGAAAAGCAAGTATAAAAAATTTAATATATCCAAAAATTTTCCGCCTTTCCGCTGTTTTCCTCTCAAATTCTTTCAATATATCCTCTACTTCTACACTCTTCTACACTTTTTGTAATTTTTGCATGCACATGCAGTAGAAGATTTATCTACTCCTTCTTAGAGGGGGCGCGGCCCCCCTTGTGTAAAAACTGAGAGGGCGTGACCCATACTTCCGACGTCGCTGAGTAGAAGATGTGTTAGTCGCTTTTGAGTGATTTATCTACTCATTCTTAGAAGGGGCGCGGCCCCCCTTGTGTAAAAACTGAGAAGGCGACTCGCCCCCTCTGACCCATATTATACTGGATTATGTAATTGCTAACTTGCCCTGCCTTCTGCCATCCGACATCATAGTTGTATTTGATGGGTACCCATAACACAGCTGAGGATGATGTTACTTTAACAATTCTTGATCATATTATGAGAAACGACAAAGTAAATGCAACAAATACTTATAAAAGATGCCACAACCACAAGTGCGGGGGAATTAATACAGACATTATCACTTTGTACTGAAAATAATTCATACAGGTAATGCGACGGTGGGCACTAGAATAGTACATTCCCTAAGTGCAATGTACTGTACTGGTAAAGAAACATGATCTAACTGTTTCAAAAGCAGATTACCTATGTTTGTTCAACCCTATTGAATTGAATGACTATTGGCGTACAAGACGTGATTACAGTTACTATATCAGCAACGTAGCCATAGTTTAAAGGGAACCAAACAGAACTAATATGCAATTCTCGATCTTTGAACTGATGATATAACAAGGTAAGTGCTTCTTGTGCTTCATCTCGTAGCAGTTGCTCCACAGGCATGTCTAATATACGTCTATACAGCTTGTTAGTAATTCTCTTCACGTCATCTTCGAACGCTGAGGCCGAGCTTACCATTGACATGCTCAGTATCTACAAGAAAGCAAGTATTGTCATAGATAAATTATCTCACACACTTACCAGTAACAAAAGACACCATAAAAGGTGAACAAGGGAGAATTGATAGCCTGTCAACTTGTCATTTCTGAGTGCACCTGACGCACAAGCAATAAGAAAATTCATGGTCTGAAACACCTCAACGATGGCAGAGAAACATATAAATAAACATGGATACTCAAATATCTCATTAAATGAGGCCACACTTTGAAACAGTGAGCCATAGATTTTGAACAAGAGATTTAACTGCATTAAATCCTCTTCCCGAGGTTTAATTTTTTGGCTCACTCTCATCCATTTGTTTGTCGTTGAATATTCTTCTTCGTCCGTTGACATTTTGTGCATATCTTCAATTAAGTTTAAAAATAATTTCGTGCTAAATTTTAGCTTGTATGTCAACAGTTTAAGAAATTCGCGAAATCGAAATAATTCACAAATGAAGATGTAAAATTGGACGTATTTGAAAATGTAACACTGCAACTCTTGCATCCCAAACGAAGTAAACCAGAAGTAAATGTCGTAACTTACAATCGCAGTAAAGCACAAATTAATAAAGGTGAATTTTGTGCAGAAGCAATGTTGTAACTCTCCCTCGTTGCGTGCGTGCTTCTGTTGAAGATACATGTCGTTTTTAATTAACGATGTTAGGAAAATATTCGTCGATTTTGCGTTGCGTATTGAGCCATAAATGATAACTTCATTGAGAATGGTCGAAACTGTGAGGAAGAGAACGTCGAGGGTTATTGTTGTCAAATTCATGTATCGATAGACGTAATTGTTTCTTGATACAAAAGTAGAAACGGCTCCACCTGCTACAAGCAACAATAATACGAGGGCGTAATTTCTGTAGTATCTTGCACCAAGTTGGTGAGTAGAAAAATTGTAAGGGGGTGTCGTTCCCAAAAATCCTCCCAACCATTGCACGAACTTTAAATTACTCCATTCTTTGCCTAATGTAAATTGATGCTCTGTATCGGTACTCATTGCCAATATTTCTACAATTATTGTATCAAAGATTCACAAACCCTTACTTTATTGATCCAATCAATTTTAAGGTTGCGTGTCTTGTGATTATCAGATGCGTCGCAGGATAGTGAATACATTGTATCGTTTTCAATTATGTATTAGTTGCAAAGGTGTGTATTATGTATAATGTAATCATACTGATTAGATGATTGGTTCCAAAAAAAGAAAGATCGTGTAAATGATAACACTTTGATAACTTTGACCAGAACCATTATATCTAGCTTACAGCAGGCATCATTGAAAAAACTGAGAAGTAGAAATCTGTCAAAATCTCCTTTTTGTACATTAATAATTTAGAAATTTGCAGACCAAGTGAACTACGAGTATACTGAGAAATTAATCAAAAAATTGCAAGGGTCTGACCAATCTTCCTTTTGATAACAGCAATGTTTTACAGGGTGAAACGCATTCTTCTTCTTCTTCCTTCTTTGATTTAGGGGAAGGGTCTGTAGGATTTTGTAGGCAAAGGTATACACTTTGCTTTATTGAAAATCGTTCTTTAATTCTCGCTGCAGATGTTAGATTATGTCAACACTTGTTGATTCTATATAGACGCCCCCTAGGAGATCTGAGGAAAGTTCCCTTTTGATCATTCCTTGTTCTTAGCTTTTGGTGTAATTTACGGATTGTAACAAATCGAATGTTATGGATTTTAGAGCCCAAAATCTATTAAAAAACGCATTCAGAATCACACACGGAATTCGGAACTTTATACGAGAGAAGAAAATACCGGACAGCTTGAAGATGATGATTTACAACACGATCATAGCACCGACAATCTTATACGGAGGTAATACCTCAGCGCTAACAAGAAGTAACAGACGAACATTGAGGAGGGCGGAGCGGAAGGCACTCAGGATACTGATGGAAAACAGCAACCTTACAAGAAAGCAGATAAGGGAACTACTAGAGGGAAAGACGATCACCAGGAGACTGAAGATGAGACAGATGAGATACTGGGGACATATAAACAGGAGGAACAAAGACCATATCCTACGGGCTGCCAAGAATCTGTGTGCCTCGGAATGGAAGGTAGGCCGACCCTGCTTCAAATTTTCACCGAACCTTTACGTTTCAAGGTTATAGCCTCACAGGAGTTGATGGCGGAAGTGCTGGGAAAAGTGTGCGCATCACCAAGTAGACTACTTTGAAGGGGATTAAAGTTTCCGACCTACAAATCAATAAATATATGTATCCCGATCAAAGGTTCGATACCTTTTGAACACACCTTGACCTAGTACATATATTATTATAAATGTTGCAGTTGCTGATTCCTGTTGGTGCGCTTTAATAGGTCATGTGTGCCAATTGACATAGTCAATAAGATTTACCTATTCATTGGGAAATTCCGAGTTTAAACTATGAAATGGAGCACAAGGTTGCTTTATGAATCATTGTGAAATAATAACTTGCCATAATAGTTTTACTACATGAAATTATAACTTCTTTTATTTTAATACTTTGAACGTGACTATTAATATTATTGTAAGAGAAATGTGCATAATTATTTTAGTTGTTACAAATATATAAGAATCGGAGTTATGGATCTCTTAGTAACTTTAAGATCATGGTTTGCGCACTAAGTTTGTTTTTGGTTGCGATGTGCTTAGCATCATCTCACGGATTTGGTTTCTTGGTAAATATATGCTTGATACTTTTTTTATGTTAAATATGATAAAACGTGTTTAGATAATAGAAAATTGGTTACTAAACTATAATTTATTTTTAAGGGCGCTTGTAAAGATTGCAACGATGATGAGGATGATGGTCTCTTCGATTTTCTAGGAGATTTCTTTTGTGATATATTTTGTGATGCTGATGATGATGATGATGATGCAGAAACTACTACCATGCCAGCTAATACTTCAACTACTACTAGCAGTTCACAGTCTGAAAGTTCTTCGTCAACAGAAACTACCTCTCCAGCTGCTTCTACAACCACTGGGTCAGATTCCCCATCAACTTCAACAACTGTCTCACCTTAATTGAATGTGCAGAAACGTGTGGGAAGTGGTGATACAGAGTGTTTTTTAAATTACATAATAATAATAATATTTATTTAATCCTGTTACGACATAAAAATGTATAGGACAAAGTCAAATGTGAGGACAAATGTACAATAAAACAGTGAAACAAGCACAGAAATACAATTAACGATTTGCTATGTACCGAGGAGCACCAGGATCATTTAAGAGTTTTTCAACGTTATAGAACATCTTGTCTAGAGACTTAGTTTACGTTTGAACGTATGGAAGTTGTTGGCCGTTGTAATGGTAATTGGCAGACTATTGAAAATTTTAACTCCTGTAATACTTATAGGGACTGCACTGATCATTAGTTCTTCCTCGTGGGCCATCGCAATAATAGAATCCTATTTTGAAAAGTAAGTACCTACGTTTGGGACTTTTGGCACTGAGCATGTTGTCCTTTGGGAGTGGAATGCTCAAAATCATAGTGTTTAAAGTTACCGTTAATTGGCAGCGTTTATTTTCCATTGTTAGTCCGTTTGTCCGTTGGTTTACTCCATTGTTAGTGTTTAGGGTGTGCAATACAAAAATCGAAATTATTTGTCTTCTCGCTACCATGATATAAATAAGTGTTGTTGCAAGACTAACTATTTTTTTTCGTCTTTTCGTTTACTTCATTCAAATGAATTTATTTTTTTTAACCCAAACGATTCGGTTATGGGTGTTGGTACCAAAATCCGTGACGTATCTCCGTGCGCGTTGTGCGCAAGAACGAACCACAAAAATTTCCACGAGTATGCACAAAAAAATTGACGCTAGCAGATCGTGTGTGAGAAATTGCTAATTCTGCCAAGATTGCGTGGCCCTATTTTCCAACGTCTCCTAGTAGGTGCCAACCAATTACCTATATAATTGGGGTCGTTTGGTTGTTGTTCATTATAGGTAGAGGGCCGGAGGTATAAGTTTTAGACCCGACGAAGGAGGGCCCTTATGAGGCCAAGCTCGTAATCTTCATCCGGTTCGAGGCATGTACAACGTTTTACGCACAACTGCACACAACCTACAAAATTGAATTAAAAATGGTTAAAAACGATGAAAAAATACGACAGTGATTTAAATTCACCGCTCGTCACCTAGGGCCCTAGGATACTTGTTTCTAAGGAAAAAAACAAACATTGTAAAACAAAAATTTTCATAATTTCGGAATGGAAGTAAAGGCTGAGCAAATTCCCTCTGAAATATTAGTGGAAGCTGATGAAGCTATGTTGGGTTTAACCCCAAGCAAATCTTAAGACCGATATGAAAAGGAGTTTTCATCTTGGGAAGTCTGGATGAAGGAAAAAAAGGTGACATTTATCAATGAAACCGTTTTACTAGCGTATTTTAGCGAGAAGGTATGTTAAAATGGTTTTTTTTTATTAATTGTTATCCTAGATTCTGTGTCCTAGGCGTTATCCTTTTTTGTTCATTTATAGTCGAAAACTTACCAGTGCAGTTCTTTGTGGGCTAAATACTCCATGATAAAGAAAATGTTATTAATCAAGAAAAATGTTGATATTAGCAAATATTGTAAGCTGGTGTCATTCTTGAAAAGTAAATTCATTGCCCATGAGTTCAAAAAAGCTAAGATATTATCTAAAGCAAACGTGATCAAGTTTATGAAGGAAACTCCAGATGATACGTATTTATTAGGTAACATTCTCGACATTATGGACAAGTATAAACGTCATTATTTTACGTTGGTTTAATATTTGGTATTTATGGGGCCTTGCGGAGGGAAGAACAAGCAAATATATCAGTAAATGATAACGAAGGCAGGGGTTCTGTCTTAGTTGTAACAACACCAAAAACGAAAACTAGCAAATTGACACAATACTGTTGCAATACTTACAATAAATGTAGTAATTTTCATAATAAAGATGATAGATATTGATGCGGGCTTTTGAATTCTTTTACAGGCCCACGGGCCGGCAAAATTTTGACGGGTGTAATGTCAAATTTTCGGTCGTGGTAACTAAGATGTAAACGAATATGATGCAGTTGTGCGTAAACTATTATAAATTATATAAATTCTGTTGGGGCAACTAACATATTACAGCCCTGACTCCTGAGCCCATTGCAAATTATTATTCTTGTGCTAACAAGTATAGGAAGCTGTACATGTTTAAATATGGCGAAGTGATACAATAGTTATTTATGTATTAAGGGCATAATAGTGATGTTTATATTCTCGAGGGTGACGAGTTAAAAAGCTAGAGGGCCTATGGCCCGAGAGCTTTTTAGTCGCCCGAGAGTATAAACATCAGTTTATGCCCGTGGTACATACACAATTTTATGTTTTACAAATAGTTTTCTTCGTCAAAATTCGTTTACAAAATAATTCATTATGTTTGATCGAGTATGCGTGGTTCGAATTTGTTGATGTGATTGAAACCATCCAAACGTCAAACGTAATTTTAAATAATTCAATTCATCGTGAATGAGCAAGAAGTTCCAGAAACTATACGAAATAAGGCCAATCACGTGATTTAGTAGGTATTGACAATTAATAATTGACGTTTCTAATTTTCAATGACTTGCAAATATTTGTTTGTTTTGTCATTATGTATAAATGAGTTACTATGGTGATACTTAATGCCCTAGGGCATAAAGTGGTACTTTATGCCCGCGTATCACAGATATAAAATGTGCTATGATAGGTTAGTAAGACATAAAAATAATTATTTAGTATCTACGTATATATATGTATATTATATATCTGCTGTAGCTATAATTCTTTAATTTTTTGTAGATAACGATGCAGGTTATATTAATCTTACGGTGCGCATTCACAAGCAACTGTTATTGTAATCTCCTCTGGAATGAAGAAATCTCTCACACTGTGTGGAGTAGACGAACAAGTTGCGTCGGAAACATCTAAATCTTCAGCTTGCTTTTGTTTCAATACGTGCACCTTATATTCCTTAGGGCGGCATTGATAAGGACCGCCTAGGCAACTGCTTGGTTTACATTTTATCGTTGGTAGTTGTCTGTAAGTTACCTAATAAAATATTACTCTTGCGACAATGTAGTCTTACCTAGGGAAATACATTATTCCAAGGTATTTCATCTCCGGCTCTCCTTTACATGCACAAGAAAGACCCTTTTTTTGGAATAATGGAACTGTTCGGATAGATTTGCTGAATTTGTTCTAAAATCAAATTTACAGTACGACATTGTTAAAACAAAGCAACACAATATATACACATAAGAAAGATACCATAATATTGAAGCGAAAGTATACATACTGTGGAGAAAGGTTGTGTGGTCATACTGTTTTCTTTGCGATTTTTGAATAACCAATTAAAAAAAGCTACATTTCGTTCATCCTCGCAGGTATTAACTGAGTTAATAGCGCACAGTGGCTTCTCCATAAACGTATCAAAATATTGTACATCTCGTTTTGTGTCCCATTCGGGAAACTCTATTTTTTGACAATGAATCCACATTAAACACAAAACAGTAATTAAAAACAGAGGATGTGTGACATTCTGAAAATTACAAAAATGATAAGGTACACACTAAAAACTAACGTAGTAAATTACCTTAATTTTAAGAATGTTCATCGTTGCGTCCTAGTAACTGAACTTTATATAAGCTTCTTGTGCGGAATATATACTCTTAATCACAATAGGTCCATTAAGCTTCTCTTTGAAAATTGATATATCAAGTTCTGCTTCATTATTTACTGAAGATCCTATTATATGAGCTAAAGTAAATTTAGAAAGCGGAGGCTATATTGCTGTAAAGAGAGGCGAAACACGTAGGTTTTTTACAATACAATGAGTCCTAAATGTGTCGTCTGGGTGCATGTATTATGTGTTTCCCAATATAGTCTGTATCAGAGGAGTGCATTTTAGATTATTTAAAATTTATCTTATTGCATATATTGCATAGATACTGCGAAATGTTCCTTTTATGTTTATTCTCGATCGTATTCCGTGCAAGGATTTATTAGGGTGGAATTGATGTGTTGCACTTAACAGAGATCAATTGTTTTAATGGGTAGGTATTCTGCGAGTTCGAGAGTAAAATCTGGTGCCGGTTTACAATTCCTGGGTATTGCAATGGACAATTTTTTCGTACCCATTTAATTCAGAAAGCGAAAGGGGTGAAGGTATCTTATTCTTCCAGTAACCAGCCCCAATCAAAATTAGCCGATTTGCAAAAGTATCTAGGTACATATTTCAAATTTTTCTTGTTTTCAGAGGGCAAGATTACTTGTTTGGTGGAAGTAAGGGTTGTTTTGATAAAACAGAGCGCTTTGCAGTTTCTTTTCGTCGAATGGTTCCAATCAACGATTTAATGCTATATTTAATCATAGTAGGTACCTACTTATCTGTCAAAAATTAAATATGCATCTTCTTTTCGCCATGGAGTTCTTTGTGGTCCCTCAAACTTGCCACACCCATCTTCCATGAGAGCGGAATTGAACAAATACCTAAGAGTACCTCCATATTATCCGTTTTTTTAACGGGGAGGGGGGGGGGTAAACTAACGGGGTGAAATTACCGGATACTGTAGGAACACACTTATATTTGAGCATTCACACTTATCGACGTCCGTAAAAAAATTGGTCTGGTACCGGTGCACAAACGGAGGGGTTTCTAGTTCTACTCCTCCGTCACAGGACCGATGAAAAAAAGCGAAGTGTTTATTAGAAACACTTGAAGGTTTATGAACTGGTTCACACTTGTCCGTATTAATTTGTTTCGGTAGGAATTTATATGCAATTTGCTGCAGTTAGTTGTTCAGTTGTGTTGTACCTACGTTGTGAAATGAAGCAAGAGATCGACCTAACCTAAAGATCTCGATTGAAGAGCGTCCAGTAATGTGGGACAAAACGCTAGATGGCTGGTAGGTTCTCAGAGCGGAGATATGCAAGACGAATCCACCCTTCCCAAACAATCTCCTTCAGGAACTCTTAAATGGACCGTTTATTTTTTTGAAAGCCAGTCGGTCTTTCGAATCAAATCCATGATCCTTTATGCGACAAATTTTAAACAGATCTGATGACATGCTACGTTACACTATAGTGTACTATTCTTGCACTGTGGTTACACATCGCATTCAACTTCGCTCCGCAGACAACAGCGGCAGCGTCTTCTGCTATATAAGGAATAGTGCATCTTAACACCTTGAAGATGCATTATTTGCTCAGTCAGCAGCTGAATACACATTTAGAACTGCTGTAACATCTGTTTCATCTAATTCCCTATATAATTGCATCGATCGCATATGTTCGGCCCATTGTCTCATTTTCAATGCAGTGTACCCAGGTTTGCATTTGCTCATGTCAAATATATTGAGAAACCCCCGCCGTTGGTCATCTGAAACTCTTTTGCTAAACATCGCTTAACAACTTCAACTACTCGCGGATCCTGCAATTATCACTTCGTGAACGTGAATCACAAGTATTATCATTTCTTTCCCGATCAGCACGTCATTTGCGCTCCTTGAAAACCTCAGCTGTTCAACTATGGGGTCATAGAAACGGCCATTTCACGCTTATCTAGAAGACGCACCAGATTGCCGCTCTGTTCAAAACACTTTGGCTGCCCCATGGACATTTCTTCATATCTAGTTTCCCACCTAAGCCGTCACGTAAGCTTTCTACGGGCAAAATCACTCGAAAACTTCGACATTGGCTCTATGCAGTATCTGTGGCTTCAACGTCACAGTGAAACAACTTCAGTCATCAATAAAAGTGACGAAGGATTTCACACTGTCTAGGCCAATCGGTGCTACTGGCCCGAACACGTCGGTATCAGCCCAAGCACTCTCGACAATCGAGCATTCCCAAAAACTGAACAATAATTCGTCTCGTTTTATTAACAACCTTTAAACTATAATTGCGTTCACAAAATTGTATCTTTGGCATCATTTATTACGCGCAATGTTACAAAATTTGTAGAACTTCTAATTAAAACATTCTCGCCTCTATTTCTTCATCAAAGATGTCTGCATCACCGAAATGGTTGTGCCCACGTGTAGATTCTACAACAATATTGTATTACAACACTCAAAATATGTGCAAAAACTTTTTAGTCAAATAGTGGCCATGATGATTTTAGTTTTAAGTTAAAAAAATCTATCAATAGATGCACCTTATTTATTTCGCTCTTCATAACAACTCTCCTAAAAAGTTTTTGTACGTAGAGTACTATTGATCCTCACTATACGTTAATTTTTCATGGATATGGTGTCAACGGTAAAACGTATACACGTTATCCTGCACTTTTTCAGCAACTAAAGATGAAAGGATAGCGCGTTGACTATGAAAGCTACAACTAATTTTGTAAGAGTGGGTTTTTACAACACAAAAATATCATGTCTTTAATGGTTACACATACCAAACTGTGAAATAAATGAAATATAAAATATTCAAGTAATGAACTAAATTATCTGGAAAGCGTTTTTGTGCAGACCCATATTCATAACTTGTAAAATACTCGTATTTACTCTGTTCACAAATAAATTCTTGAGCACGTGAGCAATCCACTCCATAGAAAATAGGCCGGTTATGATTCTCTCTGTCCATATTGAGGCAAGGATATTTTGTATTAAATTCGACATCATACC
>NW_022170403.1:15315043-15326457 GCF_008802855.1 Photinus pyralis | reverse complement strand
ATATTTCATATCGCGTGTAAACATATTGGGTGAGGTGAGGCGGCGCAATCGCCGAACCCGAGTTTATGCGCCATCGGGGGGCGGAACATTTGGGTGAGGTAAGGTAACCCAGCCGCCAACACTGTGCCGTTACATGGTTTCGGTCTGTCTAATGGGTTCGACGCTCTGCTATTTCCAACTGGATCCTAAGTCAAATTCGGGTTCGGGGCCAATAGCCTCGGTCAAACAAATGGATACCCAATAATTCTTCAGTGATTCTTAGAGGGCTCTTCAAATATATATTTTTGTTCCTTGGGAAGTTATTCAATGGTTTTTGGATTCATTAGCGGCTGTTACGCTGTGTCCTTGTCTTTCGCACGGAAAAGTACGGTTGTCGCAATTTAAGTACCACGCCAGAGAGAAACATGTCTAAATTGTTCCGCAGGGCGCAACGTAACAGCTGAACGTGGCGTACGCAACGATGTAAGAGAGTGCTCGTCTCTCCATGTGATAAAAGCAGACAAATATGACTTACATTAATTTTAATGAAGGGTAGTCTTGATTCAATTTGTTTAGGCAACCCATTTGCAATGTGTTTGTTTACATATGAAGATTGCTAAAAAATGTATTCGCTCGGTAAACAGATGAGCGAAGGCTGACCTTATGTGGGATCTTGTACTATTAGGGGAATTTCTATTCCACGGGTAAGAATATACGGTAGGTAGGGACAGTAAGAGTAAATTAATTCACTTTTAGTTAAAGAATTCATTTGTCTAATAAATTTATACAGATAGGTACATTCCACATTTCACTGGAGCCTGGAAATTTTGATATAAAAGGGGGTTTGGCTCATGTGAACGTCACAATATTCTGCCCGTTTCCATTTGTCCATATCTCCGGCGACTTTTACTGAAAAGTAAAAGTTAGCATTACCAGCTATATTTCGGGCATGTCAAACTTTAAAGAGTATAAATTACTTGTTAATTATTGGACGTTATATTTACTACAATTCCGAATAGTTAATTTAGGTATAATTCACTTATTTATATCAGCAATTTGGCAATTTCATATGGTCCAAATATAGACCACGTAAGAGGAAGGGTTGAATGCGCGGCGTTAGATTGAAAAGACACTCGTGGAATTACAATGTTAAATCCTATAATTAAATTGGAGTGTATTCCGACTGAATTAACTAAGTAGTACAACGAAGGAGAGACCAAAAACCACTTCAACACTTATTGTAACTGGCATGTGGCATGAAATATAGGTACAACTGGATGTTAAAGCATTTGCAATACACAGGTAGGTACCTATAAATCGCACGTAAACATTAATAAAAAGTAGAAACCTTCAGGATAGAGCTTTTTAAAATCGCACTTTTCATGTAGGTAGATACCCATCTGTCACTGCGGATAAAACACGTGTTTTCAACACAGATATCCATTTTCAGATTCCTACAATGATGTCCAAACTTCGTGCAGTTACTCAAAGGGTCAGTATTAACCAAATAAGAAAGTTAACGACAAAAGAAGTCCTCGAGAGAGAAGCTAAATATTCCGCCCATAACTATCATCCATTACCCGCTGCCTTAACAAAAGGAGAAGGTGAGTTAGGTGGGTTTCCAAATTTAATAAAAACAAAACCAATTCAGGAGTTTTCGTTTGGGATGTCGAAGGGAAAAGGTACTACGACTTTTTAAGTGGATACTCCGCCAACAATTTTGGTCATTGCCATCCCAAAATTGTGGAAGCGTTAAAGAAACAAGCCGGTGTCCTTCATCATACATCCAGAGCGTTTTATTCCGACGCGTTCGGAGAATACGCCAAAATTGTAACTAAACTGTTTGGTTACGATAAAGTTTTACCGATGAATACAGGTGTGTTAAAACCTACCAAAGCGCGCCTTTTCATTTTTTCCTCTAGGGGTCGAGGCAGATGAAACCGCATGCAAGTTGTCACGAAAATGGGGCTATTACAAAAAGAATATACCAAAGAATAAGGCGAAAATGATCTTCGCCAGTGGTAACTTCTGGGGTCGATCGTTATCGGCGATATCTGCATCAACTGATCCAGAAAGTTATGAGGGTTATGGTCCTTACATGCCAGGTTTTGAAATTGTTCCATATGATGATTTAAAGTCTCTAGAGGTACTTAACCATTATTGTGACATACAGCACGTGTTACGATGATACTTCCAGACGGCGTTCAAAGATCCCAATGTATGTGCGTTTATGGTTGAGCCTATCCAAGGTGAGGCAGGTGTCGTTGTACCATCAGACGGATACCTAAAGGGCGTTAGAGAATTATGTACTAAATATAATGTTATATGGATTTCTGATGAAATTCAAACGGGCTTGGGACGAACGGGCAAAAGGTTAGCAGCTGATTACGAAAATGTTAAACCTGATATATTAGTCCTTGGAAAAGCACTTGGAGGCGGCGTGTATCCCGTTTCTGCATGTTTAGCTAACGATGACATCATGTTGGTTATGGAACCTGGTACGTCTCCCGTCACTTTGTTAATAAACTTCAATCTAATTGCATGATCGACTAAGCGCACTGTAACACTACTATGTACTTACAGGCACACATGGTTCCACGTTTGGAGGAAACCCTCTGGGATCGAAAGTGGCTATTACCGCACTTGAGGTACTAGAAACTGAAGGTGTTATTGAAAACTCTTTTAAAATGGGAGAGCATTTTAGAAAAGGTGTAGAAAAGTTGAATTCACAACTAATAACAAAAGTAAGAGGAAGAGGTCTTTTAAATGCAATCGTTATAAACAAAGGTACGTTTGAAGTAACACTAGCTGTTAGGTAGACAATCATTCTCTACATTTTAGAGGTGAAAGCTGAGGATGTTTGCTTAAGGTTATTGAATAACGGATTACTTGCAAAATACACTCATGGAGATATTATAAGATTTTCACCTCCACTTGTTATTACTCAAGAACAAGTGGAAGATGCTGTTAATATTATTGGAAAAACACTTCGTGAAATGTAAATTTTTATATGTAATAAACCATGTTTAAGAAAGTAACAAGAATTAATTCTATAACCTATTTGTTAATATATACATACAGGCATTGTATTTATAAATATGATAGAAATGGTGTAACGATAACAGTTTTACATCAATTAATGTTTTTTGCAAAATATCTTTCGATACTTACAGCTTTAGACAGACTTAGAAAACAAGTTGGAAAGTTCCCGTTTTGGTGAGTGGTGGTAACGTCCTGTAATAACTAATGTAAAAAAATTGAATTTTCATTTTTTTATTAGCGGTGATGATCATATTATCATGTATCCGTAAGTGTGGTGTCACACTATGCGTTTGCACTGCTTCTGCTAAAACGCAAGTAGTCGTCCTGTCAAACCGTATCCGCTTTAGCAGGAGCGGTAAAACCGCATAGTGCGACACCACACATAGCGCGCTACTGACGTCAGAACATGGTGTATGGTGTTAGAACTCAGAATAAACAGTTTTGTTGCATGGTACGTCTTCCAGCCTCTCGCTTACAGATAAAATACCCTTATCTGTGCTCTCGCTGTTAGCGATGAGAAATTGCCTCTTAAATCAATTAAGTACCTAATAATTTTTTTTGATTTTTTGAAAAGCGCTGTACCTATGTATTAATAAAGTGAGTAGAACCCATTTATAGCAAAAAAAATGTGTTGCTATGGAAAAAATGTTTTCTAAGGCTGGAGTATTAGCCCAGTCAGAATAGGAAAAATAGAGGAACTAATTCATATATTACCAGTTCCTTCAGAATTGTGTAAGGGACGTTTCCCTAATCAACATAAAGTAAAGTCCCCCCGACTACCGGTTGTGCTAAAGGCGGGAGGAGAGTGAGAGCGGCTTTGAAGGTCCCATTTTATAGTGATTTGCGGTCAGATTCTTTTTAAATCGCTAAAACATTGCTGCGAATGTCGGTTGCGCAACTGCTTTTGATCCGCATTCAGCAAATGCGGCACCCACCTTGCACAGAGCTTTCGTATTCCTAATTCTTGGTGCAAGATATTCCGCACTCTTTCTTCCGATATGCTCACGGCCTCAGCTATTTCACACACCTTTACTCGCCTATCATCCAACACGATATTGTCCACCTTTTCTATTTTTTCCGGTGTGGTTGCAGTTTTTGGCCGTCCTTCACCGTGGTTCATCTTCGAGCGACGTGCGACCATGTTTAAATTCAGCTGCCCACTTTTTTACGGTTGACATTAAAGGAGCAGAGTTCCTGTAAACTTTTGTCAACTTTGAATGAATTTGCGTAGGGGTTAACCCATCCTAAACGAAGAATTTTATGACCGCGCGATATTCCAGTTTATCCATTTTAACAAATCAAAGACTCGTTTACACACACTACTTGAGCGAACAAGTTGAAACTTGTCATACGAACTAATAACATACGGGCGCAGGTACGAAACTACAACTTTCTTCGATTGGATTGCTATCTCTTGGTAAGGCCGAGAACTTTTCACCTTATCCTCGTATAACTTTGAGTGGATACATAATTAGGAAAAAAAATTATCAAAGTCCTCGTTTGAGATCGAAGGGACTTCAGCGCATTTTTGTGTGGCAGATCAGTATTCTATTAGCCACTTTCGACTCAACCATCAATAACAGATCTTGTCGAAGGCTACTACATTAACTAACCGCTTCCCACTTTCCGCGTGCACCCGCAATTCGCTTTTGAAGATTTGACTCCACCATCGCAGTAAGATCGTGTCGGGGGCTACCACATTCCCTTTGACGGTACCCACTTCCGACGTTCCGTTCACCCGCAATTCGCGTTTGAAGATTTGACTCCACCATTAGGAAGATCGTGTCGGGGCTACCACATTCCCTTTGACGGTACACCCTTCCGACGTCCCGTTTACCCGCAATTCGCGTTTGAAGATTTGACTCCACCATCAGCGAGATCGTGTCGCGGGCTACCACATTCTCTTTTACGGTACCCACTTCCGACGTCCCGTTCACTCGCAATTCACTTCTATTGGCGACACGAGAAAGAGAGACAGCGATTCGAGATGCATAAAGGAGCGGTAGTAATTCGAAAGTGGATCGTGGTTTATACACATATTAATAATACCTAAATTCTAGTTGTTCAGTGCCAGAAGATGCAACTTAGGACATTGGCCGGTGCGGCGGGTCGGTAGTCTTGATGGGGTGGAGCATTCGATCCTCTCCTCTCATACAGCCCCACCGCTGTTGTGGGTAAATCCCGCTATACGTATCGAGGTGGCTAGTACGGTCATGCATGTCTACAATCCCCATATTCAATCTTGGTGGATCAAAAACCTAAAAACGGGTTTTTTAAGAAAGTGTATAGAATCAAAGCTGTAGCAAATTTAATGAGCTTGTATTTATATTGAACAGAATTTTTTTCTATGACGCACCGTTTTCGAATTGTAAGTAAAAAACTATATAATGTGACCATCAAAACCACGGTCTTCCCCTTCCCCCTCTAGCACACCCGGAAGTCGGGGGGACTTTATTATATGTTGATCAGGGAACTTTTAGCTACACATTTCCAAAGGAATTAGTAATACATGATTTAGTTCCCCTATTTGCCATTTTTTGATCTATTCTTACTGGACTATATAAGAATTATAGTTTTTTCGTACTTCCGAGACTAAAGTGACCACTTCACTCCATTATGACAAGTACTGAAGTGTCACTTTTTGTCCCGCCGGGATTAAATTTTGACGAAAATCCCGGAAGGATGAAATTACTAACAAGGCAATTTCAGTAGGTTGTTCCACATTTTGTATGCGGCACTACTTCTTAAACGTATCGTACTGCTGCTCATATAGTTTTTTGGATTTCGGTGGTATCAATTCTTTACCTAGTTTGGCTGCTTTTTATGAATATCAAATACACTTTTGTCACCCACCACCAAAATTATGACACTAGCAATGACAGTTTCCAAATTATTTTTGTTACCATAGCATAGGAATTGTCGTACCAACGCAACGTTCCTATGGTAACTTGTTAAGTAGCGATTTTTTGAAAGAACGCGTTCTCTAACTCCATACATATTAAGTGTTTCAGTTTCGGAAGTACGAAAAATATCGTATATACCTTGCGACTGAAGTAGTGTTCTTAATCCCTCAGGTAACTTACTCATAAACTTACCTTCGGGATTAAAAGTACTACTTCAGTCCCGCGGTATATAATATACTATTAGGCAAAACGGAAGCGGGGAAGAAGACGTAAAAATTGTTCCATTTTCAAAGAATAGGTACATTGAAGGATCCCCATCCTATTAAACTTTACAACGAAAATGAAACAGACCTAATATTTCGGTTGTTTATTAATTTAATTAATTAATTTAATTAATTTCGGGTGTTTATTAATAAATAAACTGTACAATTACGACATAATGAACTACTTTCTCCATTCAAGAAGTGGACAGTCGCCGGATTTTAAATGAAGAGCAAGAGCTCTTTTCCAATTAGAACAAAAGGTACAGCCCAAAACTTCGTTTGATTTGTTTACAAGTTTCTTTTTAACTATTTTGGACCTTGCTGTGGCAGAATTCGGCAATTCCATTCCCACCAGATAACGATATAGTTTGCCCGACCTTAGCCGACGGCGGTTATAGAGTTTTCGAGGTGTTTTGGTCAAACTTTGATTACGGTTTAAATCAACAGACGCTTCTTCTGTGCCATCATCGTTTAATAGATCTAGATCGAGTGCCAAATCTGCGGCCTGCTTCATCTCGACAGCTTCCATTGGTTTCTCTATTCCTGCGCTTACAACGTTCATTACACATTCTTGTTGATAGAGCGCGGTATTTAATTCCGTTTCTTGCTTTAGATCCATATAACTCGCATCGACGGATTCGATATTTCCTTCGACAGTGTTCAAAGGTTCTAATGCCACAATATCATTTTCAACTTTCACAATAGTTTCATCTGGATCATCTTCAATAATTATGGGATCTGTGAAAAGGAAAACACTGACAAGATGTTGTAAGATCACTAGTAACAGCAACGCTTGGAAGTTTATAATGTAAGAGAAGCAGTTATGGGTATAGAATTAGTCAACACCCAGGCAAAAGGTAATGCGGTGTCAAGGCCCAAAGTAACATCAACAAACAACCAAGAATTGCAGTTGAACTACTCATTCCAAGTAAACACGGACAGACCCAACCTACTAGGACATGCCTGGTCTAATGAGATTACCTTACACAAACCTGATTTGTAAATCATTATCTACCTATCAATACCCAACCAAATATCTTTTATCTCCTCCTGTATCTTAGCAATTCTGTTTTTCGGTTACAACCCTGATGTTTTATAGTCGCATTTCAGGAAAAAGTTAGCTGCACAAATGTAAGCTACCTCAAGAAAGGGTCACATTGGGTGTAATAGGTAGGTACGTAGGTACCTATTGTAACGGAAATGCTCCAGACATGACGTCGCCTTTGGCGCTCTGGAATTTTCTACGCGCGCGATAGTAGGAACATTCGAGAATGTACTGGACTTACATTGCTTGCGTGTATAAATGGTTGCGGACCGAACATCGCGGCAGTCTACTACCGAACGAGTACGGACGAAACACGAGCGCGGAAATATAAATTGCGAAGTGTGTGTGATATAAATAATCGATATAAATTGTACGGTTTTTATAGTGTTTTAGTTTTGTTTAATAAATATTGATATAAATCGAACCCGAATTAATAAATAACGTTACACTATATTAGATTGGGCAACGTACATTATAGAGTGTGAGGGCATAGATTTGTACATGTGGTTGTATCTGCTTGAGTTAAATAAATAAATGTTTAGAAACCGATGTTTAAACATGGGGTCAGTAAAAACAAGGTAAAAACACACACAAACAAAACATGGCAGTAGTATGAATTTTGACAAATGGTTATGCAACATCTTTCTAGAAAAGAAATGTTTACAAACTTCTCAGAAACACTACCACAGCAGAGGAAAAAGGCGCACCTCTTACTATTATATTTTCTAACTAAAGTAATAGTCCGGGAGCCAGTGACATGATTTGGTGACCAATTTCCTCCCGGAATTTAACAAACAATTACGATGGCTGTGTTATTACGATTTTCGACCGTCAGCTGCGGCATCTCTGCTGGGTGGGCCAACGGCAGCCCCCAAAACTCGTTTAGATTAACGCAATGGATTAAGACATATGATTAGTGGAAATTTGACAAAACGTCAAATTTCAACCAATCCTAGACGTAATCCACTGGTTAATTCCAAGCTAGGTTTAAACTGTCTTTGTGCAACCGGCCCTAAGTATACAGTTGCCACTTCTAAAAGAATATAAGGTTTTGATTTAAGACATAATTTTGGATGTTCGTAACTAGCGAACTTGATAGAACCTCGTCAGCTATTGACCCAAGTTACGCGACTCACTTCTTTAAAAGCATAGGGTTTTGTTTGCATATGGTGCAGGGTCTATTTATCGGACCTATACGGATGATAATATGGACGACGTTTTTTTATTCAAAGTAACACACTAAATATCTTGTAACAAATTTTCAACCGGGATAGGAAATCACTGAAAAAAATTTTTTTTTCCTGCACGTTCTAGGAGCAGCTGACGGATTTTCCAGCAACGTACATCCGGCTGACGTTTTTTTTTATTCAAAGTAATAGGTCAACTATCATCTGACAAATTTTCAAGCGAGAGGGAATAACTGAAAATGATTTTTTTTGTTACAAGTTTTGGGGGCTGCCGTTGGCCCACCCAGCAGAGATGCCGCAGCTGACGGTCGAAACACGTAATAACACAGCCATCTAAATTGTTTATGAAATTATCAGCCGGGAGGAAATAACTGACAAATTTATGTCGCTGGCTCCCGGACTATAACTCACGATAGAAAATTAGTAAATAGGTACCTAACAACATAGTAATTCTTTTTTCATGTCTTCATCTTCATTAGTCTTATTCCATTTCTTTATGTTTTACATATGTGTAACCTGTAGTCTTAATCATGTATGTACCTCATCGTTAACACCCTCTAAACTTTAAAGGGTGTTTTTAAGGCGGACCATACAGATGATAGTTGCTTGGAGTAAAGGTCGGTTTTCGTAAAGACACAACATCTAACGTAAACGAAATGTATTTCATGTGGGGGCAGTAGGGCGAAATGTGGAAGTTGGCAGAAAAATTTATCCCAACTCGCACGAAAACCGACTAGGAAACATTTCTTTATACATATCTTTTGCAGAAAGTCCTTTTGCCCAGAAAAACACCCAAGAGCACGCTGCTTTTTCCACTGTAGGTACACACTTTAAGCAATGTCGCCATTTTAACACTTCTTCCACATACTGGCATACGAATAATAGTTCACTGCTATTTTCAACTTTCCCACTGCACTGCAGTCTGCGGCTTAGTTAAGGACCTTCCCTCGTATTGGTCATTAATTTTTACAAAAATGAAAATGTGTTACTAACTATGAATGAATTTTTTACAACTGCTTTGGGCTAATGGTCAAATTTTCATTTATGGTTAGTCAGATAAATTGTATAACATAATGCGTGTGCCTTATTCCATAGATATTAAATCCAATTAACGTAAAACTGTAATACTGGGTGTAAATAATCAAAAGTTAAACATATTCTCCAGCATATTCCCATATTATACTGCTTAGCACTCAAGTGAGCATAGATCTAGTGAAAAGGGTGTTAATATCTGAATAGCGTTGGCTGGTTTTAATGAACCACTGATCTGCTAGATTGGGGGTCGGCAACCTAATGAAACGGAAGAGCGAAAAGTTACAAATTACAAAATGTTCCAGTTGTTCAAGAGAGATATACAGGGTCATGCAACAGTGCGTCGGTCTATCCTAGCTCATACCTGGAAAAAAATAAACTGTAGATGGTTGCGCATCTACAGAAATTATTTTTGAATGTACAGGGTGCCCCATTTTTACAGTGTCTATAAATAACTGATTTTTTAAATAGAACACCCTGTATATTTTTACTTGTGCAATGTCATTTGCATTTTACATTTTCTCAACGTTGCCATGTTATTAATTTCTTTCTGAATGATTCCCCATATAAGCAAGCCTCATTTTGATGAATCGTAGCCACCTTGATTTTTAAATTAAGAAATACATTTGATCTATAATGTTAGCCCAAGTAAAGGGCAACACTTTGATAATGAGAAAGTTCGATTTAGTGATACCTTTTTCAAATGCAACTACCTACCACTATTTTATTTTGCTATTAGATTGTCTTTTGTGTTCTCTTCAATTTTTATAAGGAGTGTGCTGTGCTTAAATCTCGTAGTTTTTCAGTTATCAATACTTTTCACAAAAGTACCTACCCATTAATTAATTACATGTTTATATACCGAAGTAGGCTGTGATAATAAAAAAATTATCAAAGTCCTCGTTTGAGATCGAAGGGACTTCAGCGCATTTTTGTGTGGCAGATCAGTATTCTATTAGCCACTTTCGATTCAACCATCAATAACAGATCTTGTCGAAGGCTACTACATTCACTAACCGCTTCCCACTTTCCTCGTGCACCCGCAATTCGCTTTTAAAGATTTGACTCCACCATCAGGAAGATCGTGTCGGGGGCTACCACATTCCCTTTGACGGTACCCACTTCCGACGTTCCGTTCACCCCAATTCGCATTGAAGATCGTGACATTGAACCGATTTCACTCCACCATCAGTGAGATCGTGTCGCGGGCTACCACATTCCCTTTTACGGTACCCACTTCCGACGTCCCGTTCACCCGCAATTCGCGTTTGAAGATTTGACTCCACCATCAGGAAGATCGTGTCGGGGGCTACCACATTCCCTTTGACGGTACCTCCTTCCGACGTCCCGTTCCACGCAGCACTTCGCGTTTGAAGATTTGACTCCACCATCAGTGAGATCGTGTCGCGGGCTACCACATTCCCTTTTACGTACCCACTTCCGACGTCCCGTTCACCCGCAATTCGCGTTTGAAGATTTGACTCCACCATCAGGAAGATCGTGTCGGGGGCTACCACATTTCCTTTGACGGTACCCCCTTCCGACGTCCCGTTCACCCGCAATTCGCGATTGAAGATTTGACTCCACCATCAGTGAGATCGTGTCGCGGGCTACCACATTCCCTTTTACGGTACCCACTTCCGACGTCCCGTTCACCCGCAATTCGCGTTTGAAGATTTGACTCCACCATCAGGAAGATCGTGTCGGGGGCTACCACATTCCCTTTGACGGTACCCCCTTCCGACGTCCCGTTCACCCGCAATTCGCGTTTGAAGATTTGACTCCACCATCAGTGAGATCGTGTCGCGGGCTACCACATTCCCTTTTACGGTACCCACTTCCGACGTCCCGTTCACCCCCAATTCGCGTTTGAAGATTTGACTCCACCATCAGGAAGATCGTGTCGGGGGCTACCACATTCCCTTTGACGGTACCTCCTTCCGACGTCCCGTTCACCAGCAAT
>NW_022170403.1:15250374-15314943 GCF_008802855.1 Photinus pyralis | reverse complement strand
TTTTGTTCAATCCTGTCATTGAAAACAAGTGTTTCTTACTTAGATACCAAATGTGAAAGTGTTTGTTTTACCCATTCAAACTATTTCCATAGCAACGGGTGAGCGAAAAGAGTGAGTGAAAAATTTTCACCCACTCATAATACACATACATACGCTGAACTTTTATTTATTCATAATTCATCACTAATAGATACAAAGCAACAAAATTACTTATAAATATGAAAATTAACATTACAATTGTTAAAAATTGGTTGATTGATACCAGGGACTTGAACTTTTCCACTTCCACTTCTCTTTGATCAAATGTCTTCGCTTTTTTAGGTTGATAACCCTTTAGAATTACTTTTTAGAATCGCGAACAAGGTTTTAAACCTAAAACATTTCATATATTACAACCAGTAAATTAATAATGAACTAAAACTTACTTGCTTTCTCAAAAACAAATAGGGTGCATTTAAGCATCGACAATATAGACCATAAAGAAGGGGCAGCGTATTTTTGTATCAATCCATTGAAATAAGCAACCACTACTTCTTCAATTACAACATTTACGTTTCTGTTCTCCATCCACGACCGAAATTTTTCCAACTCCTTGATGTATCTGTCTGGATTTCTTCGGTAATAAATTAAATGTCGCTGCATTCGCTTCTTCCAAAATGTTATCTGGCACAAATACACTATTTTCATCTTCCATTTTCTTGGAAATCTAAACGCGCACACTTTTGCTACAATTATAATTTGTTGACAGATTGTGTCAATTGTTTTACGCAGATCTCATGGGAACCATAACAACGAAAACTACCTACTATGTTTTTTTCAGATGCTTAAAAAATAACTATTACACTTGTTTCTTTTTAAATTTTTATTAGTAACAGGATTGAACAAAACGCTATACAGCACTCGTGGAAAACTAAATCACTCACTTGTGTGTCGTTCCACACTCGGCTACGCCTCGTGTGTAATCTCGACACACGCGTGAGTGAAACTTTTAGTTTCTCCACTTGTACTGTAATATACTTATTTTTGGAAATAATTATTTTTATATTTTAATCAAGTCACTTAATTAACTTTTTTAATCAATTTATTTTTTCGTTAGTTGTTCGTAAGTTCTCTTTCATTGTTAAATAAAGGAGAAACTTTTTAACAACTTAAAAATTCAATCTTTCGCTAATTATGATTATAAATTATAAAATTGTTTCATACGGAGGGAAAACATATACCGCATCAAAATAAGGTCCGTGAAGTTGGAGTGTCGACTTGAAAGGAATTAAGTTCCAAGTATCTCATAATTTTGTACTCATTTTGTGCTAATTTGTGCTGCCAATTTAAAATTTTGTGCTCATCAGGTTAATGAGTAATTCAACTTCTTCTGATGACACTACAACTTCACGCTTGAGTGTCAACATCGATATTTTCAAAATTTTCTTTTACTATAATTTTGTGCTCATTTTGTGCTAATTTGTGCTGCTAATTTAAAATTTTGTGCTAATCAGGTTAATGAGTAATTCAACTTTCTCTGATGACACTCCAACTTCACGGTTGAGTGTCAACATCGATATTTTCAAAATTTTCTTTTACTATAATTTTGTGCTCATTTTGTGCTAATTTGTGCTGCTAATTTAAAATTTTGTGCTCATCAGGTTAATGAGTAATTCAACTTTTTCTGATGACACTACAACTTTACGCTTGAGTGTCAACATCGATATTTTCAAAATTTTCTTTTACTATAATTTTGTGCTCATTTTGTGCTAATTTGTGCTGCTAATTTAAAATTTTGTGCTCATCACGTTAATGAGTAATTCAAATTTTTCTGAAGATTGTAGTGTCAGTTAGTTGGATATTGCCATCGCCGTTTTTTTGGAAAAAATTTCATCAAATGTCGACATTTTAGATCATTTTAAGCAACTTCTAAATAATAAAATTTTTCTGCCTGTGGGTACGTACCGTACGTACTATGTACAGTGTGGTCCAATTTCGATGGGATTAAGTGGGTAATTTTCTTATTAGCGCAGATAAACGAAAACGGTTTTAGTACTCGTGTCCTTATTTTTTATGCTTATTCCATTACCTTTGCCGGAAATAAGCTGCCGTCTTTTGTTTTTTCACTAGAGGGAAAAAGTGAAAAATGTTGAAGCTAGAACAAAATGGCTTTAGCATTATTCAATCAGTTTTTAATGTAGATAACCAATGTCGTCAGTCGTTTGTTTCTAGACCTTTTAATAACCAACTTTTTATTTATTTATTATTGTCTTTATTTTATAGTGGCCGGAGTGTTAGCTAATTAGCTACTCTTTCCACAAAAAAACTTTTGTTATTATCTTTCAGGCAAGATGTATTAATAAGCAAAATTTATTGTAAAAAGCTTATTCTTGAAAATAAGTATGATGTATTATACATTTTAGGAAAGCTCGTAAAGCAATAATTTTTTTTAAACCATGGTAAATTGTAACTTCAATTAAAAAAAATCAACTTTGAGTTACAACGCAGTTACTAAAAGAATTAGAAACAAACAAATCGTACAAAAGAAATAGGGCTGAATTTGTGTTTATGAACTTATAATATTAATCCGAATTATAATGGAATTTTGTGATAAAATGGTTACTCAATTTTCGTGTATAATTAGTCGTAATGACAATTATCAGGCTGAAGAACGGAATGAGGCCTGTGAATGCGGTATCTGTTTGCACAGCTTGCAATCTGTTTTATTTTAATAGATTTACTATTCTTAATGTTTTCTATTTTTTTAATGGTAGAACCTAGATTTTAGCGCATTTTTAAACTTATGTTGGAAGCAATTATGACCACTTTCTCCGTCCGTCCATGCGAGGGCGCCACTGCTCCTACACAGTTTTCAATATATTTAGTTCGTTCTTCTTGAATTCGGTAGCTCTGTTACCTCATGACGATAAATGTGCGCATGCGCAATATCAATAAAATTTTCTTATTTATTAATATTTTTGCTGAAATTTTCACCACCTTTATAGTAAAGGCAAACATATCGCATATGGTAAAAATCAGGTGTGCGCATGCGCAGACTGCACAATGCCCGCATCCTTTTTTTATAGATATTTTTGGAAAATTTAACCACATTCTAGTAAAGGCAAACGTCCCATATTAGATATGCGCATGCGCAAACCGCCCAATACTAACTTCCTTATTTTTAATTATAGATGCTTCTAATAACGAAAAGCATAGGTCACATAACAATGGACTATGGAAGTCCCGAATAATGCATGAAAAATGCTCGCAATTTACTCGCCTTAGGCCCAAACCTCTTTACTTTTAACTTTTATGTCCACAGTAAGGTGCCTTTTGCGGCTTCGCTCTCTTTTTTTTATTACTCTCCCTTGAGCTACATCCAGGGGTGTATTTCCCACAAGGCGGACTAGTTGCGCGCCTAGAGCGGCAAATTCTAGGGGTGGTAAATTTTGGAGGAAACATTTTGAGTATTCACCAGTTTTGGTTTTGTTTAGCAAGAAGCATGAAGCGTAGAGACCACAAATTTAAATATCTGATTGTTTGTTGATGAGCGGTAAATACGGCACCAGGAATAAAACAAGGAAAGGAGTATGTAGCGTTCTTTTCTTACCAATTGATATTCCAAATTTATATTCCTTATATACTTCGAATTTTACTCGTTGATTGTTGAGTGAGAAATAGCAAAGAGGCGCAACTATAATGTAAAATTGCGATACATATTCCCGAAGCTTCCCGTGCCCACAGTCCACAGTGGGAGGGGTGTGAGTGTGTTAGACGTGCGACTCTGATGCTTAAAGGCCACCCAACAACACAAACCGATTGAAAACCAATGAAAGAGCGTTGGACTATAATTCCGGAGGTCGGGTGTTCGAACCTGGATTGAGGTGAATTTTTCATCTGTGGCAGATACCTTAGACCAGTTGCGAGCATTCTGCCGGCTACTCTGAATGACGTTTTTCTGCAGTTTTCCTAATTCGTAAGGTAAATACCGGAGTAGTATAAAACAACTTAATACCTTCTCTGCAGAGGCACCTCTAAAAAGCACTATGCGGGTCACTCTGTAATTGGGCGTAAGCCTGTTGAGGGCCCAGAACAAGAGAGGAATAGTAAATAAATAAATAAACGCTGCTACATCTGCGGAAATCGATTATTCTTTACCAAATTGCCGATGTACTGAAGCATCTTGCAATAAGCCTCATCTAAATTAATCGAGTTGCACCTCTCTATATTTCTCACCCCATCTAGGTATTCCCTCTGTAAACCCGTTTAGTTTAGATGCCAGTCATTTCTATAGTATATTTGTTATTACCATAGTTCTTTGGTTCGCCACTAGAGGTCGTGATCTTCTTTTTTTTCTACATACGCATGTCCTATACTTCTTCCTTCAGAGACGATCTGGATCTGGGTTAATTGCGTGCAAATTTTTCTCGATACGCCATTACTTTTTACTTGACTTTGTGTCAATCTGTTTTGGCTGTGAACATATTTCTATTGAGTGTTTTTCTCTATTTCTGATGTGCTGTGGCTGTGCTCCATTGAATACGCTTTGCAAGTAATTAGTGTGAGGTATGTACTTCAGCATTTTTCTTAATACGTTTTTTAGGGTTTTATCTTCCCTCAAGGTTCGCTCAAACTTCTCTCTTAACTTCTTATCATTTTCTCTTCTGGATTACTTTTACGTTATTCTCTACCTGGATATTTCTTACGCAGAACGTGGATGACATCGCAATTTTACCCATAGAACAACAATTTACCTGGACCCGCCATCTTAGCGAAATTGACATTGACAACGTCACGTGAGACGACATTGCATAACCTACTTCGAAAATATTTACACCTGGAGATGTACCTAATTGTTCATTACTAACTGCAAGTATTTGCGAAACCTTTTGGAGAATATTAGCTTTCTATCTTTACACCATCATATTCTTTTTCTATGAATATCTTTACAATTCTTTCGGTGTCTAGAATATTATGGGTTTCCAACTTAGACAATACAGTACATGGACTGCTAATTAGCAGTACAAATTAGCACAAAATGAGCACAAAATTATAGTAAAAAAAAATTTTGAAAATATCGATGTTGACACTCAAGCGTGAAGTTGGAGTGTCGTCAGAGAAAGTTGAATTACTTATTAACCTGATGAGCACAAAATTTTAAATTAGAAGCACAAATTAGCACAAAATGAGCACAAAATTATAGTAAAAGAAATTTTTGAAAATATCAATGTTGACACTCCAGCGTGAAGTTGGAGTGTCATCAGAAAAAGTTGAATTACTCATTAAGCTGATGAGCACAAAATTTTAAATTATCAGCACAAATTAGCACAAAATTATAGTAAAAGAAAATTTTGAAAATATCAATGTTGACACTCCAGCCTGAAGTTGGAGTGTCATCAGAGAAAGTTGAATTACTCATTAAGCTGATGAGCACAAAATTTTAAATTAGCAGCACAAATTAGCACAAAATGAGCACAAAATTATGAGATACATGGGACTTAATTCCTTTCAAGTCGACACTCCAACTTCACGGACCCATCAAAATATACCCAAAGAATGTAGTATTGCTGTAGGGCGTAGGCGAATGATACAACTTCGTTTTAATACGGTGATTAAAGCTATATAGAACATAAACAAAAGCGCAATGTTGGACAGAACCACCGATAAATCAAAGTATTAGTTCGGGTGTCCACCGGGTCGGAGCGACCAAGATCGGTGGCATTTGAATCGTCCGATAAAATCGCGCACCTGCATTTCTACTGAAATATCGATCGATCGATCGAAAAAACTACTTTTGGTCATACACTACATAGATTTAAATTATGGTTCATGATTTGCAAGTTCAGGGGTACTAATGAAAACACCTCTGTTCCTATTCCTTATGCATGGATGTACCCAATAACTTTGGTGGCGAATTTTCCTTCTTCTGTGGTACAAAAACGTTACTCCTTCATCTTTCTCATCGAAGAATAATGTCAATCCGATCAAAATCAATTAATCAGCCCGATCAATCTAGATAAACAACTACAGTTGGACCGATTTTCGTCGTCCCGAAGTGGTGAACATCCGGCCTCTAGTTCAACGATTTTTTGTTGAGGAAATTTGATCGAACTGTCTGAATCCTTTTGCTGTATAAGTGTATATATAATACGGAGTATAATATATTATATATAAATACGATATAAATATGTTGTTTTTTACATATACTCTTAAATCAAGAGTCGAAAATGTTTGCTTCAACGCTCCGATTCTCACAAAATCTGTAATCTGTCTTTCGATTTTTTGAAGGCCAACCATAAATAACACAGAAGTGTGAAACTAAATGATTTACTTACATTTTTCGATATACCAAATTTTTCGAGAACGAAACATTTTAACCCCGATTCCCACTGAACAGACTCATGGCGGAGACCTGACTGACGTGGAGAAGATGTGAGGCAAACAAACGACATTGAAAAGGCGACACTGTAACATGAAATACGTTGACCCTGGTTTTGTAGTTAGATTGAGGCCATCATTGAGTAAGTTCACCCTTTGTTTTCCAGATATTATCAACCACGCTTTGTCCTGTGCACTTCTGTTTCAATAATCAGGAGTATAATCATATAGGCAATGTTATTTTTCAATCAAATCACAAAACTGTACATTGAACTCGACGTCGCGTCGTGACGCATCGTGGTTGAAGTAAGTACTGACTTGGAAGAGACGCCACTACACATACGCCATTAGCGACTTGGAGAGACGCGGCGGTGGCGGGAAGGCGGCCGACCGTGCCACGTCGCGTCAGTGTGCGCCATACCTACCTCGTTTGTTTGCATGGGGCAGCGCGGAGGGACATAAGTCTGTACCACGTCTCCGCTATGCGTCTGTTGAGCGTGAACTGGCCCTTAGGTACTTTATTTATGGGAAGATGTTTGTAAAACCTTGTATGCTGCGTGAATTCTCTTAAACTTTATAAATATTTACATAATCCCGCACATGCGATTGTCTTACGACTTCTGGAGTGGGGGAATTTTTAAACATGTCAACAGTCAGGTGTGTTGCATAAATAACTTTTGCTACAATTTTAATAGTGGTAGTTTTTTTCAATATTTGCAAATCGATCGCGTATATCGCACATGACAAAATGGGAGAATAAAGTTCAAATTTGAATATCTCGACAAGGGATTGTCAAACATTCTCTCTCGAAAATCTTATGCGATCTTGTCCTCTTTGCGATCATGGCAATAGTGCGGTCAGTCGTAGCTTAAAAACAAAGCTCCTTTTCTAAATATTTGAACTGACAAAAAGATTTAGCAGCTATAGCTTTACTCGTGCAGCCTCATAGAAGGAACATAAGACAAATTCTGTGTAGTGCCCTTATTCATGAACATGCTGATATATTGGCAACCAACAGTAGAAGAATGATGAAGACAATCGGAAAATTTGAAGATCAACTGGTTTGAAGATACATGTTTTAGTAGTCTACTCATTCCTTCAAAACTTTCATTACTTGTAAAAATCATGTAAGATCATCTTAGTAGGATGGCGTTAATGTGATTTTATAGTAATCAGCCCTGCGATGTATCAGAAACGTCAAACTTACCAGGTTTACAGGTTATCTGGCAAAAAAACGTTATTTTGCGCTATTTGGTATGGGTAAAATAACTTTTTCTACAGATTTTAACGTTAGTGATACACCACAGGGCTGAATTTTTCAATTGTTCCTCGGTGTGTAGGTAAAATGGGCACTAAGTATCATTTAAATTCGAATTCAGTTATGGAAATGCTATTTTCCTTGAACACCAAAGCGCTTAATTTACAGTACGTGCTGCATTTGTATACTCTTTATCACTTTAACTTTTAACAAAAATTAATCTTAATGATACATAATAGACGTAATTATATCGTATGTATGAAATTATATTCGCAATAGCAGAGGTATTGCGTCAGCGGACGTGGGTGCATATTAATTTAAGTTGCGCTAGCTTTCTCAATATGGAGACCAAACTATCTACAAATTGGGGCAATATTCGAAAACTTCCTCATACATTCCTATCATTAAGAAACCTGGGTGCTTAAAATTTGTACGAACCTACGACCATTTTAACTCCTTTACTGATACTGTTTTAATTTGAAGCGTTACCTCGTTTGGAATATTAATTGGTCAAATTTTAAGTAATGAAACATGCCTTTGATAGTAGCTAAGATTTTGACAAGGAATATTCATTATACACGGTGTTTTTTAAGGTGGGCCATAGGGAAATTTACATTGCAGCAATTGTTTCACTTATAGCTTCCTCGCGAATCATCTGCCACAGTACTGTAGAAATTGTTTCTAAATCAACAAATTATCCAAATCAGATAAATAAACGTATAAGATTACAAACGGTGCTCGAATTGTTTTCCACCGGCATGTCAGTAAAATAACTAAGCGCAAGGCCAAGATTTGAGAACAATTGGCGCAATGTAAATTTCCCTATGGCCCATTTTAAACAACTCAACGCCTTTAATTGTCGCATGGCTCATCTTAAAAAAACACCCTGTATGTATTCCACATCCTAAAGGTTAAACGTCTGTTTTCATTATTCCGCTCTTTATTTTGTGATAAGTACTGGTAGGCCGTTTTAGTGTATGAAGAAAGGTACGACGCTTCACACGTATTTAACATATAATATTGTACAGTTTGTCTCTTTACAGTGGGCAATGGGAATATATCGAACTTGTAAAATGACACCAAGAAACTGACAAATACCAACGTTTCGAACAAACGTTGCGGAAGAAAAGTACATAGATATATGATCTGGTAGCCAGTGCCCCATAAACAACCCATATAGAGGTCAGTGTAAAGTCCATCCATACATTATGGTTTTGATTTGTTACACGTCAATAGAAAAAACACCTTACTGTTTGGATGGCGTTTCGGTCTAGGTGCTGTGAAAGAAAACTCCAGAGGGCTGTGCTTTATTTGCCTTACCTTAAAAAATTGCTAAAAAAGTTATTGTAAAAAAACCAAAAACTGTTTTTTACAATGTTCCATAATTTTACACTTTTGACGTTTATTAACATCGTTTATAACTCGGTTTATAATTTTGTATTGCTGTCTGTGTGTTGGTCTGTCCGTCATTTCCTTTGTCTGTCCGTCTATCTGTCCGTGTGAACGATACCTTTGTTTAGAAATGTCCGATCGCTTTGACATCTCCGTTAGTTATGAACTGAATTGCATGAAATTCAATATGGGCAGAGCTTCAGCCATATAATACGCAAAAGTTGAGTCGAATGGATTCAAAATTCACAGTGCTCTTTTCGCATCTCGACCATTTATAAACCGAATTGCAAACTTTTTTTATTTATAAAAGTATTTAAATGAAATTTGATACATAGGCACTTGGACTTAAGCAAAATCTATCGCCAGTTTCAAAATTTGGTTTTGCGCATGCGCAGTGACAATTTTTTTATTAATGGAAGCATTTAAACGAAATTTAATACATAGGCACTTGGAATAAAGCAAAATCTATCGCCAGTTTCAAAATTTGTTTTGCGCATGCGCAGTGCCAACTTTTTTGTTTATGGAAGCATTTAAATGGAATTTGATACACAGACGCTTGGAACAAAGGAAAATCTAACGTTAGTTTCAAAATTTAGGTTTGCGCATGCGTAGTTCCAACTTTCTTATTTAGGAAAGCATTGAGATGAAATTCTTCTCATAAACTGAAATTGAAGTAGCACCTCAAAATGGATTGCACGATTTTAACAGAAGTTGCATCTTACCAATGGGAAATGAATGCAAGTGGAAATGCGCTTTTAAATCGTTTACGATTACTTGTTAACTTGTTAACCGAGTTGTTAACTATGTAAGCATGTTGATATTTATCTTTTACATATTTTTTGTAATTCAACAATTTCCAAAGCTTCTCACTAATTAATAGGCCATTAAAAATTATAAACAATTGAATTTATAAAAAAATTACTCCAAATAAAATAAAACAAAAACTTAAAAAAATCAAAGTCAAAAGTTTAAATAAAAATAAGAGAAAAATAATTATTTCAATAAATTTTCAAGACCACATCTCCCAGGAAATTGTTGATTCAGCCATTCTTTAACGTTTATAGCAAAATAAGGTAGGACACCATCGTGCTAAAACCACATTTCTTCTACGATGTGCACCGGAACATTTTGAAGAAGAGCAAAAAAAAAGAGTACTTAAATTTACTTTAAAGTAAAGAGCACCGTTTAAAATATGTTATTCAAATTCTATTTTTCTAACGCAACAATCAACAACAGAATTGCAAATTCAATAAACTAAACTGACAGATGTTATTTCATTTTATTTTGTGTTAATATTTTCTAATATGGTTTTCGTGGCTTACTATTCAAATTGTTTTATTTGTAAGTTCACGCATTGGTTTAAATGCAAATTCATTATTTTATCTTTTAAAATGGGCTACGACAATGAAGAGTTTCTGTTTTGTTTTGTTGGGGGTAAATGTTTTATCATTTGAATTGGTGTTCTTAACGGAACGGCCTACTGATTACTGATGGGCAAAAATACTGAATTATTAGAAATTGTTAAATTACAACAAAATAGGTAAGAGATACATACCAACATGCTTATATCGTTAGAAAGGTAATAACATTTTGCATTTCATGCAAGAAACAAAACTTCGTAGTTCCATTTAAAATAATCAAATTACTTGTGATTGAAATTTTGAAAATTGACGGAATGATTTCTTTTAACACAAAAAAAAAGTTTAACTTTAGCTGTTCAGCGTGTGTTAGTACATTTTATGATTAATACCACTGCAAAGTCACGGCCTTCTAAGTTTTATGATAACTGCGATATTCAATTTTTACTGGATATCTACTTTTTGAAGAAAGGACAACTGCGGCTAAACTACTTATTTTAGATATCATGTGTAATACATAGTCACACTAAAATTGACCAAGGAACCGAAATATGTAATAACATACAGGGGGTTCTATTTTAAAAAATGCTACTTTGATATAAATCACCCTGTATAACAATTGCGCCACCAAACTTCGCGCTCATCTGCAAAATAAGTAATAACTGTTCCCGCACTAACAATGTAAATAACTAATTTCATTTTTTTTCTATGGCGATCGTTTTCGGGATATACTAGCGTCTCATCAGCACGCCTAGCTGAAATTATTTTTCCAATAAGATATACATTGTTGAAGTAATTTATCTATCATATGTCCGAGATATCTTCATACTGCCCTGACATTGAATTTAATCATTGTTCAAATGTGATTTTTGATAAAACGATGTTACGGTTTTTATAACATTGTGGTTTGCTTTGTCAATGTAGTTATTCATCCGTGTATCCGCCACATGTCCACAGATTTACCTATGCTTACGTTTACATTATTTAATTAAAAAATGATGCAAACATTTGTCAGCTAACCTGATCTACTTCTAGCCATCCTAGGAATCTTAAGAGGGTAGTATAAGTCCGTAAAATAAGTAAGTTCGCATATTGGATTAGCCATTAGCGCGTATATTAATACCGCGTATGAGGTTATAACATCTTTGCCGTTCTAACACATGGCATTCGGGTTAGAAAGCAAATGGGTATCTAGTTTTACGAACCTCGGGCGGTCAACTTAAAAATGGGGCTCACGTAATTATAAGAGTTTTAAATACAGGTTGCTGCGCCAAAAAGAGATAACAACAGCTAAGGCCTTTTACGGACTATAGTAAGTAATTTGGTCATCATCGGAGCTAAGGTCGAAGTATACTGAAATATTACGTTGTTTTTTTTAGTAAGGGCCGTTTGAATATACAGAGTACGGCACTGGAATGTGACACATTTTAACGCGGCACTGTCTGACACATGAATGGGTGGGGGAGTTCTGTTTATGAATGATGTGTTTGTTATTGTAAACCTCTCGCCAGGAAAGATTGCCGGTCACAGAAGACCTGATCCCGGTCTTCAATCTGTATTTTTCTAAAGATGTGAGCGACTTCCGGGATAGGATCGTGCCAACGTTGAACGAAAAGTTTTTGCGTTCAACATTGGCACGATCCTATTCCGGAAATCGCTCACGTCTTAAAAAAAACAAAGTTTGTAAATTGACACAAGGTGTGCTGTGACCGGCAATCTTTCCTGGCGAGAGTTATATGCAGTTTAGTAGGTATGGAGGATTGGCCGGTAAATTAACGCGTGTTCGGCGCGACGGTTTACATTGAAAAGGTTATTACGGTTCAAAGACGATTTCGGGCTGAGTTTAATATATCCCAAGACGTGGTCGCATTCCATGGCGGGGCATTATTTTGCAATGGTTTAAGAAGTGGAATGCGCATGGAACTGTCTGTGATAGGTTTCCTGGGTCTCCCGTACTGTGCGAACGCCTAACTTCGAGGCGCAGTTATGAACCACGTGCAAGAAAATATTAAAAAATGTATAGGGTTTAATGGTGGGCTTTAAACTCTGTAATTTAAAAAAAAAATAATAAACTGTTAAAAACTGCATTCAATGAGTATTATTCTTCAGATTTACTTCTTTTTACAACAAAATTTCTAAACACCGCATTGTAGCGAAATTCCACTGCCGGACCCTGTATAAACGAAAGCCCATTTTCAAAAACCAAATTTATTTGCAAATTCTACATTTCTATAGGTATTTTTTCCGTTTTGTTTTTATTTTCAAATTACCCTTACACATGATTCAAATTCGAAAGAAAAACTTCAATTACAGCACTATGATGTCCAATAAGGGGATTTTATACATGTTTTTACGACTACGTCAATTTTGACCAAGGTAAACTCAATGCGCCCAATTTCCTTGGAAAAACCTCAAAATGCTATGAAACAAAGTCCAACAAGTAAATTTCATGCACCGGTGTACATCTTTCCACAAAAGGTGTCAACAATTTCAGCTGTAGGTATATACCAGGTCTTCTAACTAAAATCCACACTGATTTTCTTATTATAGGAGCCATATGAAGCCGATGAACTTAGCAGAGTATCGGTTTCGCAAGATATACCACAAAATAATATTTTTTAAATGGAACACCCTTTGCCTTTTTACATATACAAATAAAATAACCTTCTAGATTTAAAAAATCTTTTAACACACAACTAATAACAATAAAAATACAGCAAGTATAAATTGTGCACAAATGTTGTGCAGATAAATTCCATTTTGTTAAACCGAAATAGCTTAGTAAGTAGTTGATAGGTGATAAGGTAGTAGCATGCTATACATATTATATTACATATGTATGTATATGGGGAGGGGACACATAAAATAATATACTATATATCAAGGTAGAGAAGTCCAGTATTATTGCCTGAGCACCAATCATCTCGAGGCGCTTGCGCCGAGGGGTGTAAGGTGCGGGGTTCATTTCGATGCATTATGCGGGTCACTCTGTAATAGGGCGAAAGCCTGTAGAGAGCCCAGAACAAGAGAGGGGCATTGAATAAATGGGACCTTTCATTACAATACCATGAAGGGTAGAACGTGTGTTCACCTCCCCCCCCCCCCATGTTTAAAAATTGCCGTGCGTATGGAAAATCTGAGAGTGAGATGATATTTTTTCTATTTCGAAGTATATAATTGAACTTTACCACCTCCACGTTATTTAAGGAAGGTATTGCATTGGGGTACAAAATACCCCCCCCCCCCCTTCTTTGACCGAACTTATACATTTTGAAGCACCAGGAATCGAAATCAAACAAAATCTCGATGATGTCGATCGGTCTGTCTGTCTGTCTGGACTCTCATTTCCGCTGAACCGATTGGAACCAAATTTGGTACACATATTCTTAGACATAAAAGGGCAGAATCGCGCATGCGCAGGTGTGGGAGTGGTATCTGTACCTTTCCTACGTAGCCTCTAAAATTACCACTTATAAATAACAATTATATTACTTTTATTGTTAACTTATCTACACATGACACGAATATCTACAAATCATTCAAGAATTTCCCAATGGAATACACCGATCTATCGAACATAATACAATCACACATTTGTTTATAGTAAGAATTTCATATACAGTTAATCCGTTTTAAGCTAGAAGATTGCAATTCGAAGTTAGCTAGATCTTCATAATGTTAATCTGTGCATTGTACAGTGATTTGCTGTACTAGCGAGTAGCGAGATAATGCAAATGTGAAACCCCGTGGCTGTTACTGAGTCAAGTTGCGAATACAGCGGTGAATCGGAATCTTGCTACAAAAATATAGTCTCGAGAACCGTATTTACGAAGGGCAATTTCTGCAAATATCAATCCGACTCCGACATCTTCTTAGTCTATAAGCATTTATTATTAAAACATGAAAAACAAACTTACGGCCGGTTGCAGGAACGCGAACTACCTATAATCAAAATCCTGCATTATTTGCCATTGCCAAATCTGAGTTTAAACAAGAATTTTGTCATTTGATTGGCTGCCTACTGCAATATAAAAGATATAAAATCAATCAATAATCAAATGTCCTAATACCGGATTAAACAATAATCCTGGATGATTTTTTTTTGTGCAACTGGGCGTTAAACAAATAAATACCTCATTTGCCTGTCTAGGTTAGAATTCACTTAAAATGTGGTGCGTACCATTGAATGCATTTTTGCTTAACGTGCAATTTTTTCTTGACTATTAACTACATCTATTGCAAGAAAACTGGATTTGGAATGTGTTAAGTTCTTGGTGTACTAAAAATCAGTAATAACACATAAACTTTTACGCAATTTGATTTGACATCTGATAATTTGAGTTGAAGAACTGCCAACCTATAGATGAAAAGTTACCAAAAACATGCCAAAAACAGTGTTACAATGGACGTCTTTGTGATACTGATTTTGGCGAAAACAGTTGTACAAAAAAGCCATTGTAACACCGAAATAGAAAAAATAAGTTATCATATTACTTTCAATTTATTGCGAATTTCTTATGGACTAAGTATGCATTAATTTACATTCCATACTTTGTATGCATTGGCTTAGGTACTTGGGGCAATTACCAGTGCATCCCAAATCTTTTAGATCCCGGGGGCGGTCCTTGTATATAAATAATGTATATTTTTGTTTTTTTTCTGTTGTCTGAACTAGTTGCATTTTGCCACATGTACTGGTAACGTAGCTACCTGGATTCTGTAATCTCAGAACAGCTAAATAACGGCATTATATTTTCAGTCTGGGCCTAATTTGTCCAATTGTTAAATAATATGCCATGTAAGTGTGACGCGGTTCTGAAAAACGAGTACATTATTTAAAGCAACTGTATATCCCATGTTCGTATACAATTTGTATGTTTTATCTATGTGCATAGAATGACCTTGTTTATTGATTAGTAATACGATACCTCTGTTTTTAATATATATTTTTATATGAATGTGCCTTGAGCTACATTCACGTTACTAAGTATACTTTTTTCTGTGAAAGTGCTTTGTGATATTTGCAAAACTATTGTTATTCCAAGGTGAAGTAGAAGTATAGATTTCGAAATGACACACACCTTCGAGACAATGTCGCACTCTCTCTGTACCTAATGTTGATCATTGCCGGTTATAATGAATTTTTGACGTGTGATGAATCGAATGTAAAAATATTTTCCTTTGTATCAGAGTCACTTACGAAATTCGAACACGAAGTTGTAATTTACATAACAAATACAAACACCTCAACACAATGGAGGAAGGAACAATACCGTCTTTAGAAAGTAAGTAAATATATGTGAACTTAAATAGCCCAAAGAAAGTGAATCAATGGATATTACACATTTCTGGTTGTTTTGTAACAGAAGAAATGTATATGCATGCAAAACCATAAGCTGCTGAAGTGAAACTGTATCTACACCTAATAAATGCAAAAATAATCCTTTTCGTCCATTTACGTAAAGTCAGATTGTATCTGAAAATCAATTACGCCATAGGTTTACTCAAGTTTAAAACTTTTCAGAATGTAACACCAGATAATTTAACAGGGGTTAGTGAAAATGGTTTCAATCTATAATTTAAGTTGAATTTACTTGCGCAAACCGCTGAGCAATTAGATATGTAAATTTATTCCTTACCTTTACCTAAATAAGATTATTGTCGGAAAATTACAATCAGTACAATATTGTATACGGAAAGGATTCAGTATTTTTTGTATACATATTTTTAATACTATAGTCGATTCTGTTGATGAAACAGGTTAACAAAGTTAGCGGTGCCCATTTACGCATTTATTAATGTTATACGTACTGCAATATGCACAATTGAATGCTAGTAAAAACAGATTTATTTCAAGTTTGGTTTGCATAAAAAACATCATTTTTTCTTAGTTAGGGGAAGTGGGAAAAGTAGGTATGCATATAGGGTGGTACGTACATGGCGACGCCGCTATATATTTTAACAATTATGTAAATACAAAAATCACTGGTGAAGCTGTGGCCTTTCGGGTCGAATAACACCCAGTTAGCCCCCCCCCCCCACGGCCTCCCCAATCCACCACATTGTTTGGCATATGTCGCGGCCCAGCGCAATTGCAACAAAGTCGTGTAGATGCACTCCTGTTAGTACCTACCAGGGACACATCCCCACGACAGTTTACTAAATTCTGGGAGAGGCGGCTATGCCATCGCGCCAGGCATATGCCAAGGTAACAAGTATAAAAAAAATTGTCAAAGTCCTCGTGCAAGATCGAAGGGACTTCAGCGCATTTTTGTCTGGCAGATCAGTATTCTATTAGCCACTTCTGACTCAACCTTGAATAAGATCTTGTCGAAGGCTACCACATTCCCTTTGACGGTACCCACTTCGGACATGCGTCCCGTTCATCCGCAATTCGCGTTTGAAGATTTGACTCCGCCATCAGTAAGATCGTGTCGGGGGCTACCACATTTCCTTTTTCGGTACATACTTATATTACATCCACATTTTGGTGGATTTCGCTAAAAACCTTCCATAAGATAGTACTTAATTTTTGGGGCACTTCTCATTGCTCGAGCTTCTATTGGCGACACGAGAAAGAGAGACAGCGATTCGAGATTTACGAAACGTTAAACCGCCTGACAAAATTCGCAACGGAAGGTAAAAGGCGCCCAAAGTTGACTACCTCTCGAAGACGGGCGCGCCCGCCTGGCAAAAGATTGTTAATTTCGCCACTAGGACAAAAAACAAAATTCCGCCACGCAGGAGTTGTGTGCGTTTGCAACATCTTTCCGACGACACGAATTTGAAAAGAATCGGACCAAAAATGCAGAAGATAGGGAAAAACTGAAAAACCTTCACGTTAGTAAACTACGCTCGAGGATGACGCCAAGATGTCGCAAATTCCCACATCATGTAGCCCTGTCCCTAAGGTTCACAAATTACACGGCCTTGTAGATACACGTACACCCGTTGCCTTTCAATAAGAGTTCTTCTACGCGCCCACATTTGCTGCCAGCCAGCCAGCCAAAGTGAGATTAAAAGCTACTTTTTACAAATAAATTTGCTAAAATGCGCTAAAAATTGCTGCCTTGGTTATTTACGGTAGGTAAATGGTTTCATGCATCTAGTAGGCACGGCTAGCCCCGGTATAGTTGTCCATTATACCGATCATCAATCACTCAATAAATCGATATATCGATACAGTCGATAGTATGTCTATTTTGTCGATATATTCAATATTCAGGCCTGATGTGATGTATCACTTAACGTTCAACTAATGTGCAGGTTATCCTGGTTATCTGTAGAAAACGTTATTTTGCCCATACTAACTAACGCAAAATAACGTTTTTTGGCAGATAACCTGCACGTTATGTTTGATGTTTCTGATTTTCGACATAGTCGATATTATCGATCGTACTATAATTTAAGATCAATTCCAAGTTGCTGAACCGTTCGTAAAAAATCATTGAAGTATACAGGGTGGCCCACTGAAATCAATCAAGAAACGTTCGAACACGTCAATTTTAGTGTTTAAAGAGACATGTACATTAAATAATATTATTTACGTAATTTCAACCCTGAGAAGGGGGTGGCTTGCACTTGGACCCCAAACATTTTAAATTAGAAAGGGTGGTAAACGTTAGATATTTCGAAAGGAATATTCATTCTGTTTTCAGCACTGTTTTTCAAATCCGATCAGGGTTCTAGAGAAAACTCGATTTAAATGGTTTTGGAGAGCCGTTTTAAATGTTTATTAAGTAGGCGTTGAAATAATTGATAGCTTGCGTTAGAAAATAGTATCTGACACCAAGGTTGTTTTATTAGAAAGGTTGTCTGGTAACTCGAAACCAATAGAATGCTTGCATTTTGAAGGCGGGAAAACGTCATCCAGAATACACATTTAAAATTGCTCATAGGTTATAATGCTAATAATAGGGGTAAAACTCAAACTCAAACTTATTTCATGTGGCTTAGGAAGGTGGTTGCATGACTGCTTGCAGTTTCAGAAAATCAGGTAAACCTTCTCCACCGGACACTTAGGAGCTCGCTTAGGAGTTAGGACCGCGAGAGAATATTATATTCGTATATAAAAAATTTTTTTGGCATAATGCTTCTTGTCGTAAATAGGTCTGAACTCACTGAAGTGTAACGAACTCTGCGTTCAGTGTCATGGAACATCGTGCCTAAATGCCACGTCGTCTCTTCAGGGCACCCATGCAGGTAAAGCGGAAGACGAGGAGCAGAGTTGGACTGGGTCAAGCATAGAGTGACCCGGTGACCCAGTGACCCAGTTAGTTTACTGACCCGGTGACCCAGTGACCCGGTGACCCAGTTGACCCGGTGACCCAGTTTGACCCGGTGACCCAGCTTGACCCGGTGACCCAGCTTGACCCGGTGACCCAGCTTGACCCAGTGACCCAGCTTGACCCGGTGACCCAGCTTGACCCAGTTTGACCCGGTGACCCAGCTTGACCCGGTGACCCAGCTTGACCCAGTGACCCATCCTGACCCAGCTTTACTCAGTGACCCGTCCTGACCCGGTAGCCCAGTAATTAAATTATTGTTAGTTATCATCCAAAACAATTTCAAGTAACTTTTAATTTAAAAAAAACTTCCTCAATAATATTCGGCAACAAGCACGTAGCCCAATTTCATTCAAGAGAACTAATACCTAAAAAAATCAAATGCATTTGTTTATAGTTTGTAGTCAAGTAGTCAATGAAAGTATTTAGAGAAAAGATTTATTTGGATTAAGCTAACTAGTAGAAAAAAATTAAATGTGAATGAACACCTGTAAGCAAACTGGAAAGCCCTGAAGCAAAGAAATAACTTATTCTAATACAATTCGGGACATGGAAAGTTTTTTACGGCAGTATTAAAGCAAACATCACAGAAATGGCAGTTGTCAAGCAATCGAGTATTATTTTCAACAAACCAGCATTTCATTTATTGCATAATCTGTACACTTGAACCGAGGGCACTGACTTAACTGCGTTATTCAATCAAACTAGGTGACTGGGTCGAATTGGGTCCCCGGGTGAAATTGCGTCGCTGGGTCAAACTGGGTCAAACTGGGTCACTGGGTCAAACTGGGTCACTGGGTCAAACTGGGTCAAGTTGGGTCACTGGGTCAAACTGGGTCAACTGGGTCACTGGGTCTAACTGAAAAGAGTATGACGTGACCCAGTGACCCAGTTTAATTTAGTGACCCAGGTGACCCAGTGACCCAGTCCAACTCTGACGAGGAGAACTACGAGTCGGTAATTTCAGACGACCCACTACCACTAAAGGACGTCGAAGAGCCTGAAGAAGTGGAATCCGCAGAGGAGAATGATTACGTTGAGATATAAAAGAATGTGTGAATATTTTGATATGAATATACTGTTTTACGTGAATAAATGGTACATAGAAATACTTTGGTTTACAATGAATATTTCCTCACACATGAAAGTTGAAGGTGAAAGGTGACTTTGCGCCAACTTCAGTTACCTACCTCGTATGAAATTGCACGAAGAGCATTTTCAGCTAAACATATTTCATCTAGCCCTGAAGGTCGCCATATATTTGCAGAAAAACCGCAAAAAAAGACGAAAATTGATGATTTTCGCCTAGATTTTCGCCTCCTTTTATGAATTTCCTAGGCTAAGAGGTACACTTAAGCTAACTTCTGAGTATCTACCTTCTAAGAAATTTCACGAGGAGCATTTTCAGCTAAAAATATTTCATCTAGCCCTAAAGGTCGCGATATATTTGCAAAAAACCGCAAGAAAACACGAAAATTGCTGATTTTCGCCCACTTTTATGAATTTTCTAGGCTAAGAGGTAGACTTAGGCTAACTTCTCAGTATCTACCTTGTATGACATTTCACAAGAAATATTTTCAGCAAAAAATATTTCATCTAGACCTCATAGATCGCGAGATATCAACTAAAATGGGCGAAAACACGGTTTCTGGGAGGTGGTGGGGTGGCTGGAGCCTTTGGCACAGGGTCTGGGGGGGGGGTGGGATTTTTAATATATTGTTTCTGGCACCTAACTGAACATATTCCACCATTTTTTCTTTTGCACCTCAAAATGTCCAGTTAGATGTCTTTATCGCCTAGACTAGACTATTATAACGGTAACAAGAGTTGGCGCTGCGTTACCTCATATTGAGCCGACACGAGGGTAATAACGGTACACATCAATTTATGTACCAAAGGAAATACTGGTTTATTCAAACACCAAATAGTAAAATAAAAATTGCCTTCACAAGTGCATAGCGTATCACGCAAATGCAAAATATTCCCTCAAGTATTCAAAATTATAACTTACGCTACTCACAACTCTTAGTAACTGCACTGTACAATTGAAATTTTGTCAAACCCCCAATCAAGAATGATCGATGAGCAAACTAATTACTGAATCTGAAAACAACTTTCCAGAAATAAATTAATATTCCGGGCAAACATTCGTATAGGGCCAAGTACAAATAAAGCAACGCTTACCTCGGAATAAAGTTAGATATCGACGCCAAGAAGTGAGCTCAGTTCTCGCATCCATCTGAAAGCAATCAAGAGAAAAACCTCCCAAGCCGTAGGGCTCGGTATACATAATTAGTCGTTTACTGCCTGAAGGGCCTCGCTTATTCGTAATCTGCTTCTTTCTATACCAGGTACGGTATTCAATTGGCCACCCACTTCAGAAGGAAGTGGTGGTCTCCAACAGCATTCGCGTTTCAAACTCGATCATCACTTAACCGAGATGGCAAAAATACGGAGTAGGTACTGATGTTCACAAATTATAACTCTGAAGGGGCAAAATTGTTAGCAACTTTGACGCTAAAGAGTTACGGAAGTTGTCTTTTATGAGGGTCGATCCTCGATGGTAAATCTCCATCATGATACGGTGACCTATTTCACAACAAAATGAGCGCTTGTTATCACTAGATTCGGAAGTAAGCTAAAGGCGTCGGCACCCGCAGGTATCGGCGAATTTAACCCAAGGTGACAAAACTTGTATGTTCAAGAATACGGTACTTACGATAAAAACGGAAGAACGCAAATGTACATCTTCACTAGGAGCATAGGTGAGGCCCGTTCAAACTAATTACTTCGGAATTCCCAAATTATGAATCGAATCGCCAGAGATCAAAATATTCGGAAGATAGCAATTAAAATTCCATGCGTTGTAAGGGTTTTTGGTGGGCACTCGGGTAGCTGCAGTCGTGCCCCAGAGTCGCTAAATAAAATTTATGTACACACTTTTATTTATTTCGTACACCGTGTATATGTACACTCCACAGAATACAGAACTATGCGTTGGTAGCCCTGGTTCTTTGGTATATTCGGTGGTATTCGTTGTAGTTGCCTCAGGTAAATGGCAGCGATCAGGTGTCGGAGTTTCGGAAATGGATCGTCTCGGTTCAGCGGTACGCTAATGTGGCCGGTAGCTGTAAATGTATCGTTTAGCGGGTTTTTATCCGGGATTGGGTAAGCTACCGATATCATATTGTAACGTGATTTATAAATTCGGGTTCGATTTATATCAATATTTATTAAACAAAACTAAAACACTATAAAAACCGTACAATTTATATCGATTATTATATCACACACACTTCGCAATTTATATTTCCGTGCTCGATCTCGTTCGATAGTCGACTGCCGCGATGTTCGGTCCGCAACCATTTATACACGCAAGCAATGTAAGTCCCGAATATTCTAGAATACGCGTAGAAAATTCCAGAGCGCTAAAGGCGACGTCACGTCTGGAGCATTTCCGTTACACTGCCCCCTTCTTAATTCTGGACGTCTCGTTCAGAAACTGCGTTAGTATTACTTTTTAATGCCTCGTGTCGGAATCTGCTTTCAGAGCCTGCTCGACAAACACCTTTCTTGAAAAAGTAACAGTCCACAGTTTTGCGGAGGGTCGTCCCCTGTGGGTTGAAGCAGCATACTGTAATTCGAACGCTAGTGTTTCTAAAAATCACTTCGATCATGGTTCGCACTATCTTCCAGTCCAACCCATCTAAACCACATCCAATCTTCGGGATCGCCAAGCTATTTATGTCATAGTATGCCATGAGTTTCTTTAAGTTTTTTAAAGCAGACCAGAGGTTTTCATAGGTGGGTTTGCCTTCTGACGTTTTCTTTGAAACCAAGTAGAACAAAGAGCGTTGACTATCTTCCAAGCGCAGTACTTTACCCACTCGTGGTCTTTGCTTTATCAACTCGTCTATTCTTCCAAATCTTTTCCGGAATACGGAAGCTATACCTCTACCCATGCGAAGGTCTTCGGCGACACAATGGGCGATGGAAACGTTAACCGGAAGCTCAAAAATATTTTGACAAATTTCCTGAGTAACGCCAAATCGAGCTTTCTTCCGCTGGGCGTAATTTGACATAAAATCGTTAAAGTTTGGCTCGATCCCAAAGCTGCGTTCCTCTTCTCGAATACCTCTAACTTCTTCGTTGTTGTTGGATCCAGCATATCGTGCGAGTCGATTAATGTGGACAACTTTCGGTTTCCGGTGGTTCATTCTGATACGATATATCACGTCATTTATTTTCTTGATCACCTCATATGGACCTTCCCATTGTCTTTGTAGCTTGGGAGTCACATGGAAGGCGTAGTTCACGACCCAACATAAGGCAGGCAGGAGTCTGACCCGTGGTCTCGTTGACGGCTGATCGATATGCCATAAGGAACAGGTGGAGGTACTGGTCCCAATTTTTCTGATGTTCTGCCACGACTTTTGAAAGATATTTACCCATCGTTCGATTCATTCTCTCCACCATTCCATCTGACTGAGGATGCAAAGGTGTTGTTCTGGTTTTATTGGCTCCTACCAATCGACAAACATCTTGGAACAAAGCCGATTCAAAGTTCCTTCCTTGGTCTGAATGGATTTCTATAGGAACACCAAAACGTGTAAAGAACTCCTTTACCAACACTTCTGCAACTGTTGCTGCCTCTTGGTTTGGAATGGCGTAAGCTTCAGTCCACTTTGTGAAATAATCCATAGCGACTAGGATATATTTATTTCCGCCATCTGTCTCGGGAAACGGTCCTGCGATATCGATAGCAACTCGTTCCATCGGACTACCAACGTTATACTGCCTCATGGGTGCCTTCTTCTTGGAAACTGGTCCGTTTCCAGTAGCACATAACTCACATTTTTGACACCATCGCCGGACATCTTCTTTACGGTTGACCCAATAGAATCGCTCACGTACCCTTTGCAACGTTTTCGTAATACCAAAGTGTCCTCCGGAAGCGCCGTCATGCAATTTTCGCAATACTTCCGACACTTTGCTTCTAGGTACTACTAATTGCAGCGTCGATTCGGTGCCATCTTCACTTTCAAGGGTCCTATACAACAGGTTGTCTTTCAGAGTCAGGCTATTCCATTGGCCCCAATAACTCTTTACTTCAGGACTTGTGGCACTAATGTCTTGCCAGCCTGGTCTTTGTCCGTGGCGCATCCAATTCAGAACAGTTTTTATACTTGGGTCGTTTTCTTGGGCCGTTTTGATTTCGCTTGGCTTCCATTCCTCACTCTCTACAGTTGTTCGTCGCAGATGGCCAATCTTGTCTTCTATTTTAGAACAATGTGTGCAGTTGTCTTTGCACGGTCTTCTTGACAAAGCGTCTGCATTATTGTGAACTTTTCCAGCCCTGTGTTCAATGTCGTAGTCATATTCCTGAAGACGTTCTAACCATCTTGCCACCTGTCCTTCTGGGTTTCGGAACTGCAAGAGCCACTTTAGCGCTGCATGATCTGTCCTTATCAGGAACTTGCGGCCGTAAAGGTACTTATGGAAATGTTCGCATGCCTTTACCACACCCAGGAGCTCTCGCCTAGTCACACAATAATTCCTCTCGGGTTTCGACAGTACTTTGCTGAAATAGGCAATGACTCTTTCCTGTCCGTCTTGCAATTGAGAGAGAACAGCTCCAATGGCGGTGTTACTGGCATCGGTATCTAGCACAAACTTTCCTTCATTTCTGGGGTAGCCAAGGATAGGTGCGCTAGTAAGAGCTTGCCGGAGATGTTCGAAAGCTCTTTGACAGTCTTCACTCCATTCGTACTCATTGCCTTCTTCTGTCAACTTTATTAATGGTTTGGCAATGTTGGCAAATCCTTTCACGAATCGTCTATAATAGGTGCACAAACCGAGGAAACTTCGAATCTCGTGCTTGTTCTCAGGAATCGGCCACTCTTGAATCGCTATAATCTTCTCTGGGTCAGCTGTAACACCATCACGAGATACGATGTGCCCCAAATATTTAACTTCTTTTTGGAACATAAAGCATTTCTTGGGACTTAGTTTTAAATTGGCCTCTCGTAATCGTCCAAACACCTCTCTCAGGTTCTTTAGGTGTTCTTCAAAAGTTTTTCCTACGACAATTACATCATCCAAATATACCAGACATGTCTGCCACGTTAGTCCCCTTAGAACTGCTTCCATAGTCTCTCAAACGTCGCGGGGGCATTACACAATCCGAAAGGCATTACTGTGAATTGCCAAAGTCCAGAGCCTATAGAAAACGCGGTCTTCTCTCGGTCTGTCGATTCCATCCCCACTTGCCAATAACCACTCTTTAGGTCGAGTGTGGAAAACCATTGGGCTCCAGATAGAGTGTCCAAGGTGTCGTCTATTCTTGGCAGTGGATAGCTATCTTTCTTGGTGACCGAATTTAATAGACGGTAGTCAACGCAAAATCTTGTGGAGCCATCCTTCTTCTTTACAAGCACTATCGGTGATGACCAAGGACTATTCGATGGCTCGATGACACCTTGTTTTCTCATGTCTCTAATAATCTCCTCAGCTTCGTCTCGTTTAGCCAAGGGGAGTCGCCTTGGCTGTTGTCTAATCGGTTGGGAATTGCCAGTATTTATTTTATGGGTGACTATGCTTGTCTTGCCCTTGTCCTGGTCGTTTACCGCGAACACATCTCGGAATTCCACAAGCATATTTTTCACCTTCTGTCGTTGTCTATTGTCCAAATCTGGAGTGTTTTTAATGACCATATCTATCAGCTCTCTTGGATACTTTCCTTTAGATAGATTTTCCGATTTCACAGAGCGAATAGCCGAGATGGGCACACACTGTCCAACTGCAGTTCGTTTGCTTAGCTTAACAGGACTATCTTTCAAATTCATAATTCGAATCGGAACGTCATTTTGAACTTTTACCAGAGCCCTAGCCACTAGAAATTCCTTTTGGTTTAGTGCTTCGACTATCCGTAGGCTTCCCTGGCGACAGTATCCATCTAAAGTGGTCATTATAATTTTTTCACTAAGTCCGGGTATAATGACGTCATGAGTGGTTAACAGGCGGATGACATCTTCTTTGTCTTCATGGAAAGGGAGTTCTTCATCGCCGACCTTTAACACGCCCTTTTTCACGTCTAACACAGCTCCGAGTTTCTTAAGAAGATCCATCCCCAAGATGAATTGATCAGAAATATCAGCAATTAGCACCTGGTGATTGATGGTGGTCTTTCCGATGGTGACAGACATTTGTATTTCTCCGTGCGTTCTTATTCTTTCACCAGTTGCTGTTTTTAACTGCACGGTCGAAGATGAGATCCGAGCATGATTCTTCAATAACTCTGGTCTTGCAATAGTTCTTGTTGCACCTGTGTCTACTCAGCAAGGATCTGTCTTCTCCATTAACTCGGCCGTCGATGTACAGACTCAGAACTTTTCCAGACGACGTAATGTTTACAGTGAAGATCGGGGCTTTGTTTCTGCAGGTCGACGATAGCCCCTTCCTGTCGACCTTTCTTAGTTTTCCGACTGCTGTATTGGTTTTTGGCAGTTGCGGCGAACGTGTCCAATCTCGCCGCAATTCCAACATCGTGGTTCACGTTTCTTTGACAGTGACTGTATTGCTTTATTGACCTTTTCTTCCATTACTTTACTGACCTTTTCTTCCACTACTTTACTGACCTTTTCTTCCACTACTTTACTGATCTTTTCTTCAAAACTTTCAGAGCCACCTTCCTCTTCTATGGTTCTTACCCGGCTCTCACTGCGAGATTCCACCATACGTACTCGCGCACTTCCATGACTAGCTTTCTTGGCGGCTTCGAATTCTAACGCATGGGCCAAAGCTTTCTCAATTTTGTCGTGCCTAGCCAGTCTCAAAGCCTGCTGGGCATCTCCATCACGAACGGCATCGATAAATGTTTGTACAGCCAGTTGATCAAGAAAGCTCTCCGGTGCCGTAGGGTATGCCAATCGAATCAGTCTAGCGATGTCCGCTTCAAGTTCCTGCAAACTTTCTCCAGGTTTCTGCATTCGGTTCTTGACTTGGGCATAGTAAACTTGCTGAAGGTGTTTATCGCCATATCGCATTTCGAGTCGCGCTACTATTTGTTGGAAGTTCTGTTGATCCTCGGGGATAGTCCGCAACACATCCAGAGCATCTCCTCTCAGAGCAAGAATCAGGGCTGTAGTTTTGTCTTGAAGAGTCCATTTATTTGCCGCAGCCGCTGCTTCAAACTGTCGAACGTACGTGGTCCAAGGAATCTTACCATCAAAAGTAGGTGGCTTTATTCGGGCTTGCTGAACGTCGCCTTCTACTCTCGTATTTGTTTCTGGGTCGACCTTCTTGTAATGAGTAGACTGTGGCACCTCAAGAAGACGGTCCATCAGTAATTCATCTGGGGCACTACTAGTACGCTCTTCCGTAGTCAGTCGCAAGAATTGCTCGCGCAGCTCTTCATACTTGTGCTCAATCTCGACGAATGTTGCTTTAAATGTTTTGGAAACTTCCGTAATTCTATCTTCAACTTTTTCTTCAATTGATTTAGAGACTTCTTCGATAATCTTTCTAGAATTTTCCTCCATCTTTTCGAACTTCTCGTCCATTTTCTCGAACTTTTCTTCAATATTTCTAGAATTTTCTTCATTAATCCTTCTAGAATTTTCTTCCAACTTCTCGAACTTCTCTTGAATATTTCTAGAATTTTCTTCATTAATCTTTCTAGAATTTTCTTCCATTTTCTCGAACTTCTCTTCAAAATTTCTAGAATTTTCTTCCATCTTCTCTTGGTTGCTTTTCATTTCTTGTTGCAACACCTGTTGGCCATTTTGGATTTGCTGGAGCAAATTGAGCATCGTTTCTTCCATTTTAGCGGCAGCAGATCTTGTTACAGGCATACACAAGCAGCAGCACTTAATTTAATCTTACTTTTAATTTAATTAATCCCACTTCTGACACCAATGTAACGTGATTTATAAATTCGGGTTCGATTTATATCAATATTTATTAAACAAAACTAAAACACTATAAAAACCGTACAATTTATATCGATTATTATATCACACACACTTCGCAATTTATATTTCCGTGCTCGATCTCGTTCGATAGTAGACTGCCGCGATGTTCGGTCCGCAACCATTTATACACGCAAGCAATGTAAGTCCCGAATATTCTAGAATACGCGTAGAAAATTCCAGAGCGCTAAAGGCGACGTCACGTCTGGAGCAATTCCGTTACAATATGATTGGTACTGCCGGGTTCTGTTTTAGGTGAATGACACCGGCACTTCTGAATACTTGGTCCGTCAGTGCGGTATGATACTTATTCTCGATGTGGTACACGAGATGTGACACGGCCACGACCCCAGTACACCACTTTCGAGCTTGAAACAGAGTCAACGCTCGCAAACTTGATGAATGCGGGTCGGAGGCCCCACGGTTTCCAGTTTCCGTACTTTGGCTCGCTTCGTATTTAAGGACAGGACTGGACTGGATTGGTAAGGGCCCCGGGCGCGCAATGATTAAAAGGCACCCACACTCAAGGGATCCTCCTTTTATACAGCCATGATTACGTATAAGAATAGGAAGTGGAAATAACACTTTGTTATCATTTGTTATGGTTAGTTAGCGACATCTAGTGATGGCAATGTAGTGAATTTGTAAAGAAGCGTTTACACCGAGGTTTACACGCTCCATAAATAAAGGCACGGGTACATTGTAACCTTACAGCGTTTACGTCACGCTTTCAGCTATTGGTTTACCTAACGTGTACCTCGATACCAAGGAAAAAGTAAGATGAGAATCGACACCCACAAATCAAGGCGCTGGCAATCGACGCGGGAAAATTGCGTAGTTAAATTCCATCAATAGATCAAATCGTTTCATAAGTTACGGGGGTTATTCGACTAGTAATAAACCGTAAATAATAATAATCCTTCGTAATGGGGAAGTCTGTAAAAAAAAATCAGCTTCATTCATCCAACCGTAACCTAGTTTAAATATTTTTTAAGAGCTATTATCAACGTTTTCATTAGGTGTATAACTTATTTTTTCGAAAAATAACCTTTTCGAATTGGTACCGCAAGAAGTACCCGCAGCGCGTTAAGTATTATGACCTGAGGCGGCAGACGGTCGATTTTACCATATTCGGATAGGGCAAAATAGAACTCCCATCGGTTAAAATTTTGATCATTCTCGTTCAGTGGATTTCGAGCTAGCTCCCCTACTATTTGGCCTGTCCGAGTATGCTAAAATCGATCGATACATTTAGTGTACAACTTATTTTTTTGAAAAACAACCATTTAAAATTGGTACCGCAAAAAGTACCGCATCAGCGCCTTAAGTCATATGACCTCAGACGGCAAACGATCGATTTTAGCATACTCGTATAGGCCAAAGTGGAACTCCGTCGGTTAAAATGTTGATCACTCTCGTTCACTGGATTTCGAGCTAGCTCCCCTACTATACCTACTCTTACTTATTTTGTTATAGCCTAACCCTATGGTTAATCTTTGAATTGTAAATATATTACTCTATATGCCTGAATCATCAGAACTGAGTAGTGGGTGTGTCACTGTGAGTAGTGGAGTTAAGAAAAACGTTATACATTTAAAATAAATATTATTTATGGCATACTGGGCTTAGAATGTATTTGGTTCTTTAAAATTTTGTTGCTTCTAATGGCTGTTGATAACCTTACTAACTTCTTCGTCTTAGTATCTAAAGGTTATCACAAAAATGAGTGTGTAGTAGGTATAGCTATACTTATTCTTATTTTGTCTATAGCTCATATACTTTGTAAAGCATAAGCCGTATCTAATAATTCGAAGTTTATTTTCTCGCATTTGTAATAATAGCTGCTGTAGCTGTGGTTGAATTACTTCACGTCATAATTTTATCATTTTCGACGAACAATCAGCAAGAATCAATTCGATATTGTTTACATTTAAGGCCGACGCGCACTAACGCGCGGCGAAGCGCCTTTTTCACTCACATTGATTTAAATAGGTAAATGCTCACTTGAGCGAAGCGCGGCGCCGCGTATCCGAGTATGAAAGCAATGTTAGCGAAAAAGGCGCTTCACCACGCTACGCGCCGCCGCGCGTTAGTCCGCGTCGGCCTTTATTGTCCATATCTCTGCGCGACGCATTCCCTTCTCCCAAGGTTCACTTTTGCTTGTGCACTAAGTATGGACGCAAAACGGCAGGAAAAATTATAAGGTGTTACACACAAATATCGAAAACGCTCAATGAGCGAAAATAACCCACACAACGCGTTATAGCCGAAGCTAAATGACCAAACACCGAAATTAAATATTTTTACGTGTTATGGTCGTTCATTTATGACCAAAACGCGTTGTGGTCATTTTAGAAACGACCACAACTCGTTTTGTTCTTTTGAAGAATGACCATGATACATTAAATTATTTATTAAATGACAACATATTTAATAAACTAGTCTAGCGCCTTTATTTTGAACCCGACGCAAAAAGTGTAGAAGCCTTTTTTGTAGATATAATCAAGACACATCTTTTTTGTAATAAACATTTTTCACTCTGATGCTTACTTTTAGAGAAAAATACAAATTTAGAAAAATAAAATCAATAGTTTAACTTTTCAATTCAAAAATTCTCAATAACAAAGGAACTTTTTTGTAGAGTGTTTTAAGCATTTTGGTCACTGTATACGAAAAAAATTTAAAAAAAATTTGTTCAGGCCGTTATGGCTCTTAAACTTTTGACACCCTCAACAACCTTGAAGATGGTTACGGATTAAAACCAAAATAAGACGTTTTCGATTCCCCATACCACCCTATGTTTCGTCCAAATCGGTTCAGAGGTTTTTTAGTTATCGTGTTCACAAAAAACGAACCACATACACACACCCACGTCAAGCTAAAAATCACTTTTTTGGAGTCTGTGTGCTTCAAAACCGCTCCCGGAAAGTTTACCGAAAACAGTTTACTGAAAAACAATTCACCGAAATGGCAATATACCGAAAGAACAATACGTCGAATTTCAATAAAGCAGATTTACCGAATCACACTTTACCGAAAGGAAAGTTTACCGAATATTAACATACCCATCGAGGTGGAAATGTGCTCGCCCGAAAAGATGTTTTTTTTGTGTAAAATTCGCCATCCTCAACCAAACGATCCTACGCCCAATTTGCAAACTGTTGACAGTTCAGGTGGTCCTAGCCAGTTCATAATTTTGCAATGTCTGTTCATCCGCCTGTCTGTCCGTTAACACGATATCTCGAAAACGAACGGTTCGATTACAATAAAATTTTGCAGGTGGATTCTTTATCAAATTTTTAGATCGGAGTTCGTGAATTAGCAATGTAGGTAAAAAAAATTAAGGCCACGATCTTACTGATGGTTGGGTCAAAACTTCGAACGGGAATTGCTACTGAACGAGACGTCGGAATTTGGAATATTGTTAATGTACAATTATATTAAACAGGAAAGGTCCAAGATGACATTGCTGATACAATTATTACATTAATACTATCAATAGTTAATTCTATTAATGTGAAAGTTTCTTGATTATGCACCGTTTACGAGTTAATTTGAAGTCTCCTTCGTTTAATATTTCATTTTTTTTCAAAACGGGAGACATTTTCGGTGATGTCGGTAAAACTGCTTTTCGGTAAATTGAAATTCGACGTATTGTTCCTTCGGTATATTGCCATTTCGGTGAATTGTTTTTGTTTTTCGGTTAACTGTTTTCTGTAAACTTTCCTAGACCCCTTCAAAACGTCCAGAAAACGTATAATATTGGCATATCGAAAATTTATCACGATTACAATACTTTCCTTTATACATATGTACCTACTTCGTATGTAGTCGGGAAGTAAAAACTATAATACATTTTGAAAATAACGTGATGTAGAGGTGCCAAGTTGAACAATCAAGCAGTTAGTGCAACTGTGAGGCCTTCTATTAACGTTCTCTTGTTATTAAAAGTTAAAGTTTGGTACCGTCTGAAGAGCCATCGGCAACTCGTCATTTTATTCATCAAGTTAATGTTGTTTGTCATTAATTAGTTTTGTGTACATAATCTGTCAGTGTTTGTGTGTGAAGTTAAATGCAACTTGTTATCTTTATACGACCAGATTAGTAAGAAGTCGGAATCAATTTTTGTCATTGTTAATCAATTAATTGTGTGTTTATTGGAATCCGAAAGTTGAGTTTGCGCAGCCTGCGCATCAGCCTGCGCATGCGCAGTTTATTTGTCAACATTTTCGTTGGCTCAGGTGCTAGAGCTATACGCTCCCGAATGCAAAAAGAACGAACTTAATATTTTGAAAACTGTAGGAGTAGTTAAGGCCTCGAAGTGGCTGCAATAGCACACCCAACTTGGTTGGAAAATGCGCTAAAAACTAACTTCCAGCATTGAATAATAGTGTTTCTATTTAATGCTTCCAGCGAGTTTCATTTACTAACCTTTATCTGACATCAGTACTAAATCAGTAAACTTTTATTTGTTGGTGGTGTACGGGACAAATTCGATACATATTTGTATGGTATGTTAGAATGGCACGTCAGTTTTTGTTTTGCTAGAAATATAGGATTAGCCTTATTTAATCAGAAATTATTATTTCTACATGTTATCGAATTACTGTCCTCTTCACCCTGTCGAAAATGTCAAGGAAAGGTTCCAACAGAATTAGGAATTTACCTAATTCTTATCACTTCACAAACGAATCTCAATGCTTTAGTACTCTTTTTTGTTTTCTATATTGTAATAGGGAGGTTCGACATTTTGGTATGTGTTTTATTTTAACTGAAATCGAGAGATTTTGCTATTAAAAAACGATCAGAAAAAAATTGGGTGCAAAATATTGATTTTTACGTCCGCTGTTATGTAAACACTTTAAAATCAAGGGTCGGCGCGAAGCAAGTAAACGTACCTGTGTGCGAGACTACCCCGTGTGACGTCAGTAGCCAGAAACATTCGTATACTTTGCCAGCACGGCGGCAAATGTTTCTGGCTACTGACGTCATGCGGAGTAGTCTCACGCACAGGCACCTACGTTTTCTTGCTTCGCACCGACCCTTGATTTTAAAGTGCTTACAGCGGACGTAAAAATCAATGTTTTGTACCCAATTTTTTTCTGATCGTTTTTTAATAACAAAATCTCTCGATTTCAGTTCAAAAATGTCGAACCTGCCCATTCGTTATACTTATGTAGGTTTCGTCCCCAGAGGAGGCGCGAACTATTCCCGAAATTACAATAATCTTGGGAAGAGCCGCATACAGTCGAAAAGAGGCTAAACGACATCATGGAAAACCAGTGGTGATGCACATAAATCGGTTGCCTCCATAAGTGGGACAGATCAAGCCCGAGGAACAGGAAGCAACGAATGTGAATCAAGAGACCACGACAATCCACTTTATAGCGGAATTATCGCACTTTACTCTGGAACTCAAAGGGCGCGCTTTCGTGTTGTCCGTGAGGAATCTAAATTGTTTGAATGTCAAGACGTCCCGAGGTATTTTATCTGTGGTATTACCATTACTTTTTGAACGACCATTTATTTCAGTCTTACAGAATACATACAGGGTGGTGACTTGCGTAACGCATCATAGGGATTTCAATGTAAAATTCATAACATGCGATTATTGGCTCCCCAAATTATTTTAGAGCAAAAATGTATTTAGGTTGTTTGTAGAAAAAAATTTTTTACGTCACTCAGTCGTATTAGTTTTAAATTTTTTGCATAATAAAGACGGAAATTGGAAAAATAAAATCCCCATCTTTTTCAATAATCTGTGATGCCATGGAATTTTATAATACAAAAACTACGCCAATATCCGTCACGCCATGGAATGTCTGCTATAAAACAAATCAATTTCTATCAAAAAGTATTATATTTAGAACAGCGAATTCAAGACCAAATTACTAAAAACGGTTTCCTAATAATAACAATTTACAATAAATGTTCGAATACGTCTCCATTAACTGCAATACAGTAACCAAGTCCATCATAAAATCAATTTCGAACTGTTGCTAATTGATAACTGGATATCTTTTTGTTTTAGAAAATTCCATGGCATCGCAGATTATTGAAAAAGATGCAGGTTTTATTTTTTCAATTTTCCGTTTTTATATGAAACAAAATTGAAAACTAATGCGGTTGATTGGCGTAAAACCTAATACATTTTTGCTCTAAAATAATTTGGGGAGCCAATACACGCATGTTATGAATTTTACATTGAAATCCCTATGATGCGTTACGCAAGTCACCACCCTGTATAGGTAACAAAAATGCATCAAATTCAAGTCATTGAGATAATGCTCTTCGTTTTTTCCCCAACGATCTTGGTGCATGAATAACGATTTTGAAATGTTTTGATCAAAATCCAATTGGCCTCAGAAAAAGAATTCAACATCTTTGTATCACACACGCGCTTATCAAATGTGCACGTGATGTACTCTTTTAGCATCAAGATAATCCCTTTGAAAGCTTTTACAACTCCAAATTCGTATTTAAAGAATAATTTTGGGTACATTTTGCTCTAACACTTTTGACCTAGACCACAGAGAAGAGTTATATTGAATTATTAAAGATCTACGAGTCATAGGGAATAATCTATCGAAAGTCCGAACTCGATACATGACCTAGGGAATGAAATATGTTGATACCTATTATATTGAACCCGCAGTTTTTCCTGTTCCTGATTTACTCGAAGTCATATAACTTTTGTTTCTGTTGAGCCAGCTTCCTGAAAATCAATAGCGTGAAGTGTCCGTCCTTAATGTCCAAAGTACTCGTACACCAAATTTCAACATAATCGGTCACATTTAAAAAGAGTTATAACGCACACGGACGGACGGACGACAATACAAACGTATAAAGGATCTGATGAGGATCCTTAATAAATACAGTACAAAATAAAAAGAAACTAAACATTATAATATTAAATGTCAATCAAATCAAATAGATATCAAATTAGTGTATTTGCGGTGTTTTTCTGCATGTGTTGTTATTATTATTATTTAATGTTTTTCTCGCTTAAAGCGGTTAACTCACTCATGACGGGTAATTACCAAGTCAAAGGTAAGTATGTTAATTATTCTAAAAATTTCCTGGTTATGGAAGCTGTTTTTAACAGGACTGCCTTTTGTATGATTGTATATGGGTGAATGTCGAGATTTTTCAGATGCTGCAGGAAATGTTTATTGGTAACTCCAGTAACTGACACGATAAGAGGTACTATTGTTACTTTGTGTTGTTGCCATAATTCTTTTACCTCGATGGCCAATGGTAAGTGTTTTGTAATTTTCTTTTGTTCTTTAGTTCTTACATTTGTGTCGTTTGGTATTGCAATTTCTATTAGAAATGTTTCGTGACGTATTTTGTTTATCACTGTAATGTCGATTACTACTGACTGTCGTATGTGTGTGTATACTGTCCTGTCCCAATAAAGTTTGTGTGTTTCGTTTCAAGTACGTTATGTGTAATATGGCATCTTTGATTCTATAAGTTTGCGTTATTGTATGCTAGTTCTTAGTGTATGATTCTAGCAGCGATGTCGTGCCTTTCGGTGTATTCTGTACCCGCTAGTAGTCTACATCCTCCTGTTATATGGTCGATGGTCTCGGTAACTTGTTGGCATTTTCTGCACGTAGGTATCTGTCTCTATTGGTTCTTTGGTAATGTACTTTCTGCAATTACGTGTTGCTACGACGTTATCTTGGATGACTAATATGAATTCTTCGGTTTCAGGAAATAATTGACCCTTTTTAAGCCATCAATGCTTCCCGTGTAGCGCTTTTTTTGACCATTCTTCCTTTTTTTTGTGTTTCTGTCGGTGAATGTTGCTGTTGTGTATTTCTTTGGCATAGATTTAGGGGTATGTATTGTTTGTCTGATTGTATGAATGTCTAAAAGTCCTCTTCCTCCATCACTTCTACTGATTGTAATGGGTTCTATGCATGAGTTGGGATGTACTATGCGATCAAAAATGAGTGGCTGTCGAGTCACCTTTGGAATTTTTGTTTGCATGTGAAATCGTATTTAATTTGAACTTCCAAAGGCGACTCGACAGCAACTCATTTTTAATCGCCCGTTAGCTTTCGATGTTTGGTGAGGTGCGTCCTGTTTAACCTGTTAAATTCGTCTATTTCTGTCTGTGACCATTTGATTAGTCCGAAACTACACGTAATGGCCGGTATCGCGTATGTGTTTATCGCCTTAAAAAGGTTCTTGGAGTTAAGTTTGGACTTTATCAGAAGTGTTAGTCTGTGTTTGTATCTTCCTTTCAATTGTAGTTTTATTTGTGTATGGTTGATACATGTGTTTTGTTCAAAACCAAGATACTTGTACGTTTCTTCTGGTCGTAGGGTGGTAAGTATTTCGCTTTTGAGGGTATGTGGTTGTTGTTCTCTGTCATATTTCCCTTTTTCACAATACAGCAGTTTAAACTTGTTCATGCCAAATTCGATTGTAAATTCTTCAATGATGTTTAAGAATGTGTACTTTATTGTCTGCATATAGCTTTATGTCGTCCATGTAGAGCAAGTGGTTTATTGTATGGAGTATTGTCTTCTGACGTTTGATTTTGAATTCGTATGTCGCGTCATTAAGTATGTTACATAGCGGGTTGAGGCATAAACAGAACCACAGGGTGCCGCCTTGAAATATTCCCCTGTTAATTTTGATAGCGTTTGTTTGTAAGGTGGCAGTGGTGTTGTAGATATTTGTTTTTTTGTAAATACAGTAGCCAACTGTGCGGAATGTAGGCAAAGATCCATGTAGTCGATGTAACATGTGTACCAGAAATGATGTATGCTTTCAATTTGTGCGCTTTCCTTAGGCACTGGGCAAGGTCTTCTTCTGTAATGTCATGATCTGTCTGTTGTGGTAGGTTTTTTGTCTGTCTTCTTCTGTGCGTACCCCTGTTGATGTTAAATATGTGTTTCAGTTTGGACCATAAATTTTTCCAAAAGTCCTGAATACTTTTGCTGGTTGGTAGGGTGAATTCTTTATTTTCGTTGTGGTTGTTCTCTAGATTTTTGTAAATTGCTTTTGATTTCTGTTGAAAAGTCTGTTTTGCAATTTTGTTTCTTCTGATTCCTTGTATCTTCCGAGTCTTGTCGCACCTCTAATAAAGTATTATGCGGGTCACTCTGTAATTGGGCGCAAGCCTGCTGAGGGCCTAGAACACGAGAGGTATAATAAATAAATTAAATTAATAAAAGAATATACTGCCAATTTCTGTTTTAACGTGTCTAATGCTTCTATAGGTGCTTCCTTTTCGTTTTGTACTACATTTCCTACGCGTTTGAGTAAATTATTACTATTAAATTATTATTATTTATTAATCCATTTGAAGACTGTCAGAAATTCATTGTTAATTAATTGTAAATAAATCAATCACGTAATTGTAGTTTGGATAACTAGATAACGTAAATCATTGTAAAACGAAAATTCGAAAAGGATATGGGGTTTAAGCGCAAAGTTTAATCCGGACAGACAAAACCCACTACGAAAGATCCAAGCGCTCGCCATTTGGTATTGGGTGGTGTTAAAAAATAAGACGAAAGAAATTGACAATTGCGTTCAGTGGGTGTACTGTGCACTGTAAAAGTAAATGTTTCAGTCTACTACATTCACTTTATTAACGAGCTCCTAGCGAGTTCATAATTTTGAAATCTCTGTCCGTCTATACGTTAGCACGATAGCTCGAAAACGAGTGGACCGATGACGATGACATTTTGCAGGTGGACTTTATCAAATTTGTAGATAAAAAATAAGGAAGGTCCTTTTGACATCTCTATTACTATTAGTTATGAACCGAATTGAAATTCAAAATGAGCTATACTCATAGTCATATAATACGCAATATCAAGCAGCCATACTCAGGATCTCGTTTGCTATATTTGTTTAATTTATTAATATTTAAATCAATAATAATGTCTACCTGTTACAGCACTCATCTCGTTAGTTGAAACATTATGAGTTATGCAATTGAAATAAAATTAGCTCATTCCTATTTTTATTAACAAACATCAAACTCCCTCAATTTGCTGAGATTTTAATTTGTATTGTATTTCTGTGCTCCTTCGTGAGGACTAATACGTAGGTACCATTATAGTAATAATACCATGGAAATGGTTTCGTCACATTCCAACAACGAATTGCTAATATTAATATTCGTCATTAATTTTGAATTAGGTAAATAAAATGGGTTATGCGGCAACGGAGTTCTGACTACGTTATACAAATGTGTAATTGCGACTTGCCAGAGATAAACTTTAATGTAGGTATATTAGATTTAGCAACGTAACGCTGTTTTAAGCACTGTACCGCGAAAGTCGAGTTTGAACGGTTTATGTAACTGTAACTGTCTTCGTCTTTATGCTGTCATTGTAACAAAACAACTTTATAATGCAAGTATGTTTGTAATAATGTAGTTCTGCATTGCCTTATGCAAATGACGCAGTTCATAAACAAGGTGACAATTACTCACGTTTGATTTGCACTGATAGGAGCCGCGACCGTTACTTACTATTTAACTTCGTATCGTCAACATAGATACCATCATTTCTAATAGTTAGACTTATGTTTTTTCTTTTATGTTGCAGCAACAGAAGTTTTTAAAACGCTCTGCCGAAGACCACGACTCAGGAGTGCCCAACGATGGTTTTGAACCACCGGTGAAGCTGCAATGCACCACGCAACACGGTACCACCGCTCATCAACCCGAGGGCCTCACTAAATTCTCTGTCGAAATTGTTCAACAGTTGGAATTCACAACTTCCGCAGCTAATTCTCAGCCCCAACAAATATCGACGAATGTAACGGTGAAGGCTCTAACAAACGCCTCGGTGAAGAGTGATGTATCGTCGCCCAAATCTTCTAATCCTTCAACGCCCGCATCAAATATAAGGCCAAGTTCGGGCGTTGGCAGTAGTGTAGATATCGGTACGTTAGTCGAGTGCGTAAAGCAAGAACCTGACAACGATTTCGCGGATTTAGACCAATGTGCCGCGGCGTTAGAAAAAGATGCCGCCGTTAACGGTGGCTCCGCGTTCGGTAGTTTCCCGGATCTCATCGGCGAGGATCCTGACGATGAAATTATAACATCGGACGCCTTTAAGGATCTCATTTCCGATATTAGCAATTATCCAGAGTTTATGAAAGACTTTGATTTTGATGAAAGCAAAACGGAAACGTGTTTAATTATCAACGGTTTGAAAGTAGAGGAATCCAAAGAACTGACACAAAATGTACTGGACCATACCAAAAATACCCATAGTCCTCTATTACAAAATCAAAACTACTCCCCCCCGATCTTCGAAGGTCAGGGGAACATATCCAAAAGTCGTATGTCGTATTCCAACATCGATTTTGGAAAGACTGAACTTAGTCCAGCCGCTCAAACCTTAAAGCAGATGGCCGAACAGCACCAGCATAAAAACCAAATGGGCCTTTCATTCAATCCAAACACGAGGGTGCCGAATCCCCGTTCACCGTATCCCGACTTTCAATTTCAAGGAGACTATGGCAGTCCTACCTCAAATTCTAGTTATAAAAATAGTCCGAGTTTTCAACCTGAAATAATTAAACAGGAAATGATATATCAGGGAAATGAATACGACATGAAACGTAAAGGGGCGGGTATGTACAAGCAACAGTATTCACCTTACGGAAGTCCTAGCGCGAGTGGCCATGGCAGTCCAGGTTATCTTCCCAGGAATAGCGGAGGAGGAGGGTCAACGCCCGGAAGCGGCGCATTTGGTGGTGGAACGCCGCCGAGGCCATCATCAGGACCCGGTGGAAACGGATCTGGCACAACGTTACAAATAAACCAAGCACAGCAATTGCATATCAGTCAGCAGGGACAAGGACATTCAATCCAGGTTGGTGGTTTTTCTTTAATAACTAACATTCAACAGTGTTTTCAAATTCTTTAAATAATATAATAGTCAAGATTTCACTGTAATACCTAAACATAAATCATCCTGTTAACCTATTATCAAAGCTCTTATGAACAACGCCTTCATTTAGTTTCGCCCGTTCCCGCTAGTTATCGTCTCTCGGTCGCGTTGTTTTAACATCATTTTATTCATTTCACAGCTTCTAATGGACTGATCTTACTAATCATTTATTGAATTTATTTGTTGCTCATCCAATCATACACGACGGCGACTGTGAAACCGTTATTATACTGTAATTAAGGGTTGTTAGAGAGAACCATAATATGGTAGTGAGTGTAATTCACTCGCCAAAATTTCTTTAACATTATTTTCTGTATACTACTCGTATTTGCGTATGTACCGGGAAAGCGCGCTTTTTCAATGAAAGTATACGAACTCAGAACTTTAGGATTTAATTACAAAAAAAGTATTCACTCAAATGGGATAATGTTTCCGTATGTGATAGAATACACCTTTAACTATACGTCGATACATTTTTATGCATTTCTGTATAATTACGCAAACGTTACAGCGATAAAATGACAGACGCGTTTATTCGCTTATTATAAGATACACTTTAAAAATTCGATAACGTAAAAAGTCCTGGCAGCAAAAATTTACAATTTACGTATGTTAACAACAACTTACCAATTGATACGTTCCAAAAATTTCATTAATATCGGCTCCAGCGATTTTGAGATTTGAGCCTTCAAAGTGAGCGGACTCTACATTTTACTCCGATAGTAGGTTACTGTTAGGTTGTTGATACTATGAGTAAAACTGTAGACTGAGATCGGCATTACAATTGTCACATACAGGGAGATTTAAGAATCTTATGGTATTGGCATGAAAGCATCACTGTTCTCGATTTTATAACATTTGAACGTATGAAAGCTCTCCATCCGTTGGATTCCACACAGCTTCACAGACGCTCAAAAACTTGCTTGCTTGCAAATAAAAAGAAGTGTTCTGATGAGGTTTAGTTAAATATTGATTATTAATTAATTTATAACAATTCTTAAATAGATTGATTTATAACAGATAATAATTATTTATCAAATACAAGCACGAACATCACTAACAATCACTTCGGTGTTGAAGTTGAAACTGCCTTTAAACGCAATTCAATTTGCTTATATAGCAATCGAAAAGTTTCTAGAACAAATCACGGAATTCTCGAATAGTCTAGAAGGCGTATCATATTTCAAGGAAAAAAATGTGTCGCATCCGCTTCCATTCCTTATCGCCGGTGACGAATCTTTTATCGACTTGATGTCGGCTGGTGGCGCTCCAACGTTTCTAGATGTTTGTAGAATATCCACTAGGTACGATACTAATAAGTTAATAAAAGTAGCAATATGGCTAATGCTAATGGAGTAAACAAAAAGTAAACACAGTATGACCGCCACACGAAAGCGCAGTATTGCCCCTTGATACGATATTATCGGTCCCCTTCTTCTATAGTCTAAGATATTCTGTAACTGTAATTCGAATTAAAATTCACAACTCGCAACAAATCGACAGAACGTATCGAACTATGACGCTGAATTTTTTGAATCGCTCTTTATGAACACACATATCTTCTAGCTAGATAGCTTCACCGGTTTCGTTCAATTTTTGTGCACCGATGGAGCATTTACGTTCCCTGAATGCACGCATTGATTTCTTAAATGTAAAATCGGTTATATGCATGCTTTGCTGGAATTGGTAGCCAGACAAAAGGGCTTGGTGTAAAGATCTCGTACGTACCGAAATTTTGGTTTTGCGGAAGTCAGCGTCAAATTTGGTTAAACACATGCATCGATTCTCACTTTTTTATTTATGAAGATATTTACATGAAACTTTATTGTAAACACTACGATAATAAGTAAAAAGAGGGAGAGGGGAAAGAGGAGAGAGAAGAGGGAGGGTGAGAGTTTTCAATTTTTACTGCATGTCATATGTTTTTCTTTACTAGAAGTATATATATGGTTAAAATTTCCAAGAAATATCTTTATGCGATATTTAATAGTTTAATAGTCAAGATTTTCCTTGGCTCAGGAACGAATTAAATATCTTGAAAACTGGAGGAGTAGTTAAGGGCTCGGACAGACGGACAGAGAAAGTGGCTGCAATAGCGCACCCGCAACTTTGTTGGAAAATGCACTAAAAAGGGTTTTTATTATTCTTGTTACAAAGAACATATGAATGCCATGTTTTTTGTATCAGTAAATATTCCTTACACCTCGAGCAACTATACAGAAAAAAAAAATATTACACTTGCGCATTCCAACTTTTGTTTTAGCGCAATCCCCTTTTCTTATTTGTTATAGTATTTTACAAGGTGGCACGCGGGAACGATCGATTATGAATAAAGAAATAATCAAAGAGAAATTAATTTTATGTACATATCTTCGTAACTATTATGAAGATGAAATCATGGCATTTGATGTCACTTCAATAAACATGTCACTTTTTGAAAATTGCGTCTCTTAGATGAGCTCCTTCTAAGCGCACGCATTCCTCCATTCGCGAACGCAAATTTCTTTCAACGTATGATTTTTTTTGTGGGGATTCCTGAAAGATCGAGTGTTTAGAACTCGCCCACATAACACCAATGAACTCAAGGACAGGATTCGTGAAGAGATTTCATTGATCTCTGTCGAGTTGTTGCAAAGAGTTATGGCAAATTTGCATCTTCCAAAATTAGACTAATGTTCTATTTTGTGGCATTTATTTACGACATATTCTGTCTTTCGCCAGGCGTTTTTCTCTACCTGGAGGACACTCCTGATCTTCTCTTGCTTTAGGACTTTTTTATAAACTTTTCATTGGCTTACTTCTTCTTCATAGCAGCTAGATCCACTGATGAGCACTGGTTTCCTTTGCTGGTATTGGATTTCCAGTGTTTCTGCTTGTACTCCCATTTGATTGGTATCTTACAAGGTTGATGTTTTTTGAAGCTGCAGTTTTTTGTTGTATGTAGGATACCTGCCATAATCCGATCTTGATCTGTTAACTTGCGAATCTGACTTAAACGGTACCTAGTAACCATGGCGACGTAGCGTTTTTGAGAGGAATTTTGTCTCCACGGATTTGATAGCAATAATTTACAACGACTGATCTAATAAATTCGTTCGCTGTTGAATAGAATTTTACTGAATTTTTCGTACTCTTTTCACACTGTCGGAAAACCAAACTGTAAATGCGACGTGCCGAAAGTAAAATTTTCTATACAATTTTGTGTTCGTGTTTGTTCATTTGTAGACGAGTCGTAGAAAGAGGAATTTCACGTGTTTGAATTGATGTAGTTGAAAGGATTTTCCACTCTGTTACAAATGACAGATATTAGTTATCGAAAGGGGAGAGATGTCTTTGAAATACACGCGTTCCAATTAGAAATATAACATCTGAGCCGACTTGTAGAATCAGATGATTAAATTAAAAGAAAAAAGATTAGATCTGTACAACAATCGTGAAGAACGAACTCAGCCTCTGCAACTTTACAGTCCTTCGATCGTGTTTGTAATCAGCATCCTATACCTTAAGGGCGCAAAATCAATACTGATGTTAACGTAGGAGAGGCATTTTTATCTCCACTTCACATGTCAACGTATTCATAAGATCTTCTTTGTTGTTGATAGTGTTTGATTAATTTTTAAATTAGCGAATTTTGATTTAATCATTGTAAGTTAACCCAACAGGTTTGATAGGGGGTGTCAATTTGTGTATTTCGTGTTTTTTATATTGCGTATTGGATCTATAGGTATATGTCGCTCACTTACCGTCATTTATTGCGTTTACTTATAAAAAAAGTTCGCCTTAAAAAATTTAAGGTATAATATGAAATACCTTCTATTAACAAGTTAAAAAAAAGAAATGCAGTAAATTCGGTGGCAAAAAATCTCGTAAAAAAGGGTTGGATTAATTTAATATCGCCCTCATCTATAAAGTCGGTTTCGCACTTGTAATATACCGAGTAATATAACTTATGTATACCAAGAGATCATATTAAGAGAATACGTAGTACAACTTTACTATCCTTTTAAGTGCTCAAAATTTGATACATATTTAATATTTCATTGTAATCTCTTAGTTAAGCATGAACAGCCATACCAAAAATATGATAACAATTTATTAAATTATAAATTAATAAAATAAAATAATTTATTAAAGGAATCCGATGAACGCGTCTCTTATTTTTTCAAAGCTTATTGTTAGCGTCATCGAAACAACAATAATTACGCCACAAATTGTTTTTTGGAGTACCTACTTCTTATTGCTCGCTATACATATGTTTTTGCACGGGAGTAAAATCATTTCATCCGTCACGCCGGCGCCGTCAGAACCGAAGGTGAGCTCGGCATTATTAAAGCGCATTTAAGAGGGATTTGAAATATCGCATTAAAATCGTCCATGTCTTTGAAATTGACTAATATATGTGTTACCGTTGATGTGCGGAAGACCGTTAAAAAGATTATCTAATTAATCTGCAAATTATCTAGTTAAGTCCGTTAAAGTTAAACACATGAATTTGGAGTAAAAGCTTTGAAACGCATTATTTTGATGCTGAAAGAGTACATCACGTGCACATTTGATAACCGCATATGTGTGATTTAAAGATGTTAAATTATTTTTCTGATGCCAGATGGATTTTGATCAAAACATGTCAAAATTGTTATTTATGCACCAAGGTCCTTGGGAAGAAGACCAAGAGGTTTATCTCAATGATCAACACATGAATTTGATGCATTGTTTGGCGACCACATGGACTTTGATGAAAACATGTCAAAACGGTCATGCACCAAGATCATTGGAAACAACATTAAGAGCATTATCTCAATGCCCATGACATGAATTTGATGCATTTTTGTTAACTATAAAATGTATTTTGTAAGATTAAAATAAATTGTTAAAAGTGACTGAGGATCCTTCGATATTTCGTTGTATCGGTTTATTATTAACGAGCTGCTAGCGAGTTTATAATTCTGCGGTGTCTGTCGGTCCGTCCGTCCGTTAACACGATAACTTATAAGCGAATGGACCGATTACGATGAAATTTTGCAGGTGGATTCTTTATCAAATTTGTAGATCGGAGTTCGTGAATTGGCAATGAAGACCAAAAAATAAAGTAGGCCCTTTTGGCATCTCCGTTAGTTATCAACCGAATTGCATGAAATTCAATATGCGCATAGCTTTAGCCATATAAAACACAATTCCAAAAGTTGAGCCTAATCAATCAGCATTCACAGTGCCCTTTGCGCATCTCGACCATTTACACACCGAATTGCAAACTTCCTTATTTATGAAGGTATTTAAATGAAATTTGATACATAGCCATTTGGAAGAAAAGCAAATTTAAGGTCAGTTTCAAAATTTGGTTTTGCGCATGCGCAGTGCCAACTTTTTTATTTATGGGGGCAATTAAATGAAATTTCATACATATACACTTTAAATTAAAGTAAAACTAACATCAGGTTTAAAATTTGGTGTGGCACATGCTATAGCCATACCCAGGATCTCGTTTGCTATATTTGTTTAAGTTATTATTTACTTATATGTATGTACATATGTATAAGTGACACTTAATAGCACAGTTTGGTTCGCTCAGTTAGTCTAGCCAATTGTAAATGTCGCGGGTTCCAACCCAAGCTCGCTCGTCTTTTTAAGTAACAAATCAATACAAAAATTGAAACGATTTTATTTCTTGTACAACTTAGTAATAGCAATGTAATTGTGAACAGTAGCCACCCCCCCCCCCCCCCCCCCCCCCCCCCCGAGGTAGTTAGTTAGTTTCATTTTTTGTTGCTTCGAATAGATTTTGTTTTATGTTTTTTAATTCACCACAGACTACTGGATTAACATACATATAAAAATCATTGATATAACTGGTATCTTATTTTCAATCTTATGCGATGGTGGCTCGTTGAAAAGAGAATTAAAAATTCTATTCAGTGATTAATCTAAAAATACAATATGGCGCCTATTTAACTTAAGGGGCTTTGTAAATGTTCCTCAAAAGTAGCCATCTTGACTTTTTTAAACATCATTTCTAAATGAAGCGTATCAAAGACAGTAACTTTTATATAACACTTTTTTTATATCTCATATACTTACGATGATAACATTCAAGGAAATACTCGATTTTAGTTTTTAGCGTATTTTCCTCAAAGTGAAAAATCGTTATTGGCTGCACTTTGTCGTCCGTCCGTCGCACGTACTCCTTCTACACTACAAAGGGTTTGGTCCAAGGATTCCGTGGATACCGATATTTTTTAGTTTTGCGCATGCGCAGTGTCAAAAATTGGGTTTAACGCATGTGCAATGCTAAGTTTTTTCTTTATAAAGATCTTTAAATGAAACTTTATATGTAAACACTACGAATATAAGTAAAATTAACGACGTTTTCAAACTGTTGTTTTTCACATGCGCAATGCCAACTTCCTTATTTACTGAAGCATTTAATAGTTATTTACATATGAGTATGGTAAATCAAGGTTTACGTTAACGAGTGAGATGTTTACTGCCGAAGCGTAACTGAGGCAGGAATTTCGAAACGAGTAACGTTAACTGATTTGACATACAAATAATGTAAAACATTTTATTTCATACTGCTCTATTACTATTAAAATACCATTTTGATTAGAAAGTTGTAGGTACACATTTTCATACTGTCCGGTAGATGTTCGATTACACTATCAATTTGAGTCCGGTAGGTGAGTTATTACAGCATCAGAGCCGGTAAGTGTCGCTAAGCAACACTTACCGGACTGTTATTTGTATACATCAAATTTGACATCTTCACACAATTAATTAAAAACCCCAACATAAATTTGGCTGTAATTCTTTATTTCAAACATTAACATTGATTGTAATGAAACAATTTGTATTGCCCTCAACACTAACGCCTGGGTTATTACTGGATGTCGAGTTAGTAATGTTTAATTCCTTCTGCAGTAGAACTTCAACTAAATTTTCGCCGCCTTATATCATACAGCCAATCTTAATTTTACCTTCTACCGAGCCTTCGATGTATTTTTCTGCCGTCGATGAGCTTTTCCATGCCCCATGACGCTTTAACACCGAAACCCAAGCAGAAAAATCTCAATTCAAAAACTTACTGCATCCAAAAAGTATGCCAACATGACTTTTTCCTCTACTTGTTTCGCCCCATGTTCGTTCCTCCATTGGCAAAACACTTAGTACTCTTTTTCATACCTTGCGGCCGACTTCTTTGGAACCAACTTTTGGGTTGCTTCATGAGATTTCGACTGGATTGTATCTGGAACAGTGGAACATCCTACAACGTTTATAGCGTCCATTTTTAGTGAAAAAAATTCAATGTAAACAAACTACAAACTATAGCAACGGCCGTTGGATTTCTTCTTTAATTTCTTTCTCGGCAACCATAAGAGTTACAAAGATGGGTGGCACGTCTTTAGAAAGGATTTCGGATATGCCCTGGCCGATTTTGAAAAATTTTTTTTTAATTCCTACCACGAGGGTGCGAAATAAATTCTGATTTCGACAAAATTTGGTATCTGGGGGTTTTTGAACATGAAAATGACGAATCTGGAATTAGTTTTTAAAAATTCCACTGCAATTCTTGGCCGGACAACGAAAATGGAGAGAATTCCACGAAATTTGTTGTGTACATACTGGATGAGTTAAGGAACAAAATTGTCGAACAGTTTTTTTAAAATAACTTTTCAAACAAAAATTATTTCGCATGTAGTCAATTGAAATAACAAAAAAATAACGATTCAAGTTGATATTATGATTAAATGATCACACCATGGAGGTAAAAGATAAGGGGAGACCTTAGATCATATAAACATGGATAGAGCTATCTCATAAGCTCTACTAAAAGACAACCGTCGCCAACATTACAACGTGCATTTTTATGCCTATCATCTTTTACTATTACTAAGTTGTAATGTATTTATCCTTTGCCGGGTTGATTGTAAAAGTGCGCAAGCTTGGCGATGGTAAGGACGTTTGCCGGTTTGACATCGTATTGTAACGGAAATGCTCCAGACATGACGTCGCCTTTGGCGCTCTGGAATTTTCTACGCGCGCGATTATTCGAGAATGTACTAGACTTACATTGCTTGCGTGTATAAATGGTTGCGGACCGAACATCGCAGGCAGTCTACTACCGAACGAGTACGTATGAAACATCGAGCGCGAAAATCTGAAATAAATTGCGAAGTGTGAGTGATATAAATAATCGATATAAATTGTACGGATTTTATAGTGTTTTAGTTTTGTTTAATAAATATTGATATAAATCGAACCCGAATTTATAAATAACGTTACAGTATATTCGCAAACAGCTGTTTTTGTTGTTTAACCTTGCTAGACTTTACATGGTTATATATGAAACTAAACTTTTAATACAGTTCTGTACCACCAAATTGTCCTATAAAGATATGTATTTATTCATGTATTGAGAACCTTTTTTACCCAAAATAATAAATATTGCATTGTTTATTAACATTGTGAGGTTAAAGATTTGAATTTTCTGATTGGTTACTAACACTGAAACTGTGCATGGAATAACAACATATAAAATGTACGTCGACAAGAGAGATTCAGCACAAAAGTATGTAGAATCTTGAATCAGAACATGTTGGCGACTAGTGTAATTGCATCGCTCCATCCATGGTTATATGATCTAAGGGGGAGACGACACCAGGCTTGTGACGTGCATTATGAACTAGTATCAGTAGGCGGAGCCTATGGTCATACCAACATGGACGACACGCCAATAACAATAACACTTGGAAATACTTAATCGTCAAGCACCAATTAACTAATAATAGCTGCCAGCTACTGACAATACCTAGATGACAATTGACATTTGTGTCACACCAATATGGCTAATCTGCTGTCGCGCGGTAACTGTCGTGTCATCTCCCTACTTATTGTACCTCCATGGATCACACAAAATTCGACATGTCGATCATGCTATTCAAGTCTGCAAATTCGATTCCAAAAATTCCGTGGCTGTGGGTGGTGGGAAAATTCTTTTTAAATAGAGTTCTATCACAATCAATAAGCATTATTGCAAGTATCGTAATATCGACTTAAATCGTATCAGCTGATACTTGTTTTTTTGCTAATGTGGATAATAGTTCATAATCGCATTACGGCAAGATGCACGGTGTACATTTACATTAATTACACCGTGGGCAGATGTTGAAGATTGCCTTTTCATTTTCGAATATACAATTTGCTTGCACACGCACACTATTTTCCATCTCGTTTTGTTTTTCATGTCAAGAATACCCGAATAATCTTTGGCATTGTTAGTCAAAATAAGAAGAAGAAGGATTGAAATCAAAGGTGTATCAAAAAAGTCCATCAAATTGTTACAGGTCCTTGTTTTAGTTTAGTTTTGCGTTATTTATTTTGATTTTTATGTTAGGAATTTGTTTATTTTATTTTGATTTTCATATCATAGGCATACTCATTTCATTAAATCTCTTCTTACGATTGTATTTACCTTTTCACGCTCTAAACGCTTCTTCTTTCATTACTGTTTTCACTATTCTAATATTCTAAGCTTATGTGTGATACATTTTATTCAATGTTACGCCTCTGATTCGTTTCAGGGCCATCTGTTGGTATTTTGTCTAAACTACGCAATTCTTTCCCGCTCTTTTCAAAAATCTATTCTTCTTTTCCCGCTAACTTTTTATGTTCCTTAATTATTGATATTACTATTTGTTTTTTTCAAAATCTTCTACGTTGCGATTTCCGTTTTCGATTACTTATTGTCGTGTGCGAGGTGCGAAATTTTTATAGCCGCATTTATCCAAAAATTTTGGGATTATTACCCTCTGGAAATTCACCCTACTCAACAAAAGGATTTAGTATCCGACCTTTTAAACCCTATTTTGGGGATCAAGAGTAGAGGAAAGGCGCACTTGTGTTTCCGAGTTTTCATATACAACCAATATAAATATTTTACCTCTTGCTCGCCGGTTTTCAACCCTTTTTGTGAGTATTCGTGTTCTTCAGTATCGTTTTCTATTTCTTCATTGCATTTTAGGATCCGAGCGTTAATTTGCTACCACCAATATTATATTTAAGCACACAAAATATTATATTGTCTCTACGTTTAAGGCCCACACCATCTCGTAAGTAGCCTTTTCGTGATAGTTTTACTTTGTAATTTTGGGTCTTTGTTTTAGGGCCTTGTATTTTTTCCTTCTTATTTGTTATACCTGTACCGTACTGCTTCAAACTCTTCGTCTTCAGTCTTCAGTCGTCCGTCTTCAGTATTCGTCGTCCGTCTTCAGTCTTCTATCGATACCCTCAAATTTCTTTTCCATTTGATCCCTTCTACCCTCCTCCCTATTCTTATTTTCCCCATACTTGGCCACTGGTCTACTCACCGAGTCTGCCGAACAACCGCAGGACAACTTCAGGAGCCAGGAACAACAGCTAAGCAGCTTCCAATTCACCTTTATTCATTTATGATTGCCCGTTAAGTTTATTTTAAAAAAACCATTAATACATTAATTCAGTCATCTTACCATCCGTTTAATTAATTTTTTTAGTCAAGTTTGTGTCTTACTGTGAGACGAGATCTCGCTCCGTGATTTTATTGCTTAATTCCCTGTTATCGTTCCCTGCCATTTCTCATTCACCATCATTCGCCCTACAATAAATAATATTCCGATTTGGCTACTTTACTCTATTTTCTCCTCGTTATTCGTCTTGCATTTCCAGATCACCAGGAGCAGGTTTCTAGTTTTTCCTGTACGGCTGAATTTAACGAAAATTAGTTGCGCCTAAATTCTCCGAGCATTTTTTTCCAGTTTCGTCGAACCACCCATACCACCGAGAGCAGCTGGAGCCGTAATGCTGGATTCATTCTTTTCTTCTAAATTTTCTTCGTCACAAAATGAAAATGGAATGTTTTATGTTTTGCATACAAATTGATTATACTCGTAGCACATGCCGGCACAAAACAATGTGCACAGACCAGATCTGTTTAATATGGGGGCTTTTTTTCTGGGAGACGCGCTGTCCATAACCATAATACGGTTTCATTTTCAGTTATCACTATCAGGTAATAGTTTTGTTAAAGTTAACATATTAACAACGTACAACACTACGCAGTTGCCATTTACTTTTATTATCTGTGACGTCAAGGTACGCTCATTAATAGCAAACAAATTATACTTTTTTTTCGATCTATTTGTAATACACATGACAGTAATTACTCCTCGTACTTCTGATGAGTTTGGGTAGATTGTAAATTCGGGTATTTTTCAGGTATGACAGTCTGAAGAAGTGAAGGGCCCAGAATAATAACAATACATTTTAAATAACGTTCGTTATCACCTTTGATAAATGTAGTTTATTAACGAGGTCAAAGTATTGCGCAATCTTGCATTCTCAATTCACTTATTTTTTATAGCTACACGGACAACGAATTGCCATAAGTAATATAATAATTTTCATTTCTACTTTCGTTTTTGTACCTTACCCAAACATTTTATTTTTAAGGGTGGTTGTAGATATTTTTATATAATACCAGAGAATTAATCGGGATAAAAGACTGCATCCCCTCACAATTTTTAAAATAGGACGAGAGGTCAAATGACTCATAATTTGGGAGAGATTTTTAGTACCTATTTACACAATTATAATAATTGTTTTAACTCTTGCAGTATATTTGTATGAGAATCTGCTGCACCCTTATTGCCCGAAATAAACATGTCGCATTCTGGTACCGTATTCAATCGGAATGTCGGGCGGTGGAAATCGTGATCGACACTTTTTTTCAGAGTACCTATAATTCAAATTTGCGACCAAAACTTTTTTCCCCCTTAACTTTTTTATTATTTATCCTATCGTAGGATTCAAAAATTACATTTTAATTCTCTACAAAAAAGTGTACTACGCATTTCCCAACAAAATCTTTCGTTAACGAGTTATTTACAAAAAACTAAAAAACCAAGATGGCGGCTAACATTTTTACGGGTTCCCGCAATGGGAGACTTTGGGACTGTTGGGTATGTTAATAAGGGTGATATTAGAGAACCACTGCCGAATACAGTGATTCTATAGAAGTGGGTCTCAACCCGTAGATGTCTACGCACCACTCAGCCTGAAAGTGATTTACTAGTTTACTACGGACCACCCATCACTCATTGCATACATACCTACATATTTAGTCCAGTCAAATTAGCTTTAAAAGTAGTATAAACTGGATGTTGTAATTTCACTCAACGAAACCAAGCGTATCCTATGTAAAAAAATCCGTTGAATCGGAAAATCATAGTCCCCCTGGCCGGAAACGGCCGGAATATATTGTTATTAACAAAAAACGAAGAAAAAACGAGAAAATGTCGTGTTTTTTCGCATTTGACTTCGAATATCTCGTTAACTGTTGGGCTGAGGGAAAGAATGAACAGAAAGGAATTTGTTTAGAATAAAATTTCCTATAAGATACAGTTGGTCCGGAATGTTCATTTTCAATTGTTATGGTTTTTTATGGAAAAATGTGAAAAATCAATCTCTAAAATTAACATTTTGTTATTACCAAGTAAAATTCATCCGATCTTTTTGAAATTCCATTTGTTAGTTTAACCCTAAATCAATCTTTTCCAATAATTGTCCCGATAATTTTTGCAAATCAACGGACTGTGGAATTTTTTTGAGTAAACTAACAAATGGAATTTCAAAAAGATCGGATGAATCTCACTTGGTAATAACAAACTGTTAATTTTAGAGATGAATTTTTTACATTTTGCCATCAAAAACAATAACAGTTGAAAATGAGCGTTCCGGGCCAACTGTATCTTATAGAAAATGTTATTCTAAACAAGTTCATTTCTATTCATTCTTTCCCTCAGAGCAATAGTTAACGAGATATTCGAAGTCAAATGCGAAAGAACACGACATTTTCTAATTTTTTCTTCGTTTTTTTTGTTAATAACAATATGTTCTTCCGGCCAGGGGGACTATGATTTTCGGATTCAGCGGATTTTTTTACATAGGATACGCTAGGTTTCGTTGAGTGAAGTGAATCATAATACAGATATCGGTATATTGCATTAATCACATTTTATAACATGGTATTCTTACCTAAATTTTATTTAGTTTTGTTCAGGACTTCTTACGTATGTTAGCAAATTCATTTTTGTTGCATCTCTGTGAAACAAAAAAAGTATATCTACACTTATTGTGCAGAAGTTTAGAAACTGTAGTTTTTCAGCTCTCTGAGTAATAGGAAATGCCGTGAAGCCGCCGTCTAGGAAGATGAAGAGGAGTAGGGTACATTATAGTATCGTCAATCCGCAAAGAAATGCGTGCTTTACTTTAGTGGAGGCATTGGATTACAATTTTTATTCAATGGTGGAGAGCAGGCATAAATTAAAAAGAAAGCATAATTTATTACTTTCAAATACAGGGTCAGTTGAACTACACCAAGCGGCAATTCTGTGACTGATTAGCCGAAAGTTTCAATAGAGACGATTTGCGTTGATCAAAGGTTTTGGCAGTACTAGAGGCTACTAAAACTAAAATTATTTTTTAATGATTGTTTATTTCCGGAAATCGTAGACCGCAGGATTCCACAAGGGACTGAAAATTTGCATACCAACATTGTTTTTCATTATCTATTGAAAGAAAATATTATCATGATCGTTTCACTTCCGGTTTTATCGGATGTGGATAGCAACTTTCGTATTTTAAATAGAATACCCTGTATTTTATTCCATTTTCCAAATCTACATGAAATTCTATGAGAATGATTTAAATTTTAATCACTCTTCTACAGAGTGTTTTAAATATAATAGCCAATTTTAATTACTTCTACCCTTAAAAAGTTCATTTTTTCAAATGAAACATGCCTTATTTTTTTGCACTTTCGTCAAATGTCGAAACATAAATCTACATCGATCAATTATTCCATTCCCTATAAGTATAGCTACCTATCTGTTAATGATTTCCGTTGTATTTTAGATTTTACAAAATTGTGACCGTCATACAGTTTTCTTAGGAGGCCTTGAAATAAACGCGTCAGCAGATCTGTCACACAAATCTTTCTATGGATATAAATTCGTTATTCATAGTAGTTTCTAGTTTATATCACAAATATGAAAGGAATCGTATTTACCTTACTTTAATGAATAAAACGTTAAATAAAGACGAAATAATAAACAGAAACAGGTCATGATAAATTTAATAAACGACAAAATAAAAAACAAACTTACTTGAGGTTGTTACACTTTAATTTCGTACCGAACATTGTTTGTTGCTTATCCTATAAAGACCTTCAAGTGTTAGTGATTTTATTTATGCAAATTTACTCTTCCTGAAATCTTCTATTTCCTGTCTAAATTCCTTGACCTTCTCTCTTATCTCTTATCAGCATTTCCTCTTTGAATGAGCCATTCTCTTACCAGATTTTCTTCAGAACGATCAAGTGCAGCCAATTTCTATAAAGATTTAATTGAATCGCTTTTGATCAAAGGGATCATTAAGATTTTGATGAAGTTAATACCAAATTGCCTATATTCTCATTGTGGAGATTTTGGATTCGAGGTAATTTGTCGCTTAGGCGGATTTTAGAATCGTTGGTTGAACCACATGTGAGCTCGCCTTCCATCTCAGAGGTATGTGCATTCTCGTCTAATTCCCATCTTTAAACATTTCCTATTTTAGCTCGTATTCTCTCTGCTTTTTCTTCTTGTTTCGAACTACAATTATATCTTCGTGCGTCGTCTCGTGTGTTACGTCAACGTATACCTACTGCCCGGAAGTTAAATGTCGATCAACTAGAGCCACCTTACTACACGGAGTAACCTTTGGCCGAGTTTCTGGAGCAGTCTTTTGTGTCTCGTCCCGTCTTCTTCGTCTCCAACCTTGCCTGCAGTCGTCATCTTAGAAAGAACGTTAATACCAATATCATTGGAGCATCTACGTACCGTATCAGGTTTGGAGTGTCTGTCTGTGCCGTCTATTCTTCCTTGCTGTTATCTCTCGCTGTACCAACACAATTTGGTGAATCAACAGGACCAGTTTGGCTTTATTATTGAACTTGTTATACCTTATACGCCCTTCAGGCTTTTAAAGAACACCCTTCAGGTACCTCAAGTTGTTTAAAACACGTTTATTAATTTATATTGTGATTTAATTGAGCCTTCAGCTAGTTTTAGTATGTGAGGTTAAGTTACCTTACAACAATGAAGTTACTTTACAACTACTCTTTACAAAACCTAAGAACTACCGAGGTTGTATTAAACTACTGTACGGCAGATACAAGTATCTAAATTTCTTACCTGTAGTATACCCGACGTAAGGTAAAAAGGGGGTTCAGACATAAAAACAAGGCCTTAGTTTTATACCACTGACTCGTGTAGTCACGCAATATTTTTTTCGGTTATTGTCATTTTTTTTTCTTAAATTGCATTACGTAATATTTTCCTTGTTGCAGCCAACCTTTTCTTTGAATTTATGAAAATAGTTCTAATAATTATTTTGTTACTGTGGAACTATAAACTAAATTTAACCTTATTTTGTTTTGGGTCAAATTTGCATGTGCATATTACCGATTTATTTTCAATATTCTTCTTCCCTCAATATATATATTTCTTTCCTTCTGTGTTTTGTTGTATTTGTTATTTTTGCTATCCGTGTCCCGCACTTCTCCTTCGTTGTTTTTAGAACGGGAGCAACCCAGATCCAGATTTTGAGGTTCGTAAGTATATACGTTCTTGGCGCCCTTAATACTTTTACTCACTGAACAAAATTTATGTAACAAGGTTTTGTTCTACGTGGTCACCGTTTTTTTCTGAATACTTTTAGGTAACGGTTTGCGTGAAACAGCCTAGTATATAAGTAAAGCACTGCAGAAACGTAATTCCTAATTTGGTTTACACAGGCTGATTCCAATTCGAGGGCCACCATGTGGATCTCGGGAACTGTAAGAGTTAGATAGGTAGTTTAAATTTGGTAAAGTTGCGTATTTTGATGCTTAACAAAATGCAGTTTTGAAAATTCCGACTACTTTCGGAGATATCCGGAAAACACCGAAATTTTGCAAAATTGTTTTTATTTTTTACTGAAGTTATTTAAAAAGATATTTCGAAATAAATAACACATTATTATGGCCACTTTTTTCTCTCCAAGATGCTAGTTTCAAATTTTAAATCCGACGTTTCGTCTCCGGTTGACCATCATCAACTTTGTTTTTTCTTATGTAAGTAATTTTTACTTTTTGGGTATAGGTACATGTAATGCATTTATAAATGTCACATAATAACTTGCCCATTGAGCGGCTTGGATAAAATCTTGTATTTGGTTCTTTATCCATTTGAGAAATGAATTAAACATTTCTCGCGTGCAGGATCATTGAATCTTATGACAAACTTGAATAGCTAATTATGTAGGTAAATATACAATAAAATCCTATTCTCGTTGTAATGTGTTTAATTTTTTGTTTTTACATTGTCGAACACCTAACGGTCGTATTTTTTGGTCCAAATTACAAATGAATGAAATGAATTAGAATAAAGCTTGGAAGGATACCTACACATACTGATTGTGTAGTAGTGTGCGAGGCGGAAAGCATTTTCTATCAATTCTCGAGTATCAAACTAACGACTTCTAACAGAATTCGGTTTCGCAACTAACGCAGGTAGAACTTAAAGTATAAATTTTATGAGTGGAATGTTGTTTCGTGAACAAAGTTGGATTTTCCATTTTCACTGGTTTCACTTAAAAGCGTTATGGCTAATTCGTAGTACAAGCAATGCGAAGTGAGCGAACCAAGATGCTCCCACAACGCGAAACAAGAGCACTGGCTTCGGGTTGCCCAGAACGCGTTTTGGTTAATTTTTTTACCCATTCATTACAAACGTTGACTATCATCGCATTCTGGGTAAACTGCGGTGCTCACAACGCGTTATGGGTATAAATTTCGGACATTGCCCGATTTCGGCTATTGAGAATAACATATCCATTGGTGACGTCAAAACTTTAAGAGCGAATATCTCGAAAACGTTTTGTTGAAGGAACATACTCTCAAAGGCAAAATGAATCGTCTGGACGAGACAATCTATTGGTGAAGTCGAAGCGAAGATCTTACAAACAAAGTGTCGGAATAGGGTACTCATATAAAGGGCAAGTGGAAAGTCACTACGAGCCATCTCTATTGGTGACGTCAAAACTTTCAGTGCAAATACTCTCAAGGGCGGAAAGATTGTGTAGACGAAACATTTCTAAAATCGATAAATATAGCATGGTACTACCTTATAACTCAACCATTTACTAACCTATATCGGTTTTTTTTATATTATTATCATTTTTTTTGCCTTTATTTTTGAGTGGGCGGGGTTTCAGCCAAGGCTGCTCCCCAACCCACTATACGAGTACATTTACAAATATCCATGCCCGAACCCGGATTCGAACCAGGTACCCTTAGAACCACAGTTCAACTTTAACTGAACTGCTCCACATGGGCTGGCTCCTGTTGAAATAAATATAGTTACCTATTCAATTTATTGTAACTATGATACGATAAAATATTTAGTTCATCTGTCATAATTATACAATATACATGTTTTCAGTTTATTGCTCTAATAGTTTCAACATGGTAGAGAGGAACTGATAACTGGACTGTATGGAAATTCGCCATTCGGAATGTTTTGCGAGCGTATACAAATGCTTACGAGATATGTAATGGAGATCTCAGAATGCCAGAGGCTCTGAATGAGGAAGCTACTGCCGAGCAGAAAGCATAATATATTAGAGACCTGAAGATTTGGGATAAAGCGGACAGAGTTGCTAGTCAAGCATTGGTCAAAGCATTGGAACCCAAAATAATGGCATTACTGGTGACATGCAATACAGCAAGACAGATGTGGATAAAACTTCATTATAGTATATTTGAGCAACAGACCAAACAAGCTGCTCATGTAGTACAGGCGGAGTTCTTTAGTTTTACAATGAATGAGAAAGATGATATGGTAACTCATATCTCAAAGTTCGAAACTCTTATCTTGAAAATGAATGCACTGAATGTGAAACAAGATGACATGTCTTTAGTAGTAAAACTTTTGGATACGCTACCAGATAATTATGATAACTTACGGCAGGCATGGTGGGCCAGACCAGACGAACAACAAACGTTTGATAACCTGGTGAATGTACTAACATCCGAAGAATCGCGAAGAAAACAAAAGTGCAACTACAAAGAAAACGTTTACTTGTTATGGTTGCGGAGGCAAGAATCACATAAAACGAAATTGTCCCAATCGTAAACAGAAGTTTTACAACGAGGAATCTGGAGAAAACGCTTTCATTACGGAAGTCTTGAATGCGGAAAATGACGAAGATTTTTGGATTGTTGATTCGGGGGCCACTGATCATCTAACATATCATGGCGAGTGGTTCTCATCTTTTGAACAATTTAAGACACCAGTCAAGGTCCACATTGGAAACAAGACATCGATGGATGCGTTGGGAAAAGGCGTCGTAGAAGTTAAAACTTTTGTTGATGGTAAAATTTTTGATTTTCGAATGTTAAATGTTCTCTTTGTTCCAGCTGCTCGTAGAAATCTATTCTCGAGGACAGCAGCTTTAGACAAAGGATACGAGTTCAAATCAAATCAAAAGGAGTTCTTTTTCGTCAGTGATGAAAAAGCAAAAGCTAAGGGTAGACGAGTTGGTCAGTTATTCACAATGATAATGAAGGTGAAAGTACCAGCGAATAGTTTATTACAATTAAGTAATACTAAAGAAACAAACGTGACTTCGAAATTGAAATCAATTCAAGAGTGGCATGAAATGCTCGGACATCAAAACAGAGTACAAGTTGAAAAAGTGTTAAACCGTAATGGAATCGAGTACACCAAGCAAGATTTTTTTTGTGAAGCATGTGTAAAAGGTAAGCAGCATCGTAAGGTTTTTCAAGTACGACAACAACGTGCTCAACGAGAAGGTGAAGTCATGAATGTTGATTTATGTGGTCCTATGGAAATCACTTCGTATGGAGGATCGAGATATTTTATCTGCTTTACATGCGATTACTCAAAATTCCGATTGATCAAATTTCTTAAGGAAAAATCAGAAACTACAAAAGGAATTGCTGAAGTCTTGAATTTTGTGAAAAATCAGTGCGGAAGACCACTAAAAATGTTGCGTTGCGACGGTGGAGGAGAATTTAACAACAAAGATGTGACAACGTTGTTAAAATCTGAAGGAGTAATCCTCAGTGTTTCAAATCCATATACCAGCGAGCAGAATGGATGTGCAGAACGCTCTAATCGCACTGTAGTCGAACTTGCAAGAACAATGTTAGCGGCGAAAGATTTACCTAAAGGATTGTGGGCCGAAGCAGTCAACACAGCTGTTTATCTGCTGAACAGAACGGGGCCTAGTAATGAAAATGGTAAATCACCTCTTGAAATATTCACGGGCAAGTCTACACATTTAAACAAACTGCACGTTTTTGGTACTACATGTTTTGTACATAAGCCAAAACAAGTACGAAAGAAGTGGGACCAGAAATGTCAAAAAGGTATTTTTGTTGGCTATTCTGAAGAGATGGATGGTTTTCGTGTTTGGTTGAGTTCTACCAGGAAAATACTTCGTAGTAGAGATGTTGTATTTGAACCAGTAAATTGTACGACCCATTCTAATGAAGAGAAGAGCATATCAAAAATGATCACCTTTGACATTAACCTTGACGAGAAGCCAAATTACGTAGCAGAATATCCAGGAGAGAACAGATTTGTTCGGGAAAAAGAAATAGAGCAGGTAGGAAATGAAAATATTGATGCTGAGAATGAATTGCAAGAATCGGAAGAAGAAGATGGACAGCATCATGAAAATATTGATGTTGATGACAATGAATTGCGAGAATCGGAAGAAGAAGATGGACAGGATCAACCAAGATATAATTTTAGAAATCGAAGAAATCTTGGTCGTACAAAACGATTAATTGAAACAATGATTGCTGAAGTAGATGAACCAAAGTCCTATCAAGAGGCAGTTGAATCACCAGAAAGTAGACATTGGAAACAAGCAATGGAGGAAGAGATGCAATCATTGATACAAAATCACACCTGGATTTTGGTAGATTTACCAGAAAATCGAAAAGCCATCACAAACCGATGGACATTTTTAAGTACAAAAGAAAGTTGAAGAGAAAGTTTTATCAGTGAAACACATTACTAGTGAGGATCAATTAGGTGACATTTTAACGATAAACTAAAGATTTAGGAGGGAATGTTGAAATAAATATAGTTACCTATTCAATTTATTGTAACTATGATACGATAAAAATAGTTAGTTCATCTGTCATAATTATACAATATACATGTTTTCAGTTTATTGCTCTAATAGTTTCAAACAGCTCCTCTATCTGCACAAGGCTTGTGCACAATTATACTTGTTTTAAATTTGAACCGTAGCTGGTTCCAATAAAGACACACCTAGCGCACATGGTGAAAATCACATCCGCACATGCGCGGACTCGGCAATACTTAGGTACCAGTTTTCTTATTTATGGAGATTTTTTTAATTACCACAGATGCTTCGAATAAAAGCAAATGTAGCGACCATATTGAAATTTAAATAGGTACGCACCCGCGTCAACTGTTATGTTTATGAAGATATTCTTTTGAGATTTTAACCATAAAAATGCTTGTGTCCATATAGTCTTTCGAGAAGGGCTGATCTGTGCATGACAATGCGCTAAGATTATGCGCCTTTAGCACGAATATCGTTTTTCTTGTTACTTAATGTGATAAAAATGTCTTGTTATCAACAAAATGGTATTTATTTAAGTTTCACGACAGAACAGTCCACTCCTCAAGTGGAAAGTGATGTCGATCTGAAGTAACCTGAAGGAGACACCAATACCCAAGAAATTTTGTACGTATATGGAACACTACATAAATTCTAGGCCTTAATTAAGAAAATATTGCCAATTTTTAAAAACAAAAACCGAAGCTGCGCATCCGATTGAAACGTGTCAACATCAGTCATTGGTGCTAAATGCTAATAACTCTACATGCTGGGCGAATGAAAGAGAAGTCCTTCCAGTTTGGCCAAAGTATGCAGCTGATGAAATAGAGGATGTGCTCCCCACATTTGTATTCGAGGAATATATGCACCTATTTCAAACATTAGCTTATACTCGCAATTGAAATTATACTCTGCGTATTCTAATCATTGGTATATTTATGTCAAACGGTCAGTAATGATGGGTCGACAGGCACACCCTGTGTTGTTGACCCTCTTGCAAATGACAAGCGGATCAATATTTAATCAACAAGCGTCAAGCGTCTCACTGTATGGGTTTATGCCTTTATTGCGAATCCCTACTCTTTGCGAGATTAGTTTAATATTACGTTTTACCATTGAATAAAGTGTTTTTATTCAATGGTTTTACTAAACGCATGGCTAAATCGGGAAGTTCTATAGGAATTCTTGCGTTTCCTTCAGGTTGAGAATCTGGTCGTAACTATTAAAGTAAGATATGAAAACATATCACCGATAAGTTCTGTAAAATTTTGTCTTGTGTGTTTGTGACGCAGTAGAGGGATGTAGAAACTGGCAGCGAAGTGGAAACTAAATTACCGTTGGGCGGTTTCTTATAAGCTTCATTACAAACTAGAAAATGTATATATCAAACAAATAGGTTGAAGGTTACAGCATACTTCAGGTACCTACCTAATTATTGATTTCCCTTGTTGGTATATTCTTATACATAACGTATCACATACCTACATATACTTGCGAATATACATATAGCAGATTTCCGTACTTACGTAGCCGAACATGTTAAAAATGTTGAGTCTTGAGTCTTGACAATTGACATTATGCTCGTTCTCTTGATGGATTTTTAGCGCAGTGAAAATATCTTTTTGATTTTATATCTTTTTTTAACATTTGGAGGTTCTAAAGGCATTCGAGTCTGTCAGTTCTTTAGTCTCAGTTTGTTTCAGCCCTATACTTACAGTGTTAAAGAACATTATGCAAAATTAGCTGAATAGTACGAATCTAATACCAAAAACTCGCTGTTATGATATTCTGGTACCCACATCATGATATGTTAGTAGAGCGCACTCGAAGCGTGCATCATATAAATGTGTGAGAAAATTGAGTGGCAGAAGGACCAAATTCATCTCCGAAACAAATATGAACAAATGTCGTTAGTTCTATCCCATATGTACCTAGTAATTTCTGAGAAAATGATATAGAAGCAACGCACATTTTGGGACTTTTAGAGAGTTCTCAAACAAAACATTTTGACTTGGAGAACATGCTTTGTTTTGATTTCCTGTCTATACAGGGTGTTTACGATGTTCTCTGTATCCTTTTAAGGGGGCGGCAATACAGCTCAAAAGCAGTCGACAAACCCCAAAACACCTTAGTAAAAGTGATTTAATAAGCAAGATAATTTTTGTTTTATTTTTTACATTAAACGATTGTTGAGTGTACAAATCGAGCAATCTACTACTTAATTAGCATTGTCCACTTAAATTATTTTTTACTAATATGTGTTTTGTGGATTGCCGGCTCCTTTTGAGCTGTACTTCCGCCCCTTAAAAGGATACAGAGAAGACCGTAAACACCCTGTATTTATATAACTACAACAAGGCTAAAGTCACTAGATACATCTAGTGACTTTAAACAAGGCGCTGGTGGAGGGCTCCCAATTAAAAATACCCTAAATGATCTTGATTCGGGACGGACAAACATCCATTTAGGGGATACGGTGAATTAATTCTTCTATTTATATATCAGATTTAAGCAGTCAACATCAGTTACAAATGTATTTGGATTTTGAATGATGGATTGGGGGTTATAATCTCAACACAAAATACGCAAACTATTTACTCTGCACCGCAGTTAAATACATAACTTACATGATTTTCGTTCCGTTGCCGACCGTCCGTTATTTTGCCCATAACCGCGGAACGTGTACGGACCCATTAAGATAACATGATACATCATACGAAATCTTAGTTACTAACGGAAATTGGTTATTTTGGATCATAACTGGTCCGTTATTTAACGGATCTGATACACCATAAGACTGAATATTTAATTCCCTTTTGAGTTTTGGGAGAAAGTAATTAAGTGGTTTTTTTATATCGTTCTTCTTGTAATTTGATTAACACTTTATCAGCCTTACATGTCTCGCTTTCACTCAAATAGAAAGGGAATCTTGTCTTTCTGTATATCAAAACTTAACCCTAATTTGAAAATAAATACAATCGAATGTCAAATAGGGCAGTGAATTTAGGTTTTCCTCTTTAATATGTACCAACTTAAAAACGTAACGCACCGTTCATTATTAGTTCAGGGCTGAGGGCTCTTTTTAACGCACTGTTTTGAGTGGAAAACAGTGCGTTAATAGAACATTTAAAAATCGAAATAGAAAAAATTATATGTCGGTTGAAAATTTAATTTGTTCATAAGTTAATCATTGCATCGTCATTCCACCAGAAAAGCTGGTATATAATATGATACCTACCGTAAAATGAGGTTATTTGTGTGTAGTATTCCGTATATGTATTTGGTACAATAAGCCAAGGTATGCCTATAAAGACACGCAAATTCGTCAAGTTCGCGCAGATGACGTTTTTATCCCAATGGCGTCACAAGAATCATAGTCAAGTTTGAAAATGGCAATACACTTCATACTTGAATCAGAGACATTGTGATTAAAAGTCTCTGAATTAGAAGTACCATTGCAATAGGGAGATTCGACATTTTTAGTATGTGTTTTATTTTAACTAAAATCGAGAGATTTTGTTATTAAAAAACGATCAGAAAAAAATTGGGTGCAAAATATTGATATTTACGTCCGCTGTAAGCACTTTAAAATCAAGGGTCGGCGCGAAGCAAGAAAACATACCTGTGCGCGAGACTACCCCGCGTGACGTCAGTAACCAGAAACATTCGTATACTTTGCCAGCACGGCGGCAAATGTTTCTGGCTACTGACGTGGGTACGTTTTCTTGCTTCGCGCCGACCCTTGATTTTAAAGTGCTTACAAGTTACAGAGGACGTAAATATCAATATTTTGCACCCAATTCTTTTCTGATCGTTTTTTAATAACAAAATCTCTCGATTTTAGTTAAAATAGAAAACTGTCGCATATGCCCATTAGTGTATACCTAATACTGATCAATAAATAAATTTTATAGTACTATATATAACGAGCATATAAAGTGTGCATTATGACAACGAGGTTAGGCGAGTGTTGTAATTTTTCCGAGTGTCATAATCGCCTTTATATGCAAGTAAAATACGCTATTTTATCTACGACTATTTAATTAAATAGAAAATTCGGCATCTGAATCAGTTTGAAACGTAGCAACTTCATAGCGGTAGCGCAATGTACGCCTATGGTTTGGTTTGCGTTCGTTCATTCGTTGACGGTATTTAACCTCAAATCTAATTCAATGTATCGCAATGTACCTAAGTGGCGAACTAAATATGCAATTTATCTAAGTTCCCAGAAGTCATTAATTCAACACGTAATTACCTACACGTAAGATTATTGCTAATATAGGTAAATGGTTGTCATTCATTTTTCATTGTTTTAGATTGTGACATAACCTATGGAAGTAAGGTGGATATTATTTATGTGATGTACATGTACAACTATTCTCTAAATCCGATCCCGATGTATCAATTATGCCTGCAGAAATTGTTACACAGCTGCCAAATGGAATACAATATTTTGTTTCGCATACATAATCTAATTTTTCAGACTTCGTTACGCTTCTCCGACCTGCATCCAAGAAGTTTCTTCCTCTTTTAGAAACGAAGTTTAAGCAATGAAAGCATAGTTTTATTGCAAATTTAAGGGCAACATGTGTTTTTTATTAGTTAACGTACATATTGTAGTAATTTGGTCAATGCCTAGTATGTAAGACCTGTTACGAGTTATCAATTCTTAAAATAAATCATGCAAAACGGTGGTTAAGTGCTACGACAATTTGTATCCTTTATTATTAACGAGTTTACAATATGTTATTGTTTTGTATCGTGGCACAATTTCGACAA
>NW_022170403.1:15195452-15250274 GCF_008802855.1 Photinus pyralis | reverse complement strand
CGCTCCCGGAAAGTTTACCGAAAACAGTTTACCGAAAACAGTTTACCGAAAAACAATTCACCGAAATGGCAATATACCGAAAGAACAATACGTCGAATTTCAATTGACCGAAAAGCAGTTTTACCGAATCACACTTTACCGAATATTAACATAACTATCGAGGTGGAAATGTGCTCGCCCGAAAAGATGTTTTTTTTTGTTGTAAAATTCGCCATCCTCAACCAAACGATTTTACGCCCAATTTTCAAACTGTTGACAGTTCAGGTGGTCCTAGCCAGTTCATAATTTTGCAATGTCTGTTCATCCGCCTGTCTGTCCGTTAGCACGATGTCTCGAAAACGAACGGTCCGATTACAATAAAATTTTGCAGGTGGATTCTTTATCAAATTTGTAGATCGAAGTTCGTGAATTGGCAATGTAGGTAAAAAAAATGAAGGCCACGATCTTACTGATGGTTGGGTCAAAACTTCAAACGCGAATTGCGACTGAACGAGACGTCGGAATTTGGAATATTGTTAATGTACAATTATATTAAACAGGAAAGGTCCAAGATGACATTGCTGATACAATTATTACATTAATACTATCAATAGTTAATACTATTATGTTTCTAACAACGGTAAATTAATGTGAAAGTTTCAACTTGATTATGCACCGTTTACGAGTTAATGGTAAGTCTCCTTCGTTTAATAGTTCATTTTTTTTTCAAAACGGGAGACATTTTCGGTGATGTGGTAAATCTGCTTTTCGGTAAATTGAAATTCGACGTATTGTTCCTTCGGTATATTGCCATTTCGGTGAATTGTTTTTCGGTTAACTGTTTTCTGTAAACTTTCCTAGACCCCTTCAAAACGTCCAGAAAACGTATAATATTGGCATATCGAAAATTTATCACGATTACAATACTTTCCTTTATACATATGTACCTACTTCGTATGTAGTCGGGAAGTAAAAACTATAATACATTTTGAAAATAACGTGATGTAGAGGTGCCAAGTTGAACAATCAAGCAGTTAGTGCAACTGTGAGGCCTTCTATTAACGTTCTCTTGTTATTAAAAGTTAAAGTTTGGTACCGTCTGAAGAGCCATCGGCAACTCGTCATTTTATTCATCAAGTTAATGTTGTTTGTCATTAATTAGTTTTGTGTACATAATCTGTCAGTGTTTGTGTGTGAAGTTAAATGCAACTTGTTATCTTTATACGACCAGATTAGTAAGAAGTCGGAATCAATTTTTGTCATTGTTAATCAATTAATTGTGTGTTTATTGGAATCCGAAAGTTGAGTTTGCGCAGCCTGCGCATCAGCCTGCGCATGCGCAGTTTATTTGTCAACATTTTCGTTGGCTCAGGTGCTAGAGCTATACGCTCCCGAATGCAAAAAGAACGAACTTAATATTTTGAAAACTGTAGGAGTAGTTAAGGCCTCGAAGTGGCTGCAATAGCACACCCAACTTGGTTGGAAAATGCGCTAAAAACTAACTTCCAGCATTGAATAATAGTGTTTCTATTTAATGCTTCCAGCGAGTTTCATTTACTAACCTTTATCTGACATCAGTACTAAATCAGTAAACTTTTATTTGTTGGTGGTGTACGGGACAAATTCGATACATATTTGTATGGTATGTTAGAATGGCACGTCAGTTTTTGTTTTGCTAGAAATATAGGATTAGCCTTATTTAATCAGAAATTATTATTTCTACATGTTATCGAATTACTGTCCTCTTCACCCTGTCGAAAATGTCAAGGAAAGGTTCCAACAGAATTAGGAATTTACCTAATTCTTATCACTTCACAAACGAATCTCAATGCTTTAGTACTCTTTTTTGTTTTCTATATTGTAATAGGGAGGTTCGACATTTTGGTATGTGTTTTATTTTAACTGAAATCGAGAGATTTTGCTATTAAAAAACGATCAGAAAAAAATTGGGTGCAAAATATTGATTTTTACGTCCGCTGTTATGTAAACACTTTAAAATCAAGGGTCGGCGCGAAGCAAGTAAACGTACCTGTGTGCGAGACTACCCCGTGTGACGTCAGTAGCCAGAAACATTCGTATACTTTGCCAGCACGGCGGCAAATGTTTCTGGCTACTGACGTCATGCGGAGTAGTCTCACGCACAGGCACCTACGTTTTCTTGCTTCGCACCGACCCTTGATTTTAAAGTGCTTACAGCGGACGTAAAAATCAATGTTTTGTACCCAATTTTTTTCTGATCGTTTTTTAATAACAAAATCTCTCGATTTCAGTTCAAAAATGTCGAACCTGCCCATTCGTTATACTTATGTAGGTTTCGTCCCCAGAGGAGGCGCGAACTATTCCCGAAATTACAATAATCTTGGGAAGAGCCGCATACAGTCGAAAAGAGGCTAAACGACATCATGGAAAACCAGTGGTGATGCACATAAATCGGTTGCCTCCATAAGTGGGACAGATCAAGCCCGAGGAACAGGAAGCAACGAATGTGAATCAAGAGACCACGACAATCCACTTTATAGCGGAATTTATCGCACTTTACTCTGGAACTCAAAGGGCGCGCTTTCGTGTTGTCCGTGAGGAATCTAAATTGTTTGAATGTCAAGACGTCCCGAGGTATTTTATCTGTGGTATTACCATTACTTTTTGAACGACCATTTATTTCAGTCTTACAGAATACATACAGGGTGGTGACTTGCGTAACGCATCATAGGGATTTCAATGTAAAATTCATAACATGCGATTATTGGCTCCCCAAATTATTTTAGAGCAAAAATGTATTTAGGTTGTTTGTAGAAAAAAATTTTTTACGTCACTCAGTCGTATTAGTTTTAAATTTTTTGCATAATAAAGACGGAAATTGGAAAAATAAAATCCCCATCTTTTTCAATAATCTGTGATGCCATGGAATTTTATAATACAAAAACTACGCCAATATCCGTCACGCCATGGAATGTCTGCTATAAAACAAATCAAATTCTATTAAAAAGTATTATATTTAGAACAGCGAATTCAAGACCAAATTACTAAAAACGGTTTCCTAATAATAACAATTTACAATAAATGTTCGAATACGTCTCCATTAACTGCAATACAGTAACCAAGTCCATCATAAAATCAATTTCGAACTGTTGCTAATTGATAACTGGATATCTTTTTGTTTTAGAAAATTCCATGGCATCGCAGATTATTGAAAAAGATGCAGGTTTTATTTTTTCAATTTTCCGTTTTTATATGAAACAAAATTGAAAACTAATGCGGTTGATTGGCGTAAAACCTAATACATTTTTGCTCTAAAATAATTTGGGGAGCCAATACACGCATGTTATGAATTTTACATTGAAATCCCTATGATGCGTTACGCAAGTCACCACCCTGTATAGGTAACAAAAATGCATCAAATTCAAGTCATTGAGATAATGCTCTTCGTTTTTTCCCCAACGATCTTGGTGCATGAATAACGATTTTGAAATGTTTTGATCAAAATCCAATTGGCCTCAGAAAAAGAATTCAACATCTTTGTATCACACACGCGCTTATCAAATGTGCACGTGATGTACTCTTTTAGCATCAAGATAATCCCTTTGAAAGCTTTTACAACTCCAAATTCGTATTTAAAGAATAATTTTGGGTACATTTTGCTCTAACACTTTTGACCTAGACCACAGAGAAGAGTTATATTGAATTATTAAAGATCTACGAGTCATAGGGAATAATCTATCGAAAGTCCGAACTCGATACATGACCTAGGGAATGAAATATGTTGATACCTATTATATTGAACCCGCAGTTTTTCCTGTTCCTGATTTACTCGAAGTCATATAACTTTTGTTTCTGTTGAGCCAGCTTCCTGAAAATCAATAGCGTGAAGTGTCCGTCCTTAATGTCCAAAGTACTCGTACACCAAATTTCAACATAATCGGTCACATTTAAAAAGAGTTATAACGCACACGGACGGACGGACGACAATACAAACGTATAAAGGATCTGATGAGGATCCTTAATAAATACAGTACAAAATAAAAAGAAACTAAACATTATAATATTAAATGTCAATCAAATCAAATAGATATCAAATTAGTGTATTTGCGGTGTTTTTCTGCATGTGTTGTTATTATTATTATTTAATGTTTTTCTCGCTTAAAGCGGTTAACTCACTCATGACGGGTAATTACCAAGTCAAAGGTAAGTATGTTAATTATTCTAAAAATTTCCTGGTTATGGAAGCTGTTTTTAACAGGACTGCCTTTTGTATGATTGTATATGGGTGAATGTCGAGATTTTTCAGATGCTGCAGGAAATGTTTATTGGTAACTCCAGTAACTGACACGATAAGAGGTACTATTGTTACTTTGTGTTGTTGCCATAATTCTTTTACCTCGATGGCCAATGGTAAGTGTTTTGTAATTTTCTTTTGTTCTTTAGTTCTTACATTTGTGTCGTTTGGTATTGCAATTTCTATTAGAAATGTTTCGTGACGTATTTTGTTTATCACTGTAATGTCGATTACTACTGACTGTCGTATGTGTGTGTATACTGTCCTGTCCCAATAAAGTTTGTGTGTTTCGTTTCAAGTACGTTATGTGTAATATGGCATCTTTGATTCTATAAGTTTGCGTTATTGTATGCTAGTTCTTAGTGTATGATTCTAGCAGCGATGTCGTGCCTTTCGGTGTATTCTGTACCCGCTAGTAGTCTACATCCTCCTGTTATATGGTCGATGGTCTCGGTAACTTGTTGGCATTTTCTGCACGTAGGTATCTGTCTCTATTGGTTCTTTGGTAATGTACTTTCTGCAATTACGTGTTGCTACGACGTTATCTTGGATGACTAATATGAATTCTTCGGTTTCAGGAAATAATTGACCCTTTTTAAGCCATCAATGCTTCCCGTGTAGCGCTTTTTTTGACCATTCTTCCTTTTTTTTGTGTTTCTGTCGGTGAATGTTGCTGTTGTGTATTTCTTTGGCATAGATTTAGGGGTATGTATTGTTTGTCTGATTGTATGAATGTCTAAAAGTCCTCTTCCTCCATCACTTCTACTGATTGTAATGGGTTCTATGCATGAGTTGGGATGTACTATGCGATCAAAAATGAGTGGCTGTCGAGTCACCTTTGGAATTTTTGTTTGCATGTGAAATCGTATTTAATTTGAACTTCCAAAGGCGACTCGACAGCAACTCATTTTTAATCGCCCGTTAGCTTTCGATGTTTGGTGAGGTGCGTCCTGTTTAACCTGTTAAATTCGTCTATTTCTGTCTGTGACCATTTGATTAGTCCGAAACTACACGTAATGGCCGGTATCGCGTATGTGTTTATCGCCTTAAAAAGGTTCTTGGAGTTAAGTTTGGACTTTATCAGAAGTGTTAGTCTGTGTTTGTATCTTCCTTTCAATTGTAGTTTTATTTGTGTATGGTTGATACATGTGTTTTGTTCAAAACCAAGATACTTGTACGTTTCTTCTGGTCGTAGGGTGGTAAGTATTTCGCTTTTGAGGGTATGTGGTTGTTGTTCTCTGTCATATTTCCCTTTTTCACAATACAGCAGTTTAAACTTGTTCATGCCAAATTCGATTGTAAATTCTTCAATGATGTTTAAGAATGTGTACTTTATTGTCTGCATATAGCTTTATGTCGTCCATGTAGAGCAAGTGGTTTATTGTATGGAGTATTGTCTTCTGACGTTTGATTTTGAATTCGTATGTCGCGTCATTAAGTATGTTACATAGCGGGTTGAGGCATAAACAGAACCACAGGGTGCCGCCTTGAAATATTCCCCTGTTAATTTTGATAGCGTTTGTTTGTAAGGTGGCAGTGGTGTTGTAGATATTTGTTTTTTTGTAAATACAGTAGCCAACTGTGCGGAATGTAGGCAAAGATCCATGTAGTCGATGTAACATGTGTACCAGAAATGATGTATGCTTTCAATTTGTGCGCTTTCCTTAGGCACTGGGCAAGGTCTTCTTCTGTAATGTCATGATCTGTCTGTTGTGGTAGGTTTTTTGTCTGTCTTCTTCTGTGCGTACCCCTGTTGATGTTAAATATGTGTTTCAGTTTGGACCATAAATTTTTCCAAAAGTCCTGAATACTTTTGCTGGTTGGTAGGGTGAATTCTTTATTTTCGTTGTGGTTGTTCTCTAGATTTTTGTAAATTGCTTTTGATTTCTGTTGAAAAGTCTGTTTTGCAATTTTGTTTCTTCTGATTCCTTGTATCTTCCGAGTCTTGTCGCACCTCTAATAAAGTATTATGCGGGTCACTCTGTAATTGGGCGCAAGCCTGCTGAGGGCCTAGAACACGAGAGGTATAATAAATAAATTAAATTAATAAAAGAATATACTGCCAATTTCTGTTTTAACGTGTCTAATGCTTCTATAGGTGCTTCCTTTTCGTTTTGTACTACATTTCCTACGCGTTTGAGTAAATTATTACTATTAAATTATTATTATTTATTAATCCATTTGAAGACTGTCAGAAATTCATTGTTAATTAATTGTAAATAAATCAATCACGTAATTGTAGTTTGGATAACTAGATAACGTAAATCATTGTAAAACGAAAATTCGAAAAGGATATGGGGTTTAAGCGCAAAGTTTAATCCGGACAGACAAAACCCACTACGAAAGATCCAAGCGCTCGCCATTTGGTATTGGGTGGTGTTAAAAAATAAGACGAAAGAAATTGACAATTGCGTTCAGTGGGTGTACTGTGCACTGTAAAAGTAAATGTTTCAGTCTACTACATTCACTTTATTAACGAGCTCCTAGCGAGTTCATAATTTTGAAATCTCTGTCCGTCTATACGTTAGCACGATAGCTCGAAAACGAGTGGACCGATGACGATGACATTTTGCAGGTGGACTTTATCAAATTTGTAGATAAAAAATAAGGAAGGTCCTTTTGACATCTCTATTACTATTAGTTATGAACCGAATTGAAATTCAAAATGAGCTATACTCATAGTCATATAATACGCAATATCAAGCAGCCATACTCAGGATCTCGTTTGCTATATTTGTTTAATTTATTAATATTTAAATCAATAATAATGTCTACCTGTTACAGCACTCATCTCGTTAGTTGAAACATTATGAGTTATGCAATTGAAATAAAATTAGCTCATTCCTATTTTTATTAACAAACATCAAACTCCCTCAATTTGCTGAGATTTTAATTTGTATTGTATTTCTGTGCTCCTTCGTGAGGACTAATACGTAGGTACCATTATAGTAATAATACCATGGAAATGGTTTCGTCACATTCCAACAACGAATTGCTAATATTAATATTCGTCATTAATTTTGAATTAGGTAAATAAAATGGGTTATGCGGCAACGGAGTTCTGACTACGTTATACAAATGTGTAATTGCGACTTGCCAGAGATAAACTTTAATGTAGGTATATTAGATTTAGCAACGTAACGCTGTTTTAAGCACTGTACCGCGAAAGTCGAGTTTGAACGGTTTATGTAACTGTAACTGTCTTCGTCTTTATGCTGTCATTGTAACAAAACAACTTTATAATGCAAGTATGTTTGTAATAATGTAGTTCTGCATTGCCTTATGCAAATGACGCAGTTCATAAACAAGGTGACAATTACTCACGTTTGATTTGCACTGATAGGAGCCGCGACCGTTACTTACTATTTAACTTCGTATCGTCAACATAGATACCATCATTTCTAATAGTTAGACTTATGTTTTTTCTTTTATGTTGCAGCAACAGAAGTTTTTAAAACGCTCTGCCGAAGACCACGACTCAGGAGTGCCCAACGATGGTTTTGAACCACCGGTGAAGCTGCAATGCACCACGCAACACGGTACCACCGCTCATCAACCCGAGGGCCTCACTAAATTCTCTGTCGAAATTGTTCAACAGTTGGAATTCACAACTTCCGCAGCTAATTCTCAGCCCCAACAAATATCGACGAATGTAACGGTGAAGGCTCTAACAAACGCCTCGGTGAAGAGTGATGTATCGTCGCCCAAATCTTCTAATCCTTCAACGCCCGCATCAAATATAAGGCCAAGTTCGGGCGTTGGCAGTAGTGTAGATATCGGTACGTTAGTCGAGTGCGTAAAGCAAGAACCTGACAACGATTTCGCGGATTTAGACCAATGTGCCGCGGCGTTAGAAAAAGATGCCGCCGTTAACGGTGGCTCCGCGTTCGGTAGTTTCCCGGATCTCATCGGCGAGGATCCTGACGATGAAATTATAACATCGGACGCCTTTAAGGATCTCATTTCCGATATTAGCAATTATCCAGAGTTTATGAAAGACTTTGATTTTGATGAAAGCAAAACGGAAACGTGTTTAATTATCAACGGTTTGAAAGTAGAGGAATCCAAAGAACTGACACAAAATGTACTGGACCATACCAAAAATACCCATAGTCCTCTATTACAAAATCAAAACTACTCCCCCCCGATCTTCGAAGGTCAGGGGAACATATCCAAAAGTCGTATGTCGTATTCCAACATCGATTTTGGAAAGACTGAACTTAGTCCAGCCGCTCAAACCTTAAAGCAGATGGCCGAACAGCACCAGCATAAAAACCAAATGGGCCTTTCATTCAATCCAAACACGAGGGTGCCGAATCCCCGTTCACCGTATCCCGACTTTCAATTTCAAGGAGACTATGGCAGTCCTACCTCAAATTCTAGTTATAAAAATAGTCCGAGTTTTCAACCTGAAATAATTAAACAGGAAATGATATATCAGGGAAATGAATACGACATGAAACGTAAAGGGGCGGGTATGTACAAGCAACAGTATTCACCTTACGGAAGTCCTAGCGCGAGTGGCCATGGCAGTCCAGGTTATCTTCCCAGGAATAGCGGAGGAGGAGGGTCAACGCCCGGAAGCGGCGCATTTGGTGGTGGAACGCCGCCGAGGCCATCATCAGGACCCGGTGGAAACGGATCTGGCACAACGTTACAAATAAACCAAGCACAGCAATTGCATATCAGTCAGCAGGGACAAGGACATTCAATCCAGGTTGGTGGTTTTTCTTTAATAACTAACATTCAACAGTGTTTTCAAATTCTTTAAATAATATAATAGTCAAGATTTCACTGTAATACCCGAGGTAATACCTAAACATAAATCATCCTGTTAACCTATTATCAAAGCTCTTATGAACAACGCCTTCACTTAGTTTCGCCCGTTCCCGCTAGTTATCGTCTCCCGGTCGCGTTGTTTTAACATCATTTTATTCATTTCACAGCTTCTAATGGACTGATCTTACTAATCATTTATTGAATTTATTTGTTGCTCATCCAATCATACACGACGGCGACTGTGAAACCGTTATTATACTGTAATTAAGGGTTGTTAGAGAGAACCATAATATGGTAGTGAGTGTAATTCACTCGCCAAAATTTCTTTAAGACTGATCTCACAGTCGAACGAAGTTTCACAGGGGAATGAGGAGTGCATAATATGGTTTATATGTGGGCTGTCCTTATGCACTCGTAAGCAACACGACACGCCGCGGTTCTGTTCGATCATGCATCTTGAGTTTAAATTTTCATGAGCAGAGACGGCTTCAGGACACGTATAAAGCGCACAATCCAATTCAACAAAATCCAGTATGTGTGGAACATTGTGGGTTTGTTTATTAACGCACATATTTAAAATTCATTATCGGGGCATGTTGACAACCTAACAATATTTTTACCGAATTTGCAATTATTATACAGTTTGATTTATATTAAAAGTTGCATTTTTAAAATTGAATCCGCTGTATATTATTACATATATGAATTCCTTGCTCAATTTTAATATTATACATGATATCTAAAATTAATCGTTTACCCGCAATTAGTCATTTTTTAAAAAGTAGATGGCCAGTAAAAATTGAATAGTTATCATAATTATCATAAAACTTTTAAGTCCGTGACTTTGTAGTGTTAGTAATCATAAATGTACTAATGGTCAAAGTTACACCTTTTCTGTGTTAAAAATCACTTTTCCAAATTTGACTCACAAGCTATCTTGGTTTTGTTAACTGGAACTACCAAGTTTTTTTTTCATTGCATCAAATGTAAGATTTGGTTTGTTAGTTTGGTTCATTAGCGTTGTTGATTAGTTAATTTATTAGAAAAATGGAATTTGAAAAAAGTGATTTAAACGGTGCTTTTTACTTGTTTACTATAAATATTTAAGTACTTTTTGATGGTCTTCAAAATGTTTCGGTGCACACAAAAGAAGAAATGTGGTTTCACCGCGATGGAGATTCACCTCATTTTGCCTAAACGTTAAAGAATGACTAAATCAATAATATTCTGCGAGGTGGATACTTTGAGGGGGTTGAAGTGTTTCTGAGTCTCTTTTGTTTTGTTTTGTTTGCAGGAAAATGTTTTATAATTTGAATTGGTGTTCATAATTTTTAACGGCCTACTAATTACTGAGAGCTTTTGAAAATCGAAAAGCACTATGAATTATATTAGAAATTGTTGAATTACAAAAAATATATAAAAGGTAGGTAAATACCGACATGCTTATTATATCGTTGGAAAGGTAATCAAATACTACAATTGATGCAATAAAAAAAGTAGTAGTTCTTTTCATAAAAATCAAGTTACCTTTGATTGAAATTTTGAACATTGACGCAGTGATTTCATTTAACACAAAAAAATTTAACATTGACCGTTCGGCGAATGGTAGTACATTTCATGCAGTCCCGGTCTTTTAATCTCATTGTTACTTCACATCTACTTTTTCAAAATTTTAGATATCATGCATAATACATACAAATTGACCAAGGTATCAAAATCTGCAACAACTATTTAAAAAAAATTTTGATATAAATCAAAGTGTATAACAATAGCAAATTCGGTGAAAATATTTTTAGGCTGTAGCCGCGTTGATAAACCCGCAATCTTCCACCTACGCACTAATGGCCCACCCTGTATGCAAATTTCTAGCAACTTTTGTTTAAAATAATATACAAGAACGTTGGTATGATTACACGTCTTTGGATATTACCTTGCAAACCTTTTTTCATTTTATCTTTCCGAATAAATTGACGGACATGTCTATTTCATCTCAACATAACGGGCGATCAAAGATGAGTTGCTGTCGATTTGTCTTTGGAAGTTCAAGTTTAATACGATTTCCCATGTAAACAAAAGTTCCAAAGGTGACTCGACAGCAACTCATTTTTGATCGCACAGTATTATACTGAAATTAATGCGCACCAACATCAATAACTTGACTTTTCGGAATAACTGATACAAGAATTTACGCATTCTTTCGAAGTATGAGCATTATCTTTCTTCTAAGTAAAGGTTACAATATAAATGTGGGTCCGTTAGCCCCCCCCCCCCATTAGCCCAAAAATCAACCAATTTTTTTCTGTCTACTGTGGTCCAATTGTGCTCTATTGGGTATTTATATGACTTTTTTGGGTTTAGAAATAATTCGAAAATTAATGGGGGCGAGGTGAACGTCCCCAAAAATACTAAACTTCATTATACTCAAAACTCGTGCGGGTGCCTTTTATAAACCTACCAATATCTAGATGAAGCGAGTTTAGATAAGACTAGATAAAGAGCCTTCGGGAGTACTGCATTAGCTTCGTACTATTGAGTTATTCCTGCATCGCTTAGTTTGAAAACTAAAGGTGATGCCGAAGTTGATAATCCATCAATTTTATTTAAACGCCGGCTTTTATAATTCTATCAAAAGTATTTGAATACTTCACTCAAATGATTGAAAAATTAAAAAGATTATCCATCATCATCATGATCACTTGATGTCATTTTGGGTGATTACATTTAGTAGCCTATTACGGTGTTAGTTTTATCATATCGTGGTGCAGTGGCTTGAAACAATATAGGTTATCATCACATCTCGAAATTCGATACAGTCGAATACCGAATGATCCTCGAGCTCATATTCAATAGCATTGATCTTTGAACTCATAGAAATAGATTGGTGATGGTTTCACAGACGGGCGGACAAAACCATCACATAAGGGGAATTTCTGTCGAATAATATTTAAATCCTTCTGATAGTATTTAAATACTTTCCATTGAATACTTAAAAAAAAATATTTAAATAGTTCTCAAAGTATTTGAATAACTTGAAAAGTAGGTAGTTGAATTGTTGGTGAAGTATTAGAATACTTTGCGAAATATGCGAATTGTTTGCAAAGTATTTGAACACTAAAAAATATATGTTAAAGTATTTTAGTTGAGAATACAAATACTGCTTCCATAAAAGTACCTATTTAATTACAAAGTATTTGAATATACACTCGAAAGTAATTGAATACTACACAGTATTTACAACGTGGAATACTGCCTAGCTCTGATTGTACGTTACAATTTTCATTCTATATGACAAATGTTTTTTTATGTATCTACCTTTCAATTGGAGTCAGACCATTTTAGTTTTTATTTTTTATTTGCTACAGTATGTAGCTGCATTTGTGAACATGATTTGATGGACAGGAAACTCAACTAAAATTACTATTAGTACTTTAGTCAATCGCTTGTGGGACTGGTTTATTACTTATGTTTATAATGACAGCTTAAAAATATTTTTGTTGCATAGCGTGGAATTTTAAAAAAGCTGCTTCATTGGAAGTTATAAAATGGGTAAACTAAACTAACTGCTAATTATTTCTATTTTTAATTCAATTTTATGGGCACTATCCAGACTATCCTTGCCTGGAGTGAAGTGTTCTCAATTTGCACTTAAATCATTAAATGAAGGCATTTTGAACTAAAATTGTTAATCCTTTTGCAAGTAGTCTCTGATTTAGAATTGACAGACGAAATATTCCTTCCCAGAAAATGATCTTAATACGGCCAGTTTAGTTTCAAAACTCGGATTGCGTGGCGCTACACAACAGCAAGTAAAATTCAAACAATCCATACACGATAGACGTTTCGTGGAAAGATTGTCACGGCCGTATTTCTTTACAGATCTTTTCAATTTTTTTTTGTTGAAAAGACGAAGGATAATTCTATGTTTCTATAGTAACACTTTTTCGATTATTTAATTCCATAATGCAAAATTCTACGTATTAAAAGTGACACATTTTGGCTATATTTAACACGATATTTCACTTGATATTGCAATAAATTTGAAAAATGTGTTACTATAGAAACATCGCAAATTTCCTTGCGAAGATATCGGTGTATCATTGAGCACTAAGTGATTGAAACTAAAGTCTGGGGAATTCTTCTATGAAACCTCTGCAAACGCTCATAAATGAACTGTGTGAGATCCCCCTTAACATTATTTTCTGTATACTACTCGTATTTGCGTATGTACCGGGAAAGCGCGCTTTTTCAATGAAAGTATACGAACTCAGAACTTTAGGATTTAATTACAAAAAAAGTATTCACTCAAATGGGATAATGTTTCCGTATGTGATAGAATACACCTTTAACTATACGTCGATACATTTTTATGCATTTCTGTATAATTACGCAAACGTTACAGCGATAAAATGACAGACGCGTTTATTCGCTTATTATAAGATACACTTTAAAAATTCGATAACGTAAAAAGTCCTGGCAGCAAAAATTTACAATTTACGTATGTTAACAACAACTTACCAATTGATACGTTCCAAAAATTTCATTAATATCGGCTCCAGCGATTTTGAGATTTGAGCCTTCAAAGTGAGCGGACTCTACATTTTACTCCGATAGTAGGTTACTGTTAGGTTGTTGATACTATGAGTAAAACTGTAGACTGAGATCGGCATTACAATTGTCACATACAGGGAGATTTAAGAATCTTATGGTATTGGCATGAAAGCATCACTGTTCTCGATTTTATAACATTTGAACGTATGAAAGCTCTCCATCCGTTGGATTCCACACAGCTTCACAGACGCTCAAAAACTTGCTGGCTTGCAAATAAAAAGAAGTGTTCTGATGAGGTTTAGTTAAATATTGATTATTAATTAATTTATAACAATTCTTAAATAGATTGATTTATAACAGATAATAATTATTTATCAAATACAAGCACGAACATCACTAACAATCACTTCGGTGTTGAAGTTGAAACTGCCTTTAAACGCAATTCAATTTGCTTATATAGCAATCGAAAAGTTTCTAGAACAAATCACGGAATTCTCGAATAGTCTAGAAGGCGTATCATATTTCAAGGGAAAAAATGTGTCGCATCCGCTTCCATTCCTTATCGCCGGTGACGAATCTTTTATCGACTTGATGTCGGCTGGTGGCGCTCCAACGTTTCTAGATGTTTGTAGAATATCCACTAGGTACGATACTAATAAGTTAATAAAAGTAGCAATATGGCTAATGCTAATGGAGTAAACAAAAAGTAAACACAGTATGACCGCCACACGAAAGCGCAGTATTGCCCCTTGATACGATATTATCGGTCCCCTTCTTCTATAGTGTAAGATATTCTGTAACTGTAATTCGAATTAAAATTCACAACTCGCAACAAATCGACAGAACGTATCGAACTATGACGCTGAATTTTTTGAATCGCTCTTTATGAACACACATATCTTCTAGCTAGATAGCTTCACCGGTTTCGTTCAATTTTTGTGCACCGATGGAGCATTTACGTTCCCTGAATGCACGCATTGATTTCTTAAATGTAAAATCGGTTATATGCATGCTTTGCTGGAATTGGTAGCCAGACAAAAGGGCTTGGTGTAAAGATCTCGTACGTACCGAAATTTTGGTTTTGCGGAAGTCAGCGTCAAATTTGGTTAAACACATGCATCGATTCTCACTTTTTTATTTATGAAGATATTTACATGAAACTTTATTGTAAACACTACGATAATAAGTAAAAAGAGGGAGAGGGGAAAGAGGAGAGAGAAGAGGGAGGGTGAGAGTTTTCAATTTTTACTGCATGTCATATGTTTTTCTTTACTAGAAGTATATATATGGTTAAAATTTCCAAGAAATATCTTTATGCGATATTTAATAGTTTAATAGTCAAGATTTTCCTTGGCTCAGGAACGAATTAAATATCTTGAAAACTGGAGGAGTAGTTAAGGGCTCGGACAGACGGACAGAGAAAGTGGCTGCAATAGCGCACCCGCAACTTTGTTGGAAAATGCACTAAAAAGGGTTTTTATTATTCTTGTTACAAAGAACATATGAATGCCATGTTTTTTGTATCAGTAAATATTCCTTACACCTCGAGCAACTATACAGAAAAAAAAAATATTACACTTGCGCATTCCAACTTTTGTTTTAGCGCAATCCCCTTTTCTTATTTGTTATAGTATTTTACAAGGTGGCACGCGGGAACGATCGATTATGAATAAAGAAATAATCAAAGAGAAATTAATTTTATGTACATATCTTCGTAACTATTATGAAGATGAAATCATGGCATTTGATGTCACTTCAATAAACATGTCACTTTTTGAAAATTGCGTCTCTTAGATGAGCTCCTTCTAAGCGCACGCATTCCTCCATTCGCGAACGCAAATTTCTTTCAACGTATGATTTTTTTTGTGGGGATTCCTGAAAGATCGAGTGTTTAGAACTCGCCCACATAACACCAATGAACTCAAGGACAGGATTCGTGAAGAGATTTCATTGATCTCTGTCGAGTTGTTGCAAAGAGTTATGGCAAATTTGCATCTTCCAAAATTAGACTAATGTTCTATTTTGTGGCATTTATTTACGACATATTCTGTCTTTCGCCAGGCGTTTTTCTCTACCTGGAGGACACTCCTGATCTTCTCTTGCTTTAGGACTTTTTTATAAACTTTTCATTGGCTTACTTCTTCTTCATAGCAGCTAGATCCACTGATGAGCACTGGTTTCCTTTGCTGGTATTGGATTTCCAGTGTTTCTGCTTGTACTCCCATTTGATTGGTATCTTACAAGGTTGATGTTTTTTGAAGCTGCAGTTTTTTGTTGTATGTAGGATACCTGCCATAATCCGATCTTGATCTGTTAACTTGCGAATCTGACTTAAACGGTACCTAGTAACCATGGCGACGTAGCGTTTTTGAGAGGAATTTTGTCTCCACGGATTTGATAGCAATAATTTACAACGACTGATCTAATAAATTCGTTCGCTGTTGAATAGAATTTTACTGAATTTTTCGTACTCTTTTCACACTGTCGGAAAACCAAACTGTAAATGCGACGTGCCGAAAGTAAAATTTTCTATACAATTTTGTGTTCGTGTTTGTTCATTTGTAGACGAGTCGTAGAAAGAGGAATTTCACGTGTTTGAATTGATGTAGTTGAAAGGATTTTCCACTCTGTTACAAATGACAGATATTAGTTATCGAAAGGGGAGAGATGTCTTTGAAATACACGCGTTCCAATTAGAAATATAACATCTGAGCCGACTTGTAGAATCAGATGATTAAATTAAAAGAAAAAAGATTAGATCTGTACAACAATCGTGAAGAACGAACTCAGCCTCTGCAACTTTACAGTCCTTCGATCGTGTTTGTAATCAGCATCCTATACCTTAAGGGCGCAAAATCAATACTGATGTTAACGTAGGAGAGGCATTTTTATCTCCACTTCACATGTCAACGTATTCATAAGATCTTCTTTGTTGTTGATAGTGTTTGATTAATTTTTAAATTAGCGAATTTTGATTTAATCATTGTAAGTTAACCCAACAGGTTTGATAGGGGGTGTCAATTTGTGTATTTCGTGTTTTTTATATTGCGTATTGGATCTATAGGTATATGTCGCTCACTTACCGTCATTTATTGCGTTTACTTATAAAAAAAGTTCGCCTTAAAAAATTTAAGGTATAATATGAAATACCTTCTATTAACAAGTTAAAAAAAAGAAATGCAGTAAATTCGGTGGCAAAAAATCTCGTAAAAAAGGGTTGGATTAATTTAATATCGCCCTCATCTATAAAGTCGGTTTCGCACTTGTAATATACCGAGTAATATAACTTATGTATACCAAGAGATCATATTAAGAGAATACGTAGTACAACTTTACTATCCTTTTAAGTGCTCAAAATTTGATACATATTTAATATTTCATTGTAATCTCTTAGTTAAGCATGAACAGCCATACCAAAAATATGATAACAATTTATTAAATTATAAATTAATAAAATAAAATAATTTATTAAAGGAATCCGATGAACGCGTCTCTTATTTTTTCAAAGCTTATTGTTAGCGTCATCGAAACAACAATAATTACGCCACAAATTGTTTTTTGGAGTACCTACTTCTTATTGCTCGCTATACATATGTTTTTGCACGGGAGTAAAATCATTTCATCCGTCACGCCGGCGCCGTCAGAACCGAAGGTGAGCTCGGCATTATTAAAGCGCATTTAAGAGGGATTTGAAATATCGCATTAAAATCGTCCATGTCTTTGAAATTGACTAATATATGTGTTACCGTTGATGTGCGGAAGACCGTTAAAAAGATTATCTAATTAATCTGCAAATTATCTAGTTAAGTCCGTTAAAGTTAAACACATGAATTTGGAGTAAAAGCTTTGAAACGCATTATTTTGATGCTGAAAGAGTACATCACGTGCACATTTGATAACCGCATATGTGTGATTTAAAGATGTTAAATTATTTTTCTGATGCCAGATGGATTTTGATCAAAACATGTCAAAATTGTTATTTATGCACCAAGGTCCTTGGGAAGAAGACCAAGAGGTTTATCTCAATGATCAACACATGAATTTGATGCATTGTTTGGCGACCACATGGACTTTGATGAAAACATGTCAAAACGGTCATGCACCAAGATCATTGGAAACAACATTAAGAGCATTATCTCAATGCCCATGACATGAATTTGATGCATTTTTGTTAACTATAAAATGTATTTTGTAAGATTAAAATAAATTGTTAAAAGTGACTGAGGATCCTTCGATATTTCGTTGTATCGGTTTATTATTAACGAGCTGCTAGCGAGTTTATAATTCTGCGGTGTCTGTCGGTCCGTCCGTCCGTTAACACGATAACTTATAAGCGAATGGACCGATTACGATGAAATTTTGCAGGTGGATTCTTTATCAAATTTGTAGATCGGAGTTCGTGAATTGGCAATGAAGACCAAAAAATAAAGTAGGCCCTTTTGGCATCTCCGTTAGTTATCAACCGAATTGCATGAAATTCAATATGCGCATAGCTTTAGCCATATAAAACACAATTCCAAAAGTTGAGCCTAATCAATCAGCATTCACAGTGCCCTTTGCGCATCTCGACCATTTACACACCGAATTGCAAACTTCCTTATTTATGAAGGTATTTAAATGAAATTTGATACATAGCCATTTGGAAGAAAAGCAAATTTAAGGTCAGTTTCAAAATTTGGTTTTGCGCATGCGCAGTGCCAACTTTTTTATTTATGGGGGCAATTAAATGAAATTTCATACATATACACTTTAAATTAAAGTAAAACTAACATCAGGTTTAAAATTTGGTGTGGCACATGCTATAGCCATACCCAGGATCTCGTTTGCTATATTTGTTTAAGTTATTATTTACTTATATGTATGTACATATGTATAAGTGACACTTAATAGCACAGTTTGGTTCGCTCAGTTAGTCTAGCCAATTGTAAATGTCGCGGGTTCCAACCCAAGCTCGCTCGTCTTTTTAAGTAACAAATCAATACAAAAATTGAAACGATTTTATTTCTTGTACAACTTAGTAATAGCAATGTAATTGTGAACAGTAGCCACCCCCCCCCCCCCCCCCCCCGAGGTAGTTAGTTAGTTTCATTTTTTGTTGCTTCGAATAGATTTTGTTTTATGTTTTTTAATTCACCACAGACTACTGGATTAACATACATATAAAAATCATTGATATAACTGGTATCTTATTTTCAATCTTATGCGATGGTGGCTCGTTGAAAAGAGAATTAAAAATTCTATTCAGTGATTAATCTAAAAATACAATATGGCGCCTATTTAACTTAAGGGGCTTTGTAAATGTTCCTCAAAAGTAGCCATCTTGACTTTTTTAAACATCATTTCTAAATGAAGCGTATCAAAGACAGTAACTTTTATATAACACTTTTTTTATATCTCATATACTTACGATGATAACATTCAAGGAAATACTCGATTTTAGTTTTTAGCGTATTTTCCTCAAAGTGAAAAATCGTTATTGGCTGCACTTTGTCGTCCGTCCGTCGCACGTACTCCTTCTACACTACAAAGGGTTTGGTCCAAGGATTCCGTGGATACCGATATTTTTTAGTTTTGCGCATGCGCAGTGTCAAAAATTGGGTTTAACGCATGTGCAATGCTAAGTTTTTTCTTTATAAAGATCTTTAAATGAAACTTTATATGTAAACACTACGAATATAAGTAAAATTAACGACGTTTTCAAACTGTTGTTTTTCACATGCGCAATGCCAACTTCCTTATTTACTGAAGCATTTAATAGTTATTTACATATGAGTATGGTAAATCAAGGTTTACGTTAACGAGTGAGATGTTTACTGCCGAAGCGTAACTGAGGCAGGAATTTCGAAACGAGTAACGTTAACTGATTTGACATACAAATAATGTAAAACATTTTATTTCATACTGCTCTATTACTATTAAAATACCATTTTGATTAGAAAGTTGTAGGTACACATTTTCATACTGTCCGGTAGATGTTCGATTACACTATCAATTTGAGTCCGGTAGGTGAGTTATTACAGCATCAGAGCCGGTAAGTGTCGCTAAGCAACACTTACCGGACTGTTATTTGTATACATCAAATTTGACATCTTCACACAATTAATTAAAAACCCCAACATAAATTTGGCTGTAATTATTTATTTCAAACATTAACATTGATTGTAATGAAACAATTTGTATTGCCCTCAACACTAACGCCTGGGTTATTACTGGATGTCGAGTTAGTAATGTTTAATTCCTTCTGCAGTAGAACTTCAACTAAATTTTCGCCGCCTTATATCATACAGCCAATCTTAATTTTACCTTCTACCGAGCCTTCGATGTATTTTTCTGCCGTCGATGAGCTTTTCCATGCCCCATGACGCTTTAACACCGAAACCCAAGCAGAAAAATCTCAATTCAAAAACTTACTGCATCCAAAAAGTATGCCAACATGACTTTTTCCTCTACTTGTTTCGCCCCATGTTCGTTCCTCCATTGGCAAAACACTTAGTACTCTTTTTCATACCTTGCGGCCGACTTCTTTGGAACCAACTTTTGGGTTGCTTCATGAGATTTCGACTGGATTGTATCTGGAACAGTGGAACATCCTACAACGTTTATAGCGTCCATTTTTAGTGAAAAAAATTCAATGTAAACAAACTACAAACTATAGCAACGGCCGTTGGATTTCTTCTTTAATTTCTTTCTCGGCAACCATAAGAGTTACAAAGATGGGTGGCACGTCTTTAGAAAGGATTTCGGATATGCCCTGGCCGATTTTGAAAAATTTTTTTTTAATTCCTACCACGAGGGTGCGAAATAAATTCTGATTTCGACAAAATTTGGTATCTGGGGGTTTTTGAACATGAAAATGACGAATCTGGAATTAGTTTTTAAAAATTCCACTGCAATTCTTGGCCGGACAACGAAAATGGAGAGAATTCCACGAAATTTGTTGTGTACATACTGGATGAGTTAAGGAACAAAATTGTCGAACAGTTTTTTTAAAATAACTTTTCAAACAAAAGTTATTTCGCATGTAGTCAATTGAAAAATAACAAAAAAATAACGATTCAAGTTGATATTATGATTAAATGATCACACCATGGAGGTAAAAGATAAGGGGAGACCTTAGATCATATAAACATGGATAGAGCTATCTCATAAGCTCTACTAAAAGACAACCGTCGCCAACATTACAACGTGCATTTTTATGCCTATCATCTTTTACTATTACTAAGTTGTAATGTATTTATCCTTTGCCGGGTTGATTGTAAAAGTGCGCAAGCTTGGCGATGGTAAGGACGTTTGCCGGTTTGACATCGTATTGTAACGGAAATGCTCCAGACATGACGTCGCCTTTGGCGCTCTGGAATTTTCTACGCGCGCGATTATTCGAGAATGTACTAGACTTACATTGCTTGCGTGTATAAATGGTTGCGGACCGAACATCGCAGGCAGTCTACTACCGAACGAGTACGTATGAAACATCGAGCGCGAAAATCTGAAATAAATTGCGAAGTGTGAGTGATATAAATAATCGATATAAATTGTACGGATTTTATAGTGTTTTAGTTTTGTTTAATAAATATTGATATAAATCGAACCCGAATTTATAAATAACGTTACAGTATATTCGCAAACAGCTGTTTTTGTTGTTTAACCTTGCTAGACTTTACATGGTTATATATGAAACTAAACTTTTAATACAGTTCTGTACCACCAAATTGTCCTATAAAGATATGTATTTATTCATGTATTGAGAACCTTTTTTACCCAAAATAATAAATATTGCATTGTTTATTAACATTGTGAGGTTAAAGATTTGAATTTTCTGATTGGTTACTAACACTGAAACTGTGCATGGAATAACAACATATAAAATGTACGTCGACAAGAGAGATTCAGCACAAAAGTATGTAGAATCTTGAATCAGAACATGTTGGCGACTAGTGTAATTGCATCGCTCCATCCATGGTTATATGATCTAAGGGGGAGACGACACCAGGCTTGTGACGTGCATTATGAACTAGTATCAGTAGGCGGAGCCTATGGTCATACCAACATGGACGACACGCCAATAACAATAACACTTGGAAATACTTAATCGTCAAGCACCAATTAACTAATAATAGCTGCCAGCTACTGACAATACCTAGATGACAATTGACATTTGTGTCACACCAATATGGCTAATCTGCTGTCGCGCGGTAACTGTCGTGTCATCTCCCTACTTATTGTACCTCCATGGATCACACAAAATTCGACATGTCGATCATGCTATTCAAGTCTGCAAATTCGATTCCAAAAATTCCGTGGCTGTGGGTGGTGGGAAAATTCTTTTTAAATAGAGTTCTATCACAATCAATAAGCATTATTGCAAGTATCGTAATATCGACTTAAATCGTATCAGCTGATACTTGTTTTTTTGCTAATGTGGATAATAGTTCATAATCGCATTACGGCAAGATGCACGGTGTACATTTACATTAATTACACCGTGGGCAGATGTTGAAGATTGCCTTTTCATTTTCGAATATACAATTTGCTTGCACACGCACACTATTTTCCATCTCGTTTTGTTTTTCATGTCAAGAATACCCGAATAATCTTTGGCATTGTTAGTCAAAATAAGAAGAAGAAGGATTGAAATCAAAGGTGTATCAAAAAAGTCCATCAAATTGTTACAGGTCCTTGTTTTAGTTTAGTTTTGCGTTATTTATTTTGATTTTTATGTTAGGAATTTGTTTATTTTATTTTGATTTTCATATCATAGGCATACTCATTTCATTAAATCTCTTCTTACGATTGTATTTACCTTTTCACGCTCTAAACGCTTCTTCTTTCATTACTGTTTTCACTATTCTAATATTCTAAGCTTATGTGTGATACATTTTATTCAATGTTACGCCTCTGATTCGTTTCAGGGCCATCTGTTGGTATTTTGTCTAAACTACGCAATTCTTTCCCGCTCTTTTCAAAAATCTATTCTTCTTTTCCCGCTAACTTTTTATGTTCCTTAATTATTGATATTACTATTTGTTTTTTTCAAAATCTTCTACGTTGCGATTTCCGTTTTCGATTACTTATTGTCGTGTGCGAGGTGCGAAATTTTTATAGCCGCATTTATCCAAAAATTTTGGGATTATTACCCTCTGGAAATTCACCCTACTCAACAAAAGGATTTAGTATCCGACCTTTTAAACCCTATTTTGGGGATCAAGAGTAGAGGAAAGGCGCACTTGTGTTTCCGAGTTTTCATATACAACCAATATAAATATTTTACCTCTTGCTCGCCGGTTTTCAACCCTTTTTGTGAGTATTCGTGTTCTTCAGTATCGTTTTCTATTTCTTCATTGCATTTTAGGATCCGAGCGTTAATTTGCTACCACCAATATTATATTTAAGCACACAAAATATTATATTGTCTCTACGTTTAAGGCCCACACCATCTCGTAAGTAGCCTTTTCGTGATAGTTTTACTTTGTAATTTTGGGTCTTTGTTTTAGGGCCTTGTATTTTTTCCTTCTTATTTGTTATACCTGTACCGTACTGCTTCAAACTCTTCGTCTTCAGTCTTCAGTCGTCCGTCTTCAGTATTCGTCGTCCGTCTTCAGTCTTCTATCGATACCCTCAAATTTCTTTTCCATTTGATCCCTTCTACCCTCCTCCCTATTCTTATTTTCCCCATACTTGGCCACTGGTCTACTCACCGAGTCTGCCGAACAACCGCAGGACAACTTCAGGAGCCAGGAACAACAGCTAAGCAGCTTCCAATTCACCTTTATTCATTTATGATTGCCCGTTAAGTTTATTTTAAAAAAACCATTAATACATTAATTCAGTCATCTTACCATCCGTTTAATTAATTTTTTTAGTCAAGTTTGTGTCTTACTGTGAGACGAGATCTCGCTCCGTGATTTTATTGCTTAATTCCCTGTTATCGTTCCCTGCCATTTCTCATTCACCATCATTCGCCCTACAATAAATAATATTCCGATTTGGCTACTTTACTCTATTTTCTCCTCGTTATTCGTCTTGCATTTCCAGATCACCAGGAGCAGGTTTCTAGTTTTTCCTGTACGGCTGAATTTAACGAAAATTAGTTGCGCCTAAATTCTCCGAGCATTTTTTTCCAGTTTCGTCGAACCACCCATACCACCGAGAGCAGCTGGAGCCGTAATGCTGGATTCATTCTTTTCTTCTAAATTTTCTTCGTCACAAAATGAAAATGGAATGTTTTATGTTTTGCATACAAATTGATTATACTCGTAGCACATGCCGGCACAAAACAATGTGCACAGACCAGATCTGTTTAATATGGGGGCTTTTTTTCTGGGAGACGCGCTGTCCATAACCATAATACGGTTTCATTTTCAGTTATCACTATCAGGTAATAGTTTTGTTAAAGTTAACATATTAACAACGTACAACACTACGCAGTTGCCATTTACTTTTATTATCTGTGACGTCAAGGTACGCTCATTAATAGCAAACAAATTATACTTTTTTTTCGATCTATTTGTAATACACATGACAGTAATTACTCCTCGTACTTCTGATGAGTTTGGGTAGATTGTAAATTCGGGTATTTTTCAGGTATGACAGTCTGAAGAAGTGAAGGGCCCAGAATAATAACAATACATTTTAAATAACGTTCGTTATCACCTTTGATAAATGTAGTTTATTAACGAGGTCAAAGTATTGCGCAATCTTGCATTCTCAATTCACTTATTTTTTATAGCTACACGGACAACGAATTGCCATAAGTAATATAATAATTTTCATTTCTACTTTCGTTTTTGTACCTTACCCAAACATTTTATTTTTAAGGGTGGTTGTAGATATTTTTATATAATACCAGAGAATTAATCGGGATAAAAGACTGCATCCCCTCACAATTTTTAAAATAGGACGAGAGGTCAAATGACTCATAATTTGGGAGAGATTTTTAGTACCTATTTACACAATTATAATAATTGTTTTAACTCTTGCAGTATATTTGTATGAGAATCTGCTGCACCCTTATTGCCCGAAATAAACATGTCGCATTCTGGTACCGTATTCAATCGGAATGTCGGGCGGTGGAAATCGTGATCGACACTTTTTTTCAGAGTACCTATAATTCAAATTTGCGACCAAAACTTTTTTCCCCCTTAACTTTTTTATTATTTATCCTATCGTAGGATTCAAAAATTACATTTTAATTCTCTACAAAAAAGTGTACTACGCATTTCCCAACAAAATCTTTCGTTAACGAGTTATTTACAAAAAACTAAAAAACCAAGATGGCGGCTAACATTTTTACGGGTTCCCGCAATGGGAGACTTTGGGACTGTTGGGTATGTTAATAAGGGTGATATTAGAGAACCACTGCCGAATACAGTGATTCTATAGAAGTGGGTCTCAACCCGTAGATGTCTACGCACCACTCAGCCTGAAAGTGATTTACTAGTTTACTACGGACCACCCATCACTCATTGCATACATACCTACATATTTAGTCCAGTCAAATTAGCTTTAAAAGTAGTATAAACTGGATGTTGTAATTTCACTCAACGAAACCAAGCGTATCCTATGTAAAAAAATCCGTTGAATCGGAAAATCATAGTCCCCCTGGCCGGAAACGGCCGGAATATATTGTTATTAACAAAAAACGAAGAAAAAACGAGAAAATGTCGTGTTTTTTCGCATTTGACTTCGAATATCTCGTTAACTGTTGGGCTGAGGGAAAGAATGAACAGAAAGGAATTTGTTTAGAATAAAATTTCCTATAAGATACAGTTGGTCCGGAATGTTCATTTTCAATTGTTATGGTTTTTTATGGAAAAATGTGAAAAATCAATCTCTAAAATTAACATTTTGTTATTACCAAGTAAAATTCATCCGATCTTTTTGAAATTCCATTTGTTAGTTTAACCCTAAATCAATCTTTTCCAATAATTGTCCCGATAATTTTTGCAAATCAACGGACTGTGGAATTTTTTTGAGTAAACTAACAAATGGAATTTCAAAAAGATCGGATGAATCTCACTTGGTAATAACAAACTGTTAATTTTAGAGATGAATTTTTTACATTTTGCCATCAAAAACAATAACAGTTGAAAATGAGCGTTCCGGGCCAACTGTATCTTATAGAAAATGTTATTCTAAACAAGTTCATTTCTATTCATTCTTTCCCTCAGAGCAATAGTTAACGAGATATTCGAAGTCAAATGCGAAAGAACACGACATTTTCTAATTTTTTCTTCGTTTTTTTTGTTAATAACAATATGTTCTTCCGGCCAGGGGGACTATGATTTTCGGATTCAGCGGATTTTTTTACATAGGATACGCTAGGTTTCGTTGAGTGAAGTGAATCATAATACAGATATCGGTATATTGCATTAATCACATTTTATAACATGGTATTCTTACCTAAATTTTATTTAGTTTTGTTCAGGACTTCTTACGTATGTTAGCAAATTCATTTTTGTTGCATCTCTGTGAAACAAAAAAAGTATATCTACACTTATTGTGCAGAAGTTTAGAAACTGTAGTTTTTCAGCTCTCTGAGTAATAGGAAATGCCGTGAAGCCGCCGTCTAGGAAGATGAAGAGGAGTAGGGTACATTATAGTATCGTCAATCCGCAAAGAAATGCGTGCTTTACTTTAGTGGAGGCATTGGATTACAATTTTTATTCAATGGTGGAGAGCAGGCATAAATTAAAAAGAAAGCATAATTTATTACTTTCAAATACAGGGTCAGTTGAACTACACCAAGCGGCAATTCTGTGACTGATTAGCCGAAAGTTTCAATAGAGACGATTTGCGTTGATCAAAGGTTTTGGCAGTACTAGAGGCTACTAAAACTAAAATTATTTTTTAATGATTGTTTATTTCCGGAAATCGTAGACCGCAGGATTCCACAAGGGACTGAAAATTTGCATACCAACATTGTTTTTCATTATCTATTGAAAGAAAATATTATCATGATCGTTTCACTTCCGGTTTTATCGGATGTGGATAGCAACTTTCGTATTTTAAATAGAATACCCTGTATTTTATTCCATTTTCCAAATCTACATGAAATTCTATGAGAATGATTTAAATTTTAATCACTCTTCTACAGAGTGTTTTAAATATAATAGCCAATTTTAATTACTTCTACCCTTAAAAAGTTCATTTTTTCAAATGAAACATGCCTTATTTTTTTGCACTTTCGTCAAATGTCGAAACATAAATCTACATCGATCAATTATTCCATTCCCTATAAGTATAGCTACCTATCTGTTAATGATTTCCGTTGTATTTTAGATTTTACAAAATTGTGACCGTCATACAGTTTTCTTAGGAGGCCTTGAAATAAACGCGTCAGCAGATCTGTCACACAAATCTTTCTATGGATATAAATTCGTTATTCATAGTAGTTTCTAGTTTATATCACAAATATGAAAGGAATCGTATTTACCTTACTTTAATGAATAAAACGTTAAATAAAGACGAAATAATAAACAGAAACAGGTCATGATAAATTTAATAAACGACAAAATAAAAAACAAACTTACTTGAGGTTGTTACACTTTAATTTCGTACCGAACATTGTTTGTTGCTTATCCTATAAAGACCTTCAAGTGTTAGTGATTTTATTTATGCAAATTTACTCTTCCTGAAATCTTCTATTTCCTGTCTAAATTCCTTGACCTTCTCTCTTATCTCTTATCAGCATTTCCTCTTTGAATGAGCCATTCTCTTACCAGATTTTCTTCAGAACGATCAAGTGCAGCCAATTTCTATAAAGATTTAATTGAATCGCTTTTGATCAAAGGGATCATTAAGATTTTGATGAAGTTAATACCAAATTGCCTATATTCTCATTGTGGAGATTTTGGATTCGAGGTAATTTGTCGCTTAGGCGGATTTTAGAATCGTTGGTTGAACCACATGTGAGCTCGCCTTCCATCTCAGAGGTATGTGCATTCTCGTCTAATTCCCATCTTTAAACATTTCCTATTTTAGCTCGTATTCTCTCTGCTTTTTCTTCTTGTTTCGAACTACAATTATATCTTCGTGCGTCGTCTCGTGTGTTACGTCAACGTATACCTACTGCCCGGAAGTTAAATGTCGATCAACTAGAGCCACCTTACTACACGGAGTAACCTTTGGCCGAGTTTCTGGAGCAGTCTTTTGTGTCTCGTCCCGTCTTCTTCGTCTCCAACCTTGCCTGCAGTCGTCATCTTAGAAAGAACGTTAATACCAATATCATTGGAGCATCTACGTACCGTATCAGGTTTGGAGTGTCTGTCTGTGCCGTCTATTCTTCCTTGCTGTTATCTCTCGCTGTACCAACACAATTTGGTGAATCAACAGGACCAGTTTGGCTTTATTATTGAACTTGTTATACCTTATACGCCCTTCAGGCTTTTAAAGAACACCCTTCAGGTACCTCAAGTTGTTTAAAACACGTTTATTAATTTATATTGTGATTTAATTGAGCCTTCAGCTAGTTTTAGTATGTGAGGTTAAGTTACCTTACAACAATGAAGTTACTTTACAACTACTCTTTACAAAACCTAAGAACTACCGAGGTTGTATTAAACTACTGTACGGCAGATACAAGTATCTAAATTTCTTACCTGTAGTATACCCGACGTAAGGTAAAAAGGGGGTTCAGACATAAAAACAAGGCCTTAGTTTTATACCACTGACTCGTGTAGTCACGCAATATTTTTTTCGGTTATTGTCATTTTTTTTTCTTAAATTGCATTACGTAATATTTTCCTTGTTGCAGCCAACCTTTTCTTTGAATTTATGAAAATAGTTCTAATAATTATTTTGTTACTGTGGAACTATAAACTAAATTTAACCTTATTTTGTTTTGGGTCAAATTTGCATGTGCATATTACCGATTTATTTTCAATATTCTTCTTCCCTCAATATATATATTTCTTTCCTTCTGTGTTTTGTTGTATTTGTTATTTTTGCTATCCGTGTCCCGCACTTCTCCTTCGTTGTTTTTAGAACGGGAGCAACCCAGATCCAGATTTTGAGGTTCGTAAGTATATACGTTCTTGGCGCCCTTAATACTTTTACTCACTGAACAAAATTTATGTAACAAGGTTTTGTTCTACGTGGTCACCGTTTTTTTCTGAATACTTTTAGGTAACGGTTTGCGTGAAACAGCCTAGTATATAAGTAAAGCACTGCAGAAACGTAATTCCTAATTTGGTTTACACAGGCTGATTCCAATTCGAGGGCCACCATGTGGATCTCGGGAACTGTAAGAGTTAGATAGGTAGTTTAAATTTGGTAAAGTTGCGTATTTTGATGCTTAACAAAATGCAGTTTTGAAAATTCCGACTACTTTCGGAGATATCCGGAAAACACCGAAATTTTGCAAAATTGTTTTTATTTTTTACTGAAGTTATTTAAAAAGATATTTCGAAATAAATAACACATTATTATGGCCACTTTTTTCTCTCCAAGATGCTAGTTTCAAATTTTAAATCCGACGTTTCGTCTCCGGTTGACCATCATCAACTTTGTTTTTTCTTATGTAAGTAATTTTTACTTTTTGGGTATAGGTACATGTAATGCATTTATAAATGTCACATAATAACTTGCCCATTGAGCGGCTTGGATAAAATCTTGTATTTGGTTCTTTATCCATTTGAGAAATGAATTAAACATTTCTCGCGTGCAGGATCATTGAATCTTATGACAAACTTGAATAGCTAATTATGTAGGTAAATATACAATAAAATCCTATTCTCGTTGTAATGTGTTTAATTTTTTGTTTTTACATTGTCGAACACCTAACGGTCGTATTTTTTGGTCCAAATTACAAATGAATGAAATGAATTAGAATAAAGCTTGGAAGGATACCTACACATACTGATTGTGTAGTAGTGTGCGAGGCGGAAAGCATTTTCTATCAATTCTCGAGTATCAAACTAACGACTTCTAACAGAATTCGGTTTCGCAACTAACGCAGGTAGAACTTAAAGTATAAATTTTATGAGTGGAATGTTGTTTCGTGAACAAAGTTGGATTTTCCATTTTCACTGGTTTCACTTAAAAGCGTTATGGCTAATTCGTAGTACAAGCAATGCGAAGTGAGCGAACCAAGATGCTCCCACAACGCGAAACAAGAGCACTGGCTTCGGGTTGCCCAGAACGCGTTTTGGTTAATTTTTTTACCCATTCATTACAAACGTTGACTATCATCGCATTCTGGGTAAACTGCGGTGCTCACAACGCGTTATGGGTATAAATTTCGGACATTGCCCGATTTCGGCTATTGAGAATAACATATCCATTGGTGACGTCAAAACTTTAAGAGCGAATATCTCGAAAACGTTTTGTTGAAGGAACATACTCTCAAAGGCAAAATGAATCGTCTGGACGAGACAATCTATTGGTGAAGTCGAAGCGAAGATCTTACAAACAAAGTGTCGGAATAGGGTACTCATATAAAGGGCAAGTGGAAAGTCACTACGAGCCATCTCTATTGGTGACGTCAAAACTTTCAGTGCAAATACTCTCAAGGGCGGAAAGATTGTGTAGACGAAACATTTCTAAAATCGATAAATATAGCATGGTACTACCTTATAACTCAACCATTTACTAACCTATATCGGTTTTTTTTATATTATTATCATTTTTTTTGCCTTTATTTTTGAGTGGGCGGGGTTTCAGCCAAGGCTGCTCCCCAACCCACTATACGAGTACATTTACAAATATCCATGCCCGAACCCGGATTCGAACCAGGTACCCTTAGAACCACAGTTCAACTTTAACTGAACTGCTCCACATGGGCTGGCTCCTCTATCTGCACAAGGCTTGTGCACAATTATACTTGTTTTAAATTTGAACCGTAGCTGGTTCCAATAAAGACACACCTAGCGCACATGGTGAAAATCACATCCGCACATGCGCGGACTCGGCAATACTTAGGTACCAGTTTTCTTATTTATGGAGATTTTTTTAATTACCACAGATGCTTCGAATAAAAGCAAATGTAGCGACCATATTGAAATTTAAATAGGTACGCACCCGCGTCAACTGTTATGTTTATGAAGATATTCTTTTGAGATTTTAACCATAAAAATGCTTGTGTCCATATAGTCTTTCGAGAAGGGCTGATCTGTGCATGACAATGCGCTAAGATTATGCGCCTTTAGCACGAATATCGTTTTTCTTGTTACTTAATGTGATAAAAATGTCTTGTTATCAACAAAATGGTATTTATTTAAGTTTCACGACAGAACAGTCCACTCCTCAAGTGGAAAGTGATGTCGATCTGAAGTAACCTGAAGGAGACACCAATACCCAAGAAATTTTGTACGTATATGGAACACTACATAAATTCTAGGCCTTAATTAAGAAAATATTGCCAATTTTTAAAAACAAAAACCGAAGCTGCGCATCCGATTGAAACGTGTCAACATCAGTCATTGGTGCTAAATGCTAATAACTCTACATGCTGGGCGAATGAAAGAGAAGTCCTTCCAGTTTGGCCAAAGTATGCAGCTGATGAAATAGAGGATGTGCTCCCCACATTTGTATTCGAGGAATATATGCACCTATTTCAAACATTAGCTTATACTCGCAATTGAAATTATACTCTGCGTATTCTAATCATTGGTATATTTATGTCAAACGGTCAGTAATGATGGGTCGACAGGCACACCCTGTGTTGTTGACCCTCTTGCAAATGACAAGCGGATCAATATTTAATCAACAAGCGTCAAGCGTCTCACTGTATGGGTTTATGCCTTTATTGCGAATCCCTACTCTTTGCGAGATTAGTTTAATATTACGTTTTACCATTGAATAAAGTGTTTTTATTCAATGGTTTTACTAAACGCATGGCTAAATCGGGAAGTTCTATAGGAATTCTTGCGTTTCCTTCAGGTTGAGAATCTGGTCGTAACTATTAAAGTAAGATATGAAAACATATCACCGATAAGTTCTGTAAAATTTTGTCTTGTGTGTTTGTGACGCAGTAGAGGGATGTAGAAACTGGCAGCGAAGTGGAAACTAAATTACCGTTGGGCGGTTTCTTATAAGCTTCATTACAAACTAGAAAATGTATATATCAAACAAATAGGTTGAAGGTTACAGCATACTTCAGGTACCTACCTAATTATTGATTTCCCTTGTTGGTATATTCTTATACATAACGTATCACATACCTACATATACTTGCGAATATACATATAGCAGATTTCCGTACTTACGTAGCCGAACATGTTAAAAATGTTGAGTCTTGAGTCTTGACAATTGACATTATGCTCGTTCTCTTGATGGATTTTTAGCGCAGTGAAAATATCTTTTTGATTTTATATCTTTTTTTAACATTTGGAGGTTCTAAAGGCATTCGAGTCTGTCAGTTCTTTAGTCTCAGTTTGTTTCAGCCCTATACTTACAGTGTTAAAGAACATTATGCAAAATTAGCTGAATAGTACGAATCTAATACCAAAAACTCGCTGTTATGATATTCTGGTACCCACATCATGATATGTTAGTAGAGCGCACTCGAAGCGTGCATCATATAAATGTGTGAGAAAATTGAGTGGCAGAAGGACCAAATTCATCTCCGAAACAAATATGAACAAATGTCGTTAGTTCTATCCCATATGTACCTAGTAATTTCTGAGAAAATGATATAGAAGCAACGCACATTTTGGGACTTTTAGAGAGTTCTCAAACAAAACATTTTGACTTGGAGAACATGCTTTGTTTTGATTTCCTGTCTATACAGGGTGTTTACGATGTTCTCTGTATCCTTTTAAGGGGGCGGCAATACAGCTCAAAAGCAGTCGACAAACCCCAAAACACCTTAGTAAAAGTGATTTAATAAGCAAGATAATTTTTGTTTTATTTTTTACATTAAACGATTGTTGAGTGTACAAATCGAGCAATCTACTACTTAATTAGCATTGTCCACTTAAATTATTTTTTACTAATATGTGTTTTGTGGATTGCCGGCTCCTTTTGAGCTGTACTTCCGCCCCTTAAAAGGATACAGAGAAGACCGTAAACACCCTGTATTTATATAACTACAACAAGGCTAAAGTCACTAGATACATCTAGTGACTTTAAACAAGGCGCTGGTGGAGGGCTCCCAATTAAAAATACCCTAAATGATCTTGATTCGGGACGGACAAACATCCATTTAGGGGATACGGTGAATTAATTCTTCTATTTATATATCAGATTTAAGCAGTCAACATCAGTTACAAATGTATTTGGATTTTGAATGATGGATTGGGGGTTATAATCTCAACACAAAATACGCAAACTATTTACTCTGCACCGCAGTTAAATACATAACTTACATGATTTTCGTTCCGTTGCCGACCGTCCGTTATTTTGCCCATAACCGCGGAACGTGTACGGACCCATTAAGATAACATGATACATCATACGAAATCTTAGTTACTAACGGAAATTGGTTATTTTGGATCATAACTGGTCCGTTATTTAACGGATCTGATACACCATAAGACTGAATATTTAATTCCCTTTTGAGTTTTGGGAGAAAGTAATTAAGTGGTTTTTTTATATCGTTCTTCTTGTAATTTGATTAACACTTTATCAGCCTTACATGTCTCGCTTTCACTCAAATAGAAAGGGAATCTTGTCTTTCTGTATATCAAAACTTAACCCTAATTTGAAAATAAATACAATCGAATGTCAAATAGGGCAGTGAATTTAGGTTTTCCTCTTTAATATGTACCAACTTAAAAACGTAACGCACCGTTCATTATTAGTTCAGGGCTGAGGGCTCTTTTTAACGCACTGTTTTGAGTGGAAAACAGTGCGTTAATAGAACATTTAAAAATCGAAATAGAAAAAATTATATGTCGGTTGAAAATTTAATTTGTTCATAAGTTAATCATTGCATCGTCATTCCACCAGAAAAGCTGGTATATAATATGATACCTACCGTAAAATGAGGTTATTTGTGTGTAGTATTCCGTATATGTATTTGGTACAATAAGCCAAGGTATGCCTATAAAGACACGCAAATTCGTCAAGTTCGCGCAGATGACGTTTTTATCCCAATGGCGTCACAAGAATCATAGTCAAGTTTGAAAATGGCAATACACTTCATACTTGAATCAGAGACATTGTGATTAAAAGTCTCTGAATTAGAAGTACCATTGCAATAGGGAGATTCGACATTTTTAGTATGTGTTTTATTTTAACTAAAATCGAGAGATTTTGTTATTAAAAAACGATCAGAAAAAAATTGGGTGCAAAATATTGATATTTACGTCCGCTGTAAGCACTTTAAAATCAAGGGTCGGCGCGAAGCAAGAAAACATACCTGTGCGCGAGACTACCCCGCGTGACGTCAGTAACCAGAAACATTCGTATACTTTGCCAGCACGGCGGCAAATGTTTCTGGCTACTGACGTGGGTACGTTTTCTTGCTTCGCGCCGACCCTTGATTTTAAAGTGCTTACAAGTTACAGAGGACGTAAATATCAATATTTTGCACCCAATTCTTTTCTGATCGTTTTTTAATAACAAAATCTCTCGATTTTAGTTAAAATAGAAAACTGTCGCATATGCCCATTAGTGTATACCTAATACTGATCAATAAATAAATTAAACAAATATAGCAAACGAGCTCCTGGGTATGGCTATAGCATGTGCAAAACCAAATTTTAAACCTGATGTTAGTTTTGCTTTTATGTAAAGTGTATATGTATGAAATTTCATTTGAATGCCTCCATAAATAAGCTGCGCATGCGCAAAACCAAATTTTGAAACTGATGTCAAATTTTCTTTTATTCCAAGTGGTTATGTACCAAATTTCATTTAAATCCCCCTATAAATCAGAAAGTTGTCACTGCGCATGCGCAAAACCAAATTTTGAAACTGGCGTTACTTTTATTCCAAGTGGCTATGTATCAAATTTTATTTAAATCCCTCCATAAATAAGAAAGTTGGCACTGCGCATGCGCAAAACCAAATTCTGAACCTGGCGTTAAATTTGCTTTTATTCCAAGTGGTTATGTACCAAATTTCATTTAAATCCCCCTATAAATCAGAAAGTTGGCACTGCTCATGCGCAAAACGAAATTTTGAAACTGATGTCAAATTTTCTTTTATTTCAAGTGGTTATGTACCAAATTTCATTTAAATACTTTCATAAATAAGAAAGTTTGCAATTCGGTCTGTAAATGGTCGAGATGCGCAAAGGGCACTGTGAATGCTGATCGATTCGGTTCAACTTTTGGAATTACGTTTTATATGGCTAAAGCTATACGCATATTGAATTTCATGCAATTCGGTTCATAACTCACGGAGATGTCAAAAGGGCCTTCTTTATTTTTTGGGCTACATTGCCAATTCACGAACTCCGATCCACAAATTTGATAAAGAATCCACCTGCAAAATTTCATCGTAATCGGTCCATTCGTTTATGAGTTATAGTGCTAACGGACGGACGGACGGACAGACAACAACATTATAAACTCGCTAGGAGCTCGTTAATAACATTGGTTGCAATCCTTGCAAGTGTCATGTTTAATATATGTACTCTACAGCGTCTTTTAATATTGGTTACAAAATTACACTGGCTACATTTTCTAGTCAAGTGCACTTTACAATTAGATTTAATATTGATTGCGTAATCACACAGACCACAGATAAGGGTATTTTGGGTCAGCAATAACATTTTAAAACGAGAAGTATTCTGTATTTTAGTTGCGTAATTACACTGAGCGCCTTTTAAATCCTTGGAACTTGTCTTGTGTGTTGATTTTTACAATTCCCCTTACTATTGGTAGCATAATTATACTGGGCACAGTTTATGTCTTGTTTTATATCTATGTAAGTTTTTTGCTTCAACAACAAGTGGGTTTTGAAACTGGATTTGTAATTAATTGTAAAATCAGTGCACATTGTACAACCCTGGAATTCTTTTTTAAAACTGTATTTATTAGTTGCTAATCACACTGACCACAATTTAAGTCCTTGGAGATTAAGATGCTTTTTGAAACTCGATTTATAATTATAATTATAGTTGCAACATTGCACTGGACACATTTAAAACCTTGAATATCTTGTGTGACAACAGATTAAGATATTTTTGCTTGAGTAATCACACTGGATGCATTTAAAAAGAAATTCCAGGGAACAGAGAAGCTAAACATACCACTTAAACTATACTTATTTCAGAAATTTAATCAGGCTTTTAAGTTTTTTTATCGCCGCTAGATGTCTCGTCCTTATTTGGAAACGCAAATATAATTTTTGCTTATTTTACTTACATATTTTGATTTTAACTTATATTTATATTAATTAATATTTATATTGATAACATGCAATAATTGATACTTTGTAAGTTCAATGTGAGAAACTTGCCGCGGTTGACATAGATTGAACAAATTTTATCATATCCGTAAAGGGGATACACTTTTATTAACTGGTAGGACTACACAAATACCATTACTTTATTGACTGGTAGAGCCCAGTTATCCCAATGACGTCGTCACGTCACGAACACATGCGCATAGGCATATACTCCGTTCAATAGTTATTGTCCCAGTAGTAGGCCATGTGAGGGTGATGAAATTCACTGTGTATATGTGCTGTCACTCATTAGGATATGTCCATTTTATACAAAATGATAATTTCCTGTCAATGTGCAAAACCTATTATAGTTGCCAGATTTAGTTTTGGATTTTGTGGTAATTTTGATATAGGTTAGTATACTCCGTTCAATAGTTATTGTCCAAGTAGGTAGCCATGGAATTTTGTTTTTCTGTTTAATAAAATTTTTGCCACTAGACCTAATATGTTTGTATATCGGCGTCATGGATACGTATCAGTCAATTGTGATTAAGCAAATATACCGAAAATCATAAACTCAGTTGCGAAAATGCAAATTTTAAAAGCCTACTGGCATTATAAATAATTTATTATAAATTATTTTAGAATGTTAGGTATATGAAGTAGTTTTCCCCTTACCAAAATCAAAATTTTCCCGCGCGTCGCTTAGTAAGTCAGCCAAAGTAAAGTGTTCATTTTTCGATTTGAATTAGGTATATTAAAATATGAAGTTAACAAGTTGACGCACAAAATATGCAAATATATTTTAATGTTGTTTAATAAAACAATTTTTTGAAATCGGTCGTTGCAAATCTTCCCGAAATGAAAAATGTTTATATATATTATATCAGTTTTAGGTCGTGGGCCAAAAGGTTTCAATTCAAAAGTATCCAGTCGGATAATTCTTTCAATGGTTTTTTCTGATACCTATAATAAATAGTACAAACCCCAAAATCCCAAATGTCACTAATGCCTGTAGGCTTTTAAAATTTGCATTTTCGCATCTGAGTTTATGGTTTTTGGCATATTTGCTTAATTATAAATCACAATTGACTCATACGTATCCATGACGCCGATATAAAAACATTAGGTCTAGTGGCAAACAAAGTGTGAAAGCACTGACAACAATTAGACATTCCTGTACTTCACAGCTGATTCTGATAGGGAGTTTTAATTTTATTAAACATAAAAACAAAATTCCATGGCTACCTACTTGGACAATAACTATTGAACGGAGTATAGCTTGTCTTATTGTAGCATGTATTGATTTGGTGTCTATTCGAGTGATAGATTTTGAGTTATGTTACGAAAACCGGAATAAACTGTGGCAAACACGAACTTATAAATTAAGATGGACTGCTAATGCTGAATTAACAAATGCCACCTACATGGGGGCCGCCATGATGTGTACTCACTTGGCGCGAAATTCAAAACAACTAATAAACAAGCATTAACCCAACCTTAACCTCACGTTTTTTAAATAAATTACTGTGACACATGTCATTTTCCAAGGCTGCAGTAGTCTCAAAACTTGAGCACTAGGAAAATTCCCCTAGAAAATAACTAAAATGTGCACATCATGGCGGCGCCCATGCTAGGGCAATTTCTACCTCTATGCAACTGTTTGATCAGCAGTCCATCTTAATTTATAAGTTCGTGGTGGCCAGGGGCGGTTTTATACGGCGGGGGGGGCGAAAATAAAAAAGCTACAGAATTTCAGATGCAGAGGTGCGCGGGAATTTTTTTTAAGTAGCTTTGACCCTATTTCAGCTGTTTTTTTGTTAAACTATCTATGCGGTGCGGTGGTAATCAGTGCTGAGTGCAGTCGTGAGTCGCAGTCAGGACAATACACGAATTGAGCAGGATGTTTGGGAGGGGGGGCGATCGCCCCCCCCCCCTAAAACCGCCCATGGTGTTGACAAAGCAAATATTCTCAATACGTGCAGCTCCCACCACAATTCAGCAACCATGCTACACTAGCGCTCTAGTGGCACGAGTTGAGAACTACCTAAGATTTGTTCCGCGTTATTTATTTTGGCTAAATATGTTGATAAACTGTATAGGAAACCACTATCTGTAAGATCTAATTACCTATCATATTACCAAAGTTGAGGAATTAAAAAAATCTCTAAACGAAATCAAGGTATTGAATAGCAAATTAATCAACCCTTTATGTATAAGAGGATGGATATCCAATCTCAGTGCCTTAAAATTACTCTGGAATGATTTGCAAGGTAATTTAAATTTTGAAATGTTATTCACTCGCCGCCTTACACAAGAATTTAGGCCAAAATCTTCTGAGTGTTACGTATTGGGCTGGGTGTGCAGTAGACTGCCACATGAACAATGTAGAGATGCTCTGTGTAGCCTGCACAACAATTTTGATATTGTTAATATGCAAATTGTATTGGAAAAGTTCACAGAGTTATCAAAGATGTATGTTCCCAATCAAATGGCCACAAAGCATCCGATCTGATAAACTTAAATTTTAAAAATAACATTACCAAATTGTTAAAAGAAAGTGTAGCAAATGTAAAAGCTAAGCTAATATTAAATTGTGATATTAAACAATATATGGGAAATGTTTGCGACAATTGTCGTAAATTATTTTTAGGTAAATATTTAAATGTATTAATAATTAAGGCTTATATAAATTTAGAAAATGAAAAATAGAGAACACTTGAGAAGAAAAATTAAATCTAAGTATATGCATTTCGATTTCCCTAGTCCTGACTTTTTATTAAGTATTTTACGTGTATTCTGGATCATTTTACCGGTACAATGGTAATTGACTCTCAATCACCAATTACAGTCATTTTGGAGTGCACATTACCTTTGATTATGTCTATATTCAAAGCTCATTACAATACAAACTATATTCAAATTGTTTAGTTCTCAACCCGACTACTAGATGACGTTGTATCAGCGGCTGCCTAAATAATTTAATATGCAAACTGCCAAAAGCTGCGCGTTGCACATTGAGAGTATTTGAACAAAGTAAACTCATTTTACCGGTACACAAAAGGCGGTTACGAGGTTTAACTGTTTAAGGTTAGTATATTACAGGCGGTCAACCGTCCTGTATTTAGCGGGACGGTCCCGTAATGGCAAATACAATCCCATATTCTAAAAATTAATAAATATGTCTCGGAATTAAAGGGTCTCGCGAGTTCCGTTTTTGTAGTAGTGCTGCCCAAATCCACGTACGAGGCAACGCCAACGTCCAACGAGCGAAGCGAAGCAAAACCTACAACCTACAGGCTACAACGCGTATTTTAGCTCGGCTCTCGCTCGTATTTCATCCAATAGACATGCATTGCGCAAGTCTGTGTCCCGTCGCGTCGTGTTTGCAGTTTGCATTAGTTTTGTTGAAAGTGTAGATACATATTAAATATTTCGAAGAAAAATATGATTTCCGCAAGGAATCCCATGATGAAATCTAATCTTATGCACGGATGCGTCAAAGAAAATGCATTTCATAATGGGGGAGAATAGCGAACTATGAAGTATCGGCGCGTGGCCCACAGTAAAGCATTTTTATCCTCGCTGGAAAATCGAGTTATAGGAATTAATGTGATAGCGTGTATCGAAGGAGAAACAGACAAACTATTTTTGATATTGGCTCAACTACAGCACTTTCGCTTATCTATCTAAAATCGATACGAATACGAGTATATTGTACTAGACCGGGAGATGATGACACTTTTTGTGGTGTGATTTGCTACAAGTATGGCGACCATTCAAAGGTTTAATTAAGTACTCCTCGAAACGAAAATGGTGCTAACTCTCTGGGAGTGGGGCCGTTATTGCGTGACGATTGTTTAAACATGTCGGAAAATTGAATGATTTTGGACAATTTGCTACACAAAATTCTTTGGATTTTCTGGTAGTCGGTGACAAAACAAATGACGGAAACGAAATGCCATACTTTTCCGGTGGGCCTTATAGCCCGCCATACTCATTTGAAAGTGTCGATTGTTTGTATTTTTTTTGGGTGATTTGCTACAAGCTCATTTTTTTATGAGCATCAAGTCCTCAATCAGTCATTCACGAAAATCAACCTGCCATACCGCAGCGACGGGCCCGCATACCCGCCATACCGGCACAAAGATGTCATTTTTGTTAATAATTTTGGGCGATTTTCTACACCCTATACATTTTTCCACCACTTATTTTTATAGTCAGAAATAGAAATTTCGATACGCCATACCTGTGGCATGGGCCAATTATGTATAATATTTTTTCAAAAATGTAAGAATTTTCCGACAATTTGGGCGATTTGCTACAGTATGGCACCAATGTTTCGTGACAGTTTGAGGTGTAATAAAAGTAAATATCAAGTTTCAAACACGAATCCCGGGCCTATCTTGTGTTATCACGAGATGTTATGTCGCTTAATATTCTCCGCCCCACTCGAACTTCTTAGTCAAGTTGAAGAGGTCCCGGTCGGGGTCGTTGTGTTCTGCATTGCATTCAATGGATCGTAGGTAGTAGGTAGTAGCTGCCGTCAAGTTTATACTACCCGCCATAAGTATCTGAACACCCAGTGACTTTGATCAATTTTGATAAAATTTTCAGGGCAGTTGTATTTATTTCGAATTAAGAAACGATGAAAATTTGAACATTATACAAATTAAAATAACACATAATAATAATAATAATAATAACCGAAGTATCATCACGGACAAAATCATAACAAACAATAGACCAGACATAGTAACAATAGACAAAATACACAGAATAACAACATTAATAGACATCGCACACCCATTAGACCACAACATACAGAAAACTATCGCAGAAAAAATCAGGAAATACACCGACCTATCAGAAGAAATTAAAATGATGTGGAAAATGGAAAAAGTTCTCATCCTACCAATAATCATATCAGTCACAGGCCTAATACCATCAGAACTATACACGGAATTCAAGAAACATAATTTAACTATCCAAGTTATAATAGATATGCAAAAATCAACAGTATTGGAAACATGCCGGATAGTAAGGAAAGTAATGCATTGAACAAGTCCACAAGTAATAAGTTTTGCGAAAGCCCTTGTTACTTTATCCACGACAAGTGAGGAAAAAATTTATAAAAAAATAATAATAAACGTTTAAACAAATATAGCAAACGAGCTCCTGGGTATGGCTATAGCATGTTCAAGACCAAATTTTGCACCTCTAAGTGCATAGGTATCAAATTTCATTTAGATGCTTTCATAATTAAGAAAGTTGGCACTGTGCATCTGAAATACCCATCAACATAATTTTATATATTTTATATATTATTATAGTCCTGAATATTACAGATGGAAGTTAACGCACACAGATAATTATGAATTTAATTGGTTCGACGGCGACGACATGCCCACTACTGTCGGATATATCATTGTGGATCGCATTGACCAAGAGAATGAAAATCAAATCGATTTGAGTAGTGGGCAATGGGAACGAAACAGAAGAGACCCATGACGATGTTGAGGAATCCGATACCGATGACGAGTAATTGTTAAACGCGAGTACGATATTATATCTTGTCGGGATAAGTTAATCAATTTAGAACAATTATTCTTTTGAATGGATTGTGTTACCAATTTTTAATAATAAAATCATTTTTCTAAAGCTCGCGAGAAGGTCATTTTTAAGGTTTCTTGCTTGTCCCAGTTATAGCACAAAGATATTTTAAGAAAACAAATTTTCGAGTATGGCGCCATCTTTAGCCTTCATGACGAGTATGGCACATATATCATGGATCAATGTGGAGTATGAACTTTCAGAAAATCCAAATGCCATACTGTAGCAAATCGCCCAAAATTATTAACAAAAATGACATCTTTGTGCCGGTATGGCGGGTATGCGGGCCTGTCGCTGCGGTATGGCAGGTTGATTTTCGTGAATGACTGATTGAGGACTTGATGCCCATAAAAAAATTAGCTTGTAGCAAATCACCCAAAAAAAATACAAACAATCGACACTTTCAAATGAGTATGGCGGGCTATAAGGCCCACCGGAAAAGTATGGCATTTCGTTTCCGTCATTTGTTTTGTCACCGACTACCAGAAAATCCAAAGAATTTTGTGTAGCAAATTGTCCAAAATCATTCAATTTTCCGACATGTTTAAACAATCGTCACGCAATAACGGCCCCACTCCCAGAGAGTTAGCACCATTTTCGTTTTGAGGAGTACTTAATTAAACCTTTGAATGGTCGCCATACTTGTAGCAAATCACACCACAAAAAGTGTCACCATCTCCCGGTCTATACAGACTGAGTTGTGTTCAGTGGTGGGTCTGGGCGATGTTCGTAAAAACATATCAAATGCTTACTAAAATTTAAGTACGCGTATCGAATTCTGATATATATATAGGTACTTTCACCAAAGGGTAACTTTGGATACTCAGTACTTTAACCATCGTGAGACCAACATGTTCTCGTAAAACTACGATACCTAAAAAAGACAATATAGAGAATACTATAGCAATTATCGATATTTTTCCACTACATGTCAGTAGTCGATGTATCAAACAGTAAGTAATAGCATCGTTGGCAAATGTTTCAGCACTCGTACCTGGCACCGATAGACGATAGACAGATGGAACAGGCGCAAAAAGTATTATTTTCTATTTCGGTGTCACAATGATGATTTTGTACAACTGTTTTCGGCCGAAAACAGTTGTACAAAGACAGTGATTATAGTCGTTTTTTTTTGGTAACTTATCTCTTAAGTTGGCAGTTACTAGTTAGTACAAGTAGGTACTTCCATGTTTGAACTTCAAAATGTCAGTCTTACTACGCTGCCAACCTAAAACTTAACGGCATAAAAAGTGTTCCCAACATAAAACATGTTAGTTCTAATGTTCCCTATAGTTTCTGATAATGATTTTTTTAATTAAATTAAAGCACCGAAATAGAAAAAATAGTATGAAAAACGCGTGTTACAATGCTTTATTGTAATACTCCTATCTTGCGGACACTCGTGGCTACGCTTCGCGTCGCCACTCGTGCCACAAGATAGTCGTATTACAATAGGTCGCATTGTAACACTTGTCTTTCAATATACTATTTTGTTGCACTTCCCCACATTTCACGAATTACCTACATCCCACGGAAGAAACGTAATTGATACTCTTAACCGTTTTCGAGTTTCTGATCCCTATGAAAATAATATGAATCATAATATTTTTTATGAAAATTCGTATTACTCGAATTAAAAGAGAAATAGATATGTAATATGTGAATAAATACATCACGTAATTTGTATTATCCAAAACGTCAATTTCCATCCAAAAACGCCCAATATTAAATCAGCATGAGATTATTTTGCGTTTTTTTTTTCGATTTAGAACCGCCTTTTTTAACGCCCTTTCCTGTGATAAAATTACGTGACCGCTCCAGTAAAATGGCAGGGGTTGCTATAAACATCCCACTGTTTTCGTTGCTTCCAGTGACTTGTTGATATGTTATTGTTCACGCGCTCCGTTGATCTCAAATCCCTGTTGTGATTATAATCCACTTTTACGGTTTTTTAGATTTAAATAAAAACATTTCATCTGAAATCCGCTACATATCCGACACTTATGTGCCTGTGCACTTTTATGCAACATAATAGTCTTGGTAAGGAATTTCAACGTCTTCATTTGATTAGCAACATGGCAATTTCAAGCACTGCAATCTCAATCGATATCCTCTCGTTCTTCCGCCAATAAATTGCGTACTCATTCTGTGTACTCGCAATTTCAATGACAAAATTTAGTAAGAGCGTTCTTTGGTAAGATATATACGTCCAGGCGTCTATCCCTCGGGACGTCCGGCCAGTAAGGATATTGATTGTGCGCGGTCTCCATAAGCTAAGCGACCCGCCACTTGGCCGTTATACCACCCTCATGTACACTCCCAGCTGCCAGATCGTGCATCCCGCTTTCGTAAACAGGATGAAACGCACTAGCCTACAAGCACCGAAACGTACGAACTCCTACTATGACACCCCCACATACCTTTTAGCACTTGGACGCATCAAATTATCCACTCCGTGCCTTTACAGGAGACCATTATATCTACTATCATTTATACCTCGGTAGGAGGTGGAAATTTATAACCGTCGTGTAGTATGATTAACTTGAACGTAAATTTGATGCTGGGAATTTTCTTACTGGAATCTGATTAACGCAGAATTTTTTACCAATTTTTATTATTATCCGACGTCAAAATACATCAATCCGTCCAAGCATTTTTGTTATATAATACAAAATTTCTGATAAAGTTTCTTGGAAAGTTGAAGGAAAAGAATAAAATTGCGGCGAATATTAAATTTCACTTTTTAATGTTTTTCACTTTCGAATTAGTGGATAAAAGATGTAGGTACATAGGTTACATACAATCTTACAGTATTTATATTTGCATAGCTAAAATGATAGTTATTTACAAATTGAGCTAATTAATACTTGAACTATTTATTAATAAATGCGAATGGGATACATACTATAAAGACGCATAATTTAAGGGTGGATTTATATCCATTATTGAATTATCTTTTATCTCCCTATATCATGTTCGGTATCTCTATCTGTATGTACGTCCAGTGTCCCCCTTTCTTTGTCATCCGAAGCGGTTCCACCAAATGAGCTCAAACGTGGCATGTATATGTCGTAGTCTTTTAGTGAAATCCGTCATTTCACGAAACGCCTAGTCATTTATATGAAACTGTGGCACAGTGTACTTTCCAGGGCCAAGCGATTGGATTCCGTTCCCATTGGAAATCGATAAATGGTATCCTTATCGATCTAGAAGGGGAAGGGAAATTACCCCACACGTACAAATTTGCAGCGTTTCACTAAATGACTAGGCCTCGGACTAGGCGTTTCGTGAAATGACGGATTTCACTAAAAGACTACGACATATATATATAATATTTTATATATATATATATATATAGGAAACACGTTCAAGTGGCACCAATAATGAGCATATATAGACGTTGTGGCACCCATATATGCGTAGTGGCACCAATTTAAGGTGCCACAACGTTTTCGACTATATTTACGTTCAGGCACCCTATGGGACTCTAAAAACGAAGTATGGCGAGGGTGCCACTTTGACCATATACCTATAGAATCGCGATTTTGGTTACACGCGTATGTCTTAAGGCGGCGCTGCGGTCGGAAATATTTACAAATTGTCTAACTGGCACCATTTACGTTGTGGCACCGTGGAATTTTAGCGTGCATTGCAGGCAAGGTCAACCGCTTCTCACCGATTATAGCTCCCCTTTTATGACCCCAGTTGTCTACCTACGTACTTCTATTTTGTCGACGAGTTGCTAGAAATTATATTTTTCGTTTAAAGGACATCGTTTATCGTCTTTGTTAACAAACGCAATTTTCCCTAAAATGAATCGATTACAAGCTTTCGCATTGCAATGCGCACTTCATATAAAAGGTTATTTTGCTAATATTCCTAAGGTTACTTTACAATTACAAAGAGTCGAACACTACTGAACTTTTTAGCGGCGTTTCTAAGGAAGATCGATCTAACATTGACCGTTAGAAAAAATTTGTTAGGTAACCTTTGAGTATACGTCTTTGCATATTTACCCTTTTAAATTTATAGAACGTGATCAACTCCCTACTGCAGTTAGATTTTGCGCGTCATTTTAATTACGCTGATCGTTAATTGGATTTGTTTATAAGGTGACATTATTGCATGCTTTCAAACTACTCCTAAAATTAAAAGTAAGTTTCGCCACATTGTACACTGTAAGATTATTTTTTTATTCGTAATTTTGGTATTTGAAACCCAATTTATGAATTACACGTGTAAGGATTGTTGATTGATAGCAAAGTCAAAATCGATTATGTTGATTTCTATTACTGATATGAATTTGATGCAGATCATTTATTTTGGAAATTGTATAGCATAACGGCCAATTCTCGCCACAATTTAAAAAAATAGTAGTCAAGGAAGTTTTAATTAGTTAATAGTGGTAGATCTATACAATAATATAAGTTGGACCATGGTAGTCGATTAATCCACATCATTATACTGGTACAAATTACCATATTAACATTAATTTCCCGACTAAAGTATATTATTAGAAACCTAACTGGTTTTAATAAATCGCCAAAAACTTATCACCAGGCACTTCGGAAACTGTTAGATGGTTATCGAGACCACATTATCAGGAACCAAGAGACATGCTTGTGCAAATAGAAATAGATACAACCTGTTCAGTTTTACAATTCTGCATAATTCAATTTTCATAGTTTACCATTTTTTGAAAATTTGGGCCATGGTAATCGATTAATCCCAAACATAAAGCTGGCACAAATTGCCTAAACGTTCCTTTCTAGACTACAGAATATTATTAGAAATCTACTGGTTCTAATAAATCGCCAAATACTTATCACGACGCTCCTCGTGAAACTGCTGGACAGTTATCGGGGACCACAGTATCAGAATCCGAAAGACTTGCTTATTCTAAATAGACACAACCTTTTGAGTTATACAACTCTTCATAATTCAATTTTCATAATTACCCATTTTTTGAAAAGTTGGGCCATGGTAGTCGTTTAATCCAAAAAATTAAGCTGGTACAAATTACCTAAACATTCATTTCCAGACTGCAGAATATCATTAGAAAGCTATTGATTTTAATAAATCCCCAAAAACTGAACCAGGCACCACGTGAAACTGCTGGATGGTTATCGACGACTACAGTATCAGAATCCCAAAAACTTGCTTATTCTAAATAGACACAACCTGTTGAGTTATACAACTCTTCATAATTCAATTTTCATAATTACCCATTTTTTTAAAAGTTGGACCATGGTAATCGATTAAACCAAAACATTAAACCGGTACAAATTACGTAAACATTCATTTCCAGACTACAGAATATCAATAGAAAGCTACTGGTTTTAATAAATCACCAAAAACTTTGCATCGGGCACTTCGTGAAACTGATGGATGGTCATCGGGGACCACAGTACAAGGAACCAAAAGACTTGCTGGTTCTAAATAGATACAACCTGTTGAGTTATACAAATCTGTATAATTGAATTTTCGTAGTTTACCATATTTTGAAAAGTTGAACCATGGTAGTCGATTAATCCAAAACATTAAGCTGGTACAAACTATCTAAACATTCATTACCAGGCTACAGAATATCAATAGAAAGCTACTGATTCTAATGAATTGCCAGAAGCTTATAATCAGACCCCTCGTTCGTGAAACTGCTGAATGGTCATCGGCGACCACAGTACAAGGAACCAAAAGACTTGCTTATTCTAAATAGATTCAACCTATTGAGTTATACAAATCTGTATAATTCAATTTACATGGTTTACCACTTTTTTTAAGTTGGGCCATGGTAGTCGTTTAATCCAAAACATTAAACTGGTACGAATTACGTAAACAATCATTTCCAGACCACCTAATATCATTGGTTATAATAAATCGCCAAAAACTTACCACCACCCTTCTCGTGAAACTGGTGGCTGGTTATCGGTGACCACATTATCGAAAACCAAAAGACTTGCTTGATCAAAATAGATACATCCTTTTGAGTTATACAATATTCTTGAATAAATCTGCAAGGTAAGTTTTCGAATTGTTGTACATCTTCCGAAATCTTCATAAATGACAAGAATGCAGTAAGTGTATAGGTTCAGGAACGTCAAAGAAGTTTTCGTCAGGAATTAGTATATTATATACCACGGGACGAAAGTGCTTATTTTAATCCTTAATTTGACGGCAGCAAGCAGCAGTCCCAAAAATGGCCCCGTTGGAAATGAAATAGGGCATTTGGGGTGATAGGTACGTTTCAAAAGAGACGTGTACGTAGTAGAAACCGTAATTGAACGTAGTAGATATTCAAGAAGTTTGAAAATTTTGCACAAATGTGTAAATGTGCGAAGCTATCAACTGATTAATTAAATCATGTGCGGACGATGACAGGCATTTTTCACATATGGGTTAATTTCTTGCCCCTGCCTATTGCGGTAGCGCTTTTTTGCTGCGTTTTTAACAAAATTTACCAAAACTAAGTTAGTTATTGTGCATTAGGTCAATACATTTTTCAGTTTCTGCGACAAAACTAATGAATGAAGGAAGATTTTTCTCTACTAACTTAACTAAAGGCGGAGTATGACAAAAAGATCACAAAATCTAGTTCCTGTGCATTAAGTCAATATGTTTTGCCGATTCCTCTACGAAATTTGGACAAAGTTGGACATCATCCCGAAGTGATTAAGAAAAAATCAATTCTTTCCTCACTAATAGGGGGCCTACAAAGTAGACATAAACGGCTTTTACACTACTTCCCATAGTTGAGACCTCGTCCCTCAAACGACGGACGTCATAATCCATTTTTGAAAAATGCGGTAAAAATTTAAACACTTACGCTCTCTGAACACCAACAACAGTTGTAGATATCCATCTTCTTCAAAGTTCAAAACTATTTCATATAGGTACAAGTACAACACATTACGTGGTCAAATAGCAGATTAAAAAAATTTAAAAAACACTACTATACTCATTAACCAAAAAACAAAATCCGTATTCCCGCCAAAGTATAAGGAAAGAGCACCAAACTTTTCAAGAAACAGACAAATAACCGTTCAGTTCAGAGGGCATTAGAACACTAATCAGTGTTTAATACCTTTCATTAATTCGGAGGGAACATAATTCAAATTAGACAAAAGAATGCCAATTATCAAACATTTAAATCTCATTAAATTAGTCTGCTTTGTAACATAATAGATAGGGTAGATTTTTGTTTGTATTGAAATAATACAACGGATGTCATTACCTTTCTATATAATAGTAATCTTTTTTGGATATAAAGGATTTCTTAATTTACCTTTAATTGCTCAACATTATCTTAATTACATATTCATATTTTAGATAATATTGGCAGGCATTCATCTATCATTTTATTTGTAGGAATTTGTTGCCAGAATTAAAATTAAAGAAAATGAATTTTAAGATTTTTTGTGCGTTTAATTACAAAAGATAGCTTAATAACTTTGTACAATTTTTTTAAATTTGAGCTCACTGTACGGATTATCTTCGGAGTCGAATCTTTCGAGATTGAATATTCCAGGGTTGGAGACGAGTTTTTTTGGCGTAGGATTTCGATAAGGTTTAAGAGCGAAAAGCAATGGTAGAAAAAAACGGAGACAACAATAATTGCGTTGCAATCTATTTTTGCTTTCCAAAATTTGATGTACAGTAAAGATTCAACAAGGGCTTTTTAAAAGGCATTTTTTTTTCGCATTTTATTAAGTCAATACGTTTTTACACATTACCCATTTTGCTTTATTTAGCGGGATCGTATAACAAATAATCCAAAAAAAATGGATTTAGCTTACTAAAACACAGTGAGTTCAGTCATTTTTCAGATCTCTTCGTGCTTGGTGTTTTTTAAATGTGATTAGAGAAGGAATTAGATGATTCTAAATCAAAAATGCCGTCTCTATAGTTTGAACCAATATGGACAACCAAGGTAACTTTCTTCAAAAAGGAACTTTTTGTAAATTTTATTTATAAATATCGAACAACCTTTTAGGTTACATATAATAATCAGCAAATATATTTTTTAGAGTTCTTATGATTGCTTTTAATCATAGAGATACCATCCGTGTACTGGAAGATGGATAAGCAAGGTTGTTTGCTAACGATCTCTTTAAACTTGTTTATCAGATGTGATTGGAGGATGAATTAGATGATTTAAATCAAAAAGGCCGTCTCGATAGTTCGAACCAATATGGACAACCAAGGCAACTTTCTTCAAACAGGAACTTTTTGCAAATTTTACTCTAAGACAATTCTCCTAAACGTAGTTCAGAACCGCAGAACTGGGTCCGGACGGACGGACGAAAGAAGAGATAACAGTTGCCCTTTTTAATATTTAAAAAATAAGAGATACCATTAATCATTGATGGGCAACTAGCTTTTTTCCAGAATATATGGGGTTTGTTAAATGGGCAAAATATTTTCAATGTGATAGTGTGCTTAACGCAATTTATAATTTGCCATCAGAATGGCGGAGGTACTTTTTCCTACGATGGTCAATTTTATTTTTTTGGTTATTTAAATACAGAATTATTTTCTAGTTAATACAAAAGTACTATGGCTACTAAAGTTATTTAGTTTTCAAAAGAGTGTTTTGGAAACGGAACACGGGCGTGAATTACCTACTTATATTATAACTTATAAACCAATATGTGGAAAACCGGTTTGGAATGATTATTATTAATTAAACTGTAAAAATGCATCTAATTAAATGATAATTAGTTAAATTTAGAACATATCACGCTTATTTTATTTGAATAAATTATCCTGGTAAAAGAAAATCTTAGTAGGTGGTAATGACATTAATAAAAAGCAATCTTTATTGAAAAATTCCAAATTGCAAAATGATCATCGTGAGAAAAAGAAATTATATACCATTCTGCGGTGAAACTGAAGGTTACGTTAAAAATATCGTAAGTATTCAAGTTCCTATTAAAAAATATTTTAGTAATTCTATCAAATTAATGCAGCGGCTCCAATAAATTGAACTAGGTAATGTATCTAAAATAAAGTAAATACACGGTCATTCATCGGGTGGGCGTGTATTTTAATCTCAAACTGAAAGTATGCTCAGTAAACTAAATAACGTCCAAAAGTGTTTTTAATATGTGGGTAAGTACAGGTAGGGGTCCCCTATTGTTAGAACCGCATTCCACTAAACAAAGGGTCTGTGCGGTCGAAAATCAACTGTACAGTTGACCTTCATATATAGGTGGTGCCACATCGCATATATGATTCTGCTCATATATAGGTGTCTGAACGTAGCTTTATCTCATTCAAAAGCCGGGTGCCGGTACGTCTATTTGTATTTGGGTGCGTCAACGTCGATTTACCTATATATAATATATATATATATATTTGCACTTGCAATTTGTGTTCTCAAACAACTATAGACAGTGATATTTATTAAGAAATAGATATAGGAATTTACTTCCTTAGCAAACTATTTCTCACACGCCTAATGGCGGTGATAGTGGAAAAAAACCTGATACCTGAGCACCAATTCGGCTTCAGAAAAAATCATGGTACCTACCATAGAGCAAGTCCACATATTAGTCGAAATTATAAACCAGACCTACGAGGAAAAAAGCTACTGCCCGGCAGTATTCCTGGACGTGAGCCAGGAGTTTGATAGAGTGTGGCATGAGGACTCATATACAGGGTACGGCACTGGAATGTGACACATTTTAACGAGCCACTGCCTGACACATGAATGGGTGGGGGAGTTCTGTTTATGACTGATGTGTTTGTTATTGTATGCAGTTTAGTAGCTATGGAGGATTGGCCGGTAAATTAACGCGTGTTCGCCGCGACGGCTTACATTGAAAAGGTTATTACGGTCTAAAGACGATTTCGGGCTGAGTTTAATATCGTGGTCGCATTCCATCGCGGCACATTATTTTGCAATGGTTTAAGAAGTGGAATACGCATGGAACTTACTGTCTGTGATAGGTTCCCTGGTTCTTCTCGTACTGTGCGAACGCCTGACTTCGAGACGCAGTTATGAACCACGTCCGAGAAAATATTGAAAAATGTATAGAGTTTAATGGTGGACATTTAAACTCTGAAATTTTGAAAAAATAATAAACTGTTAAAAACTGCATTCAATGAGTATTATTTTTCAGATTTTTACTTCTTTTTACAACAAAATGTCTAATCACTACATTGTAGCGAAAAACGTCACATTCCTGCCGGACCCTGTACAAGCTCAAAAAAGAACTCCCATACACGCTGTATAGCATCTTAGAAATGTACCTGAAAGAAAGACTTTAGAGTAAAATATGGACAGGATGGCACAGCATTGTATCCGATAAAATCAGGAGTACCCCAAGGTTGCGTCCTTATACACCGGGAGGCAGCGTACATAGTAACTAAACCATAAGCGACAAAAAATTCGACAACACAGGCTGAAAGTACATTGAAAACTAATAATAAAATCACTCGTCTGCCAGTCGTAAGTGGCAGCATTAACTTGGGGCGGCGCTGAATAAGTGACTTCTTTAGGTGATCAACTAAATTACCAAACTTAAGGGTAACGGAAAAGATTTGTATCAAGAAATCCCATTTTTTCCATAGTTTTCAAATATGCTATGGCAGACGATTTCAAGTGCAGCGTTGGTAGCGAAAGACGCCCTCCAATGTAGGGAAAAACACCCCTGAACTAAACCATGAGGACCGTATAAAAATTATCCATAAAAAATTCCTCTTTTTGTCGCTACTTTAAAATATATCCTGGCAGACGATATTAAGTGTAGCTTTAATAGTGGCAGACGTCTTAGAAGTAAAAAAATTTAGGTATACTAAATCCCTGCGAGTGCGAGCGTGTGAGAGTTAAGCGCGCGAGAGCATAACCAACAGAGATAGCGATAGGATACTGACTACTGAGATCTTTCAAACCATTTGATTCTAAACTTCTGATTCACATAGTTCCATCCACTTCAATCAAACGGATTGTAGAAACTCAGACATTTTTCGGTGGCATTCGCCCAAATTGCGATGAACTAAACCATGAGGACTATACAGAAGTCATACATCCGGTAAATGCGTGGGAACCCGGTAACGCGTTACCCTGCGCGTTACACACATCAACACCCAAATTCACGAACATCTCTCGAAGATTTATGAATTTCTGGGTGTTATTGGAAAAGAGACCTACTTCCATCTATACCTTGATGGTAGCATAAGCAATAACAGCAATATCCATATCGGAAGCGCTGATAATGATTTTGCTACTTGTTGGTAGTTTACCAAGATGGTAAATTATTCGAGAATCTGCCTCTTAGTGGCTGCAGCATAATTCAGTTTTTACCACATCATCTTCCCTTGTCACAAATTTATAGCACTTATCTTCATATGTGGCAAACACAACTTTCCTTCCAAGTACAGCACAACAGGTCTTTTTTGCCTATGAACGGTATAAGTAATCTGTAAGAGAGGCTTTGAGCTATCATTGCGAAGTGGTTTTATGAAATTTGCAGGCTGCCTCTGAGTGGAAACAGAAATTGAGTAGGATTGAAATCTTTCCTTATTTTGATCCCAACGATCATGTTCTGCATCCTTCATGGAAGGGGTAACTACGAGGGTAACTATCTGTCAAAAGTAAGATGTACTTCTCTCGCTGACACAGCACAAATCTTGCCGAGGATGTGTTCAGAAAATCGCTCAAAGGTTTACCGGATATCTTTTAAAAGATGTAAAAAAAATAATCCATCGATTAAAACAACATCTAACTAAGAGCACTTGGAGAATCATACTTCCGAAAAAGTTTCAGCAAAACAAACTTGTCGATTTTAATCATCGATCCATCAATGTTGCATAGAGACAACGGAACTGGAGTCAGAGGATAGTTTAGAACGAGCTGAAGATCTATCTTCTTTTTTCTTCAAGTTTTCTGTTTCTCAGTCTGAGAAGAATTCAAGAAATACCGACAATCTTCGCGAAATAAACAATTTATTATTTTCCCTAATTTAATTCGTTTGGTAACTCCAAGCGGTGCGTAAATCTATAGCTATCTCAGTTCGTTGTGCTCTCGCGCGCTTATCTCTCACACGCTCGCACTCGCTGGGATTTACTATACCTAAATTTTTTTACTTCTAAGACGTCTGCCACTATTAAAGCTACACTTAATATTATCCGCCAGGATATATTTTAAAGTAGTGACAAAAAGAGGAATTTTTTATGTATAATTTTTATACGGTCCTCATGGTTTAGTTCAGGGGTGTTTTTCCCTACATTGAAGGGCGTCCTTCGCTACCAACGCTGCACTTGAAATCGTCTGCCATAGCATATTTGAAAACTATGGAAAGAATGGGATTTCTTGATACAAATCTTTTCCGTGACCCTTATAGTTTGGTAATTTAGTTGATCACCTAAAGAAGTCACCTATTCAGCGCCGCCCCAAGTTAATGCTGCCACTAACGACTGGCAGACGAGTGATTTTATTATTAGTTTTCAACGTACTTTCAGCCTGTATTGTCGAATTTTTTGTCGCTTATGGTTTAGTTACTATGTACGCTGCCTCCCGGTCTATTAGACCAACATTCACGTCTGATTTACCTACCGATCAGCAAACATGCACAGCAACATTCTCCGACGATAAAGCGATACTGGCAAAACACTGCTGCAATGATGCTTCAACTAAACCTAAACCAAATACAAAAATGGACATCTAAATGGCGTAAAAAATAAACCAAGACAAGTCTGTACATGTCACGTTTACAAAGTGCAGAGGGCAGACACCAGCAGTCAGATTCAATGACCAAATTGTGCCACAAGCTGATCAGGTCAAATACCTAGGTATGCACATAGATAAAGGTTTAACTTAGAAAACCCATATATTCAATAAAAGAAAACAACTCGGGCACAAACGTACCAAACACTACTGGTTACTGAGTCGAAAATCAAAATTCTCGCTTGAAAACAAACTATTGGTGTATAAAGCAGCCTTCAAACCCATCTGGACTTACGGGATACAGCTATGGGGAACAGCTTCTGTCTCTAACATAGAAATATTAGAACGCTTTCAGTCGAAAATTCTAAGAACAATAACTAATGCTCCGTAGTTTATACAGAACAGAGAAATCTTAGAAGACTTAAAAGTGAAATCAGTCAAAGAGGAAGTGAGTAACTATAGTGAAAAGTATTTAACTAAACTTGAAGTACATCCAAATCCACTTGCCCTAAATTTGTTAGATAGTAGTGAGGACACGCACAGGTTAAAAAGACAAAAAACTCTCGACTTGCCCTCGAGATTTAAATAAATGTAACTAAATAAATAATTAGTAATAACCATAGCCTTAGTATATGTATATAGTAATTAACCAAGTTCTTGTCATTGGACGAAACTTTCATCCACTGCA
>NW_022170403.1:15193788-15195352 GCF_008802855.1 Photinus pyralis | reverse complement strand
GTGACCAAGGTGATGGCTGTGTTATACGACCTTTCGGATGACACGGTCACCATCTTGAAGCGCCTCCAAACGCGCAATCCCGGTAGGGTCTGGTCACATTTGGTGTCGATAAGGCATCCCTATCGGGCACTCCAGCACGAGAACTTTTAAGAGCAGGCGGGGGTCTCGCACGTCACTTTTGTGACGAAAGCGAGTGCTCCGGCTGCACCAAGTAAGGTGGAGAGCTCCACCGGAGCAGCAGGACCCAGTTCCGTTTCGACGGGGGGGCTCAATTCCTCGTTATCGACCTCCAAGGAGCGTCGCGATTACTACCGGCGGGCGTCCTCAGAGGTCGAGAAAGATGTCGATGAGCTCGGAGAAGGGGGAACATAGTACATTGGTGATGGACAAGGTAACCTTACAAAACCGGCTATGTGCCACAGTGGTAGAGCTTGGGCTACATAACCGGAAGGTCCGATGTTCGAACCTGGGCTGAGGTAAGAATTTTTCATCTCTGGCAGAGATGGGAATCTTCTTAGATCAGTTTCGAGCATTCAGTTGGCTACTCCGAATTAGGTTTTCCTGCAGTTTCCCTAATTCGTAAGGTAAACACCCGAGCACAACAAGGGGCGACCTGTTTAATAGTCCGCCAACTTGCTGTTGCGTGGGGAAGCACAAACACGAACTCGAGGGGCGTCCAGCTTCTGAAGTATTTGCAAACACCTTATTTGATTGTTTTAAATCAGGGAGTAGCCCCCAATATTCGTCATAGCGCGGAGGCAGGAGATTGTCGATCTGACATAGGGCTCCTTTTCAATAGCTTACATGATCACGACTTGGAGGCTGTCTGATGAGCCGTCACTTTCGGACCACAGGTACACTCTTTGCCGAGTAAACCCGCTATCAAACTGCGGGAGCTATAGGTTTCGGAATCCCCGATTCACATACTGGTGCTGCCTAGGGAGCTGCTATGTGGCGAAACTGTCAAGTTGATGGATGGGCCACTTTTGCTCGGTCGAAAAGCAGGAAAGGTGGAACAGACGGCTGCATTAGTAAGCGACGCCATAACTAGCGTGAGCGTGAGCACAGATGCTGTAAATCTTTCGAAGGGAACACCGTGTTCGTAAGGAGATTCGCAGACGCATTAATAGGTCCATGCAAATTAAGCTGCCTGAAGACCGGGAAGATCTCAAGATCGTTCAGCGCAGGTATAAGGACCATATTCGAAGGTCTAAGCATGGATCATGGAGGACCCTCTGTGGTATCATAGAGGATCTTCCTGAAGTACGAAAACTGTGTAAGATCCTTTGGAAATACCCGGTGCAAAAAGTGGGGACACTGAGGATTTATAAGTAAATCTGAGAGTAAATCTAGGTATATGCTGTTAAAATTACTTACAGTGGTGTGCGTCTACAGAACTAATAGGGTCCGTCACTTTTTTTATGGAAAACACCTCGGAAAATACTTGTCGTGAGGTACTATTAAAAATAACTTTTTTCTACAACTGTCAAAAAAACCTGTCATTTTCTGACGAATTTCGAAGCGCGAAGTACTAGATTTTTAAACGGTTAATTAATAAGTAAGG